>NW_023270431.1:0-53361 GCF_011800145.1 Mirounga leonina
TGATGAAGTCCCAATAGTTCATTTTTGCCCTTGGTTTCCCTTGCCTTTGGCGATGTTTCTAGGAAGAAGTTGCTGCGGCTGAGGTCGAAGAGGTTGCTGCCTGTGTTCTCCTCAAGGATTTTGATGGATTGAAAAGACTAGCTCTTGATCAGTTTCTGGGAGATAACCTTTAAGCATTTGGAATATACTTCTGAGAGAAGTGTCTTTGTATACCTGGGGCTTTAGGCCATATCAGATAGTTCATGCTAACTCTGACTTATGGTCGGTGTCTGCTTTTGTTTGGCCCTAGGCCAGGATGTATCACTTTTACTTCTGGAGGGGCTGGAGATTGACTAGTTGAGGTCAGTCATGTGGACACTCTATACATATGTGACTGTCCCCTACTCATAACCCTGGATGACAAGGCTTGGGGAAATTTTCTGTTCGGCAGTATTTCATAGATGTCATCAAACATTTTGAGAATGGGGACAGTAATTTCATCTAGCTTTTATGGGTTGTTATAATGATTAAATGAGATAATATGTGTGATTTGCTTAGAATAGTGACTGATACTGTTCTAATAATAAAAGCCATGTAAGGTCTTGTTAAATAACACTAAGTGGTGTGTCCAGGAGAGCCAGAGCTTAGAACCTGAAAATAGATATCAAACATCATATTTGGGGGATAAGGCTAGAGCAAACAACCAAGGGATCAAGAGGCAGGAAGATCGGGAGCAAAAATACACACACACATGCACACACATACACACGTATGAAGTAGGTTGAGGGAAATTGGTTTGGTTCAAAATATAAACCCTTATCTAAGCAAAAGTTCTAGAACTCCATCTTGTTGGGTTCTGACCTGTAGAAAAGTAGGATTAAAAATATACAGCCTGGAATATAAATTACTTCTACCTCTTCATTGCACTTCATTTTGCAAAAAAAAAATTTATGAAGCAGGGGTATTGTCAGTGATGACTTTGGTGAAGAGTGTTGTCCTTCTCTGCAAAGCCATGTTAAATGCCTATGATTTTTATGTAAATACACTGATCTAATACAATGTAAATACAGTAATACAAAATCAGCTTCAGAAGAAGCTCCCTATTTTTCTGCCCTGTAATCATCTTTCCCACCCCAGTCCTCCCCATATATAATTTCTGGAGCTTCTACCATTTTTGAACATAGTATGATGAGACATGATGGTCCGTAAATTTGTTGTGGAGTTCATTTTGTCATTAAGACTTACTAATGCTGAAGCAGAAGCAGTTTCATAATTTAAGGAAAGCATGGATTTTTTTTTGCATAACAATTGAGATAGGCAACTCTGCATGTCTCAATTCATTCAACATGTCTAAGAAATTGGTAGACATTAAATTTTTTTTCTGGTCCATGTGTATCATTATCTTATCGGGTAGCAAGGTAAACTATGTATCTACCTGATCGTTGGCTCCTTTCCTACCTTATTGGATATGTGTTCATCCTTTTTACTTGCTAAATATTTATAATAATATATACGCATTAGCTCCTGATTCCTCTGGTCTATGTCTTTTGGTCTGTCATTTCCTCCAGGTGGTTAAATCACAGTTCTTCCAAAATCCCTGGGGCTTTTCTGTGAGTAGAAGAGGAAAAAAAGGAGTAAGTTCAAAGTAAAACTGACAGTTACCTCTATTCAGCTACCAAAAGTAGAGAAAAGAGAGCATAGAATATTTTAACACTTCATCTGATAGTAAGAGTAAGAACAGAGGCTGTGTCTTTTGTGTGTTCTGTTTGTGTCCTTCATAACCATCAAGTGATCTGAAACTGTTTCTGCATGGAAAGTATTTACTCTCTCAAGACCAGGAAAGGGACACAAAGGCCCACAGTCTAGTAAAGTACAGGAACTGAGCAGATGGAAATTTCTTTCATTTAATTGGATTCACAGGCTCTGAGGGGAGGCAGAAAAAGTAATTTAAAGGAGGTCAACCTGGAGGAAATCAGTTTCATGGTTAGCGGGAATGAATTTACCATGTAAGAAACATCATAAATATAAGAAATATACCCTAAGAAATACTATCTAGTGTCAGTAATATCAGTTATGTCTCACAGCATTCAAGAGGAACAAAAAGTCCCTTGAATTCAGGAAATCTTTGTTTGAGATTCTATTCTTTAAATCTATGAAGTTATGATTCAGATGGGATCTGTGGTAGCCATAAAGTGTGTACCACATAAGGAGGTATCTACTTAGGATGATAGATTATGATGTTGAGCTTGAAGAGAATGGCTTCTGCAATTCTATAGCCAATCTCTCTCTTATAGATCTGCTTATGGAAATCAAATTATAGGGAAAAAAAAAGAAAACCATATGTCTTGGAATGGCAGATGTAAAGATTATGAGTTAGAGTCCCGTTCCTTAAAAATAAATTGCTCTGTGCCTTTGGACAGGCTGCTTGTTAATTCCCTCCAATTTCTCATCTATAAAATTTGAGATCCAAATTCCTCCTGTATAATATATCTTAGAAATCTAATGATGAAATGGTCCTTGCAGTGCTATTGAAGTTTGGGATGAGAATCACTAACTTGTTGTCATGGAAATCACTAAAAATTATAAAGGTGGAAAAATAAGAATTAAATTCTAGACTCTAAGTGTACTAGTACCTAATACCTTCATTGGGTTATTTTTAGGGTTTCCCTCCAGGGCAGTTTTGGTTCTAGGTGGTAATGAAATATTATTTCCCTAATCCATTCCTTTGGTATTTTAATTTTAAAAGTTGGATTTTCTAGTGAAAATACTTGACATGCAGTTTAAAAATGTTTTCTGAGGAATGTTTAAAATAACATAATCTTGCAAAACAAAGTAGGTTAAATGTTTATAATGCCACTTAAAGAGATGGTTAAAAGTACATAAAATCTTTAATCCATCATTGGTTGAAAACATTTTTAAGGGGCACCTGGGTGGCTCAGTCAGTTGGGTGTCTGCCTTTGGCTCAGATCATGATCCCAGGGTCCTGGGATCGAGCCCCATGTCGGGCTCCCTGCTCAGCGGGAGTCTGCTTCTCCCTCTCCTCCCGACTCATGCTCTCTTCTCTCTATCTCTGTCTCTCTCTCAAATGAATAAATAAAATCCTTTTAAAAAAGTTTAAAAAAACATTATTTTTAAGATAATTGAAGCTATCGTCTTTAAATTTTTAAGTGTATCTCATCTAAATTATTTTAAAACAAAATATTTTTGAAATGAATAGCATTCCCTACATTCTCTGTTGAAGTACATTGAGCATTACCTAATTTCTTCTTGATGACTTGAAGTTATTGCTATGAACCTAAGTTATTTCCGTGCTCTAATGCAGAGATACTCTGAGACTTCCAAAAGATTTCTTAATCTTATTTATATAAATGGCCAGGTCCCTAAGCTCATTGCCTTAAGTCTGCTTTTTTGTCATCCCCCCCCCCCTTACTGTTGGTCATTATCATTAGATGTTACTTCTTATTGCTGCAGTGTACCTTCTTGTACTCTCCATTCCTTTCCAATTTATTGCTTTTAAAGTTTGATAGCCCAGGAATCCCAAAGATAATGAAACTAGTTGAATAATACCAGCTTTTACAAAAATTTTAGACATTCAAGATGAGAAAAATGAATATGAAGGAGTGTACCAGAATGAAATGGATTCTGAGGCATAGAAATAAAGAGGAGCATGCTGCTCAAAAGTGGTGATAGTGTGTAAGTCAGGGGTAAAGAAGCTTTCCCAAATAATAGGCTAAGTTGCCACTTCAAGGGCAGTGTACACATAGCCAAAAGGCAAAATAGTTTTCATTTGAAGAACACAATAGATGCACTCAAATTGCATAGTTTCTGCAACTTGAGTCACGTAATTTATTGTTTATCACTTTCAGAAATAAAAAAGATAACTAGAACTAGATGTTGTTCTGTGTAAGTAGCCCAGAATCCTCCAAATACAAACAAATACAGAAGAAGTAATGAGGAGGAGCTGAGGTGAATTCAACATTCACTCATCGACAATAATTTGCTTAGTGTCTGCTGTGGATGAGGCACAATGTTAAGCCTTAGGGATACAGCAGGGAATAAGGCAGATCTATTCCCTGCCCTCCCGAAACTTATTGCCTTCTTCTGCACTTTGAACAATGTCTATGAATGTTAACATCAGGGGGAGTTAAGTGAGGAATATATGGAAAACCTGAACTATTTTTGAAGCTTTAATGGAAGTCTAAAATTTTTTCAAAAGAAAAAAAGTTAAAATTAGTGTCAGGAATGGGCCTGTGGTGGGAGACAGCACTGGTGTGTGGGTGAAACTGAATGACATTCAGGGTGGCCAGACCATGGGGATTGAGGGCTGAAGATATGGTCTACTTGGCCATGCCCATCATTGGTCAATGCTCTAATGACAAGGCTGGTGACAAGGTTTTTGGAAAATCAGAGCTGTTAATTCTTAACATGTAATTTTGGTCTGATCCTTTTTCCTTTCCTTTCCTTTCCAATTATGTATTGAGTTATTGATGCAAAGCAACTGCCAAGCCAAGGTTTACATTACAGTTCACCCACTTCCCTTCTCATAGAGCTAATAACTAGGTTTTGCCAAGAGAATGTGAGGCTATAAGGGAATTGGAGCCACAAGATAGAAGAAGCCTAAGTCTCTAAATTACCACATGGAAGATACGTTTTTATCAACAAGGAACACTTGCATTAAATTTTGACTTGTTAAGCCATTAACCTTTTGCATTTATTTATTACAGTAGCTACAGTTGCCTTAACCACCAAACATATTAAGACAGAGATACTTAAGACTTCCTAGGGGTTAGTGTTGATTGTGAAGTTTCCAGATCATTAAACAACCCTGCCACATGGATCTTGGCCCTTACTCCTTCAGGCATGCTTTATCCTTTGTTTTAACTTAACAATCGTTAATTATCAACTCTTAAGTAAGACAGGCAACATAGCAAAGAAGAAAGAACCCTGATTTAGGGATGGGATGAGCAGCATTCAGAGCCTTTCACTTACTGCTGGATGAGTGGTACTAGATACCATACTTATCCTGAACCCCAGTTTCTCTTGGTACATTATGAATAGTAAGTAGACTCAGTAGAGTTCTTTAGGTTTCATCAAATATTTGTTTACATTATTTCATTTCTTTAAAAGAACTGCTTATTTGATATTATTATCATCCACTATCTTCTTTCATTGTCACTGTTTTATAGATAAGGAAGCTCAGATTGGTGATATCAGGCAAAATGTTGCTAAAGTTATAGGGCCAGGATCTTTTTTTTTAAAGATTTATTTATTTATTTGAGAGAGCGAGAATGAGAGAGAGAGAGTACATGAGAGGCGGGAGGGTTAGAGGGAGAAGCAGGCTCCTCGCTGAGCAGGGAGCCTGATGCGGGACTCGATCCAGGGACTCCAGGATCATGACCTGAGCCGAAGGCAGTCGCTTAACCAACTGAGCCACCCAGGCGCCCAGGCCAGGATCTTAATATAGGTTTTCTGACTCAAAATCCCATGCTTATTCTTCTTCCTCACCTTATCACCTACAGAATGTGAAAATAACATCAGGCAGAAAAAAAATTATATGAAAAATGACCTGATAGTCATTATTTTCTTTTCTGAGTTTTTAGCCTCAGTTTCTGTTGGCCTTCACCTCATATAATCATGCTCAAAAACAAATGTGTACTTAAGCCTCTTGATGTGCCTATAATTTATAGGAAATGCAGTTGCAAGAGAGACAAGAAGCTGGGTGGTGGGCACGTGAGGTTCATTATACTGGTCTCTACTTACGGCATGATGGAGAACTTCATAATAGAAAGTTAGGAAAAAGACAAATATGAAGGGTAACAGAACCTTTGTCCATGCCACAGATTTATCTCTGTCCTTTACTTCTCAGCTAAACTTTTTGCAAGCACAACTGTATCACTTCCTCATTTTCCACTCTCTGTGCACACATCTACAGCCTGTCTCCTACCTCCACTAGACCTTGGAAACTGCAAAAAGATCATCAGTCAACTCCATAGTAACAGGAATACAAGATGAGTTAAGTTCCAGAGATCTGCTGTACAACCTAGTGCCTTACAGTTAACAACAAGTATCATGCACTTGAAAATAGGGTGGATCTCACGTTTTAAGTGTTCTTCCCGTAAGCAACAACAACTACAACAGCAACAACAACAACAAGCAACAGAAGGACACAAGGAAACTTTTGGAGGTGGTAGATTTTTATTACCTTGGTTATGGTGATAGTAACATGAATGTATACGTATTTCCAAATTTGCCAAGTTATGTATATTAATTATGTGCAGTTTTGTGTGTGTGTGTGTGTGTGTGTAACAATTATACTTCAGTAAAGCTGGAAGAAAAAAGAAAGTGCATGGAAATTAAGTAAGGATAAAATATATTATAAAAAGAGTTTAGAGGAGCTTTTCATTTTTATTTTGAGGGAGAGAAAGAAGTGGTAGTAAGCAGTTGCCATGAGATGTGGGACTTTAGGGAGAAAATGAAATAAGAGGAATTTTAGGAAGATTCTGCATGTACTGTACAATGTGACTTCTCCTTTGCTGTTTCCTCATGAGATGTGTTCTCACACATCTTACTTGAAAAAAAATTCAGGTATAACCCTAAATCCTTACTTTATTTGATATTTTCTTGGCATTTTTTTTATTGTTGCCCAGTGTCAAGGCATATGATCTTTTCTGAATAAATAAAAATTTTTTCTTGGATTTTGTGACAGGAAATGAAAAATATTCTGTTTTGTTCTTCTTAGCCCCACTGTCTGGCTCTTTCACTGTTTCTGCCTTTAAGGTAGATATCCTCCAAACATCCACATTTTCCCCTCTTTTCTTCTCCACCTTCTCACGGAATGATTTCTTTCTTATCCACTCTTTCCATCATAGCCTCCAGTTTACAAATAGCTGATAGTTCCCAAATGTGCATTTCCTTTTTTTTTTAATTAACATATAATGTATTATTTGTTTCAGGGGTACAGGTGTGTGATTCATCAGTTTTACACAATACACAGTGCTAACCACAACACATACCCTCCCCAGTGTCCATCACCCAGCCACTGGAACCACCCCATCCCCTTACCCCCCTCCCCTCCAGCAACCCTCAGTTTGTTTCCTGAGATTAAGAGTCTCTTATGGTTTGTCTCCCTGTCTGGTTTCATCTTGTTTCATGTTTCCCTCCCTTCCCATATGATCCTCTGTCTTGTTTCTCAAATTCCTCATATCAGTGAGATCATATGATACTTGTCTTTCCCTGATTGACTTATTTCACTTAGCATAATGCCCTCTAGTTCTATCCACATCGTTGCAAATGGCAAGATTTCATTTTTTGATGGCTGAGTAATATTCCATTGTATATATATACCACATCTTCTTTATCCATTCATCTGTTGATTGACATCTAGGCTTTTTCCATAGTTTGGCTATTGTGGACATTGCTGCTATAAACACTGGGGTGCATGTGCCCCTTCAGATCACTGCATTTGTATCTTTGGGGTCAATACCCAGTAGTGCAATTGCTGGGTCATAGGGTAGCTCTATTTTCAACTTTTTGAGGAATGTCCATACTGTTTTCTAGAATGGCTGCACCAGCTTGCATTCCCACCAACAGTGTAGGAGGGCTCCCCTTTCTCTGCATCCTTGCCAACATCTGTCATTTCCTGACTTGTTAAGTTTAGCCCTTCTGACTGGTGTGAGGTGGTATCTCATTGAGGTTTTGATTTGGATTTCCCTGATGCCAAGTGATGTGGAGCACTTTTTCAGGTGTCTGTTGGCCATTTGGATGTCTTCTTTGCAGAAATGTCTGTTCCTGTCTTCCGCCCATTTCTTGATTGGATTATTTGTTCTTTGGGTATTGAGTTGGATAAGTTCTTTATAGCTTGCAAATGCCACAGATACATGGTCACGCCCAGTCCAATGATTGAAATCTGGCCCAGACCGGCAAGGACCCATTAGAAATGTGGGCTAACTCAAATTGATCTATAAAATAAACGTGGTCCCTATCAAAATCCTAGTAGGCTTTTTTTTTTTTTTTTGGTAGAATTTGACAAGTTGGTCCTAATTTTATATAGAAGTGCAAAAGCCAGTCCTGATCTATGCAATGGAATACTATTCAGCAATAAAAAGTCCCATGGTCTGAGGGTTTGTGCTGTCCCCACCCCCCGCCATTCATTTGTTAAAATCCTAATGCACAGTGTGATGGTATTAGGATATGGGGTCCTTGGGAGTGCTTAGGTCATGAGAGTGGAACGCTCATGAGTGGGAATAGTGGTCTTTGAAAAGAGACCTCACAGAGCTCCCTAACCCCTTCCAGCATGTGAGGACACAAGAAGTTGGCAGTCTATAGCCTGGAAGAGGGCTCTCACCAGAACCCAACCATGCTGGCACTCTGATCCTGGACTCAAACCCTCCAGAACTGTGAGAAGTAGATTTCTATTGTTTATTAAAAAAAAAAATGTTGGCATACTAACTGGTTGTTGTTTAAAGAACTAAGTACTGCAATAGGTAACTGATACAGTCATCTTATTTCCTATAGTACTGTAAGACTTGCTTAATTTTATCCACGAGATTGCCCCGAGGACAAGGATTGTCTTTTCTCAGTCTTTGTCTAAATGTGACAGATGGCTGACAGACACTGACTGACACTTTTTGTCACCTAATGTTTTCAAAAAGATTCCCATTTGTCCGAATTTGAGCATATATATTTTCCCATTTCAAAATCATATCTCAACTCCTAGTCTAATTTTGTACAGATTTACCTTTTGGCTCTCACGTAAAGTAAAAGTTTTCTGAAAGGCACAGCATTATATCTAATAGCTACTGCTAGGCAGAGGCAACCAGAGCATTATTGAAATCAAATTAATTGGCCAGAAGGGACTGAGCCTGGAAGCATTTTGGATTAAAACTGTTCTTTTCGCTGCTGTCTGGGACAATATATCTCAAATAAAACTGCTTTACATAAAAGTTCTGTTGCAATTCAATTCTAGAGAGATTTTTCCCTTCTCACAAAACAACTAGAGTATTTTTTCAATAAAAAACTGTGAGTTGGGATTCTGTTTAACTTCTTTCACATTAACTTTACATATTTCCCATGATAAAATTAAAAATAGCTCACCTGCTTTATGCATTGTGTTAGAGTGCCTTTATTTAAGTACATTATAAGGGTTTATAGGTACATATGTGCATATATATGAGCCTGTAGCTACTAGGGCATTTGTAAGATGACAGATAGTCTTAAATAGCAAAGAAAGAAAAATCTTGGAGGATATACATACTTGTTAAAATTTACTTGAGTTCTACTGAAGTATTATTGTGTCAGAAAATGCACTAGATAATGCAGATTTTCACTTTTGAAATAATTGAAAACTTGAAATTGAGAGAGGGTGTTTTGAAGATTGCATGCATATCTAGGTAGTGGAAACCTTATCAATATGTATATATGATTTTGTTGTATTTTGTCAGTAGGAATTATAATGAAGCCTGTAAATGTAGAAAATGAGAGACGCATTCCTTAAATGACTGTACCGAAGCTCTTTAGAAAGTGAGAGTAGAGAAGGTTACCACTTCTTTTTAAACCAGGCATGAAAGTGTTTCTTTAGGTCCTACTAGACACCTTGAGATATGTCTGTATTCTCAACTTCCCTGTTCCCCTAATCCTTCTGAAGATGGTTAATACAGAACTTTAATTTTACTTTTCATTCTCTTCAAAACAGGTTTGATAAGTGATCCTGATGGAATGAGGTAATGAGAAAGGAAAAAATATACTGCTCAGAAAAGGGAAGTTAAAACAAAGTTGTTTTAATGATTTTTTTTTTATGCCAAAGTAGTTAGAGGCCTCCCCTTCTCCTCAGCCAGTGGAAGTAGTCTCTTTAAATTCAAAATATGTCGAAAGGAAACATTTAGAGAAAAATTACTAGGGTTGAGATTTCATTTTGAAAGTTGTAGGAATTGGTCAGGGTGAAAATGACTATTAAAAAAAAAAAAGATCCGGAACAGAGTCATGGAGATTAGTTAAAGTTAGTGTGGTATTGTATGTATTTTCTCTTAAAAAATCATTTTGCTTTTAATACTAAAAAGAAAAGGTTGGTGTGAGGAAGGTTGTAATTAGAATTCAAAACAGTTAAATTTTACGAACATAGACCTTATTAATAGGGGATTTTGCAGAAATTGAATCAGGACTTGAGTTAAACTTTAGAATTTCTTTCTATGTTATTTTGAAAAAAATGAAACCAATAGAACAATTGAAAGTATAATGTTATATATACCCGTCTAACCCTTCTTTGATTCACCAGTTAACATTTTGCCACATCTCTCTCTCCATGTGCTTTTTAAAAAAGAACTTTTGGAAGTACATTGGTAATGTCACAATATGTCATGTGACCTTTATTTCAGCAGGTAACTCCAATATAATCATGACTGCATTATCACACTCAAGAAATTTAATATTGCTACAATAATAATATGTAATATTATGTTCTCATATTTACCATATTTGTATTTACCCAAATAAACCCAAAATGTCCTTTTTAGCTTTTTAATTTTCAATTCAGGGTCTGATTAACAATATTACAGAGTATTTGTTTGTCATATTTCTTTAGAGTCTTTTGATTGAGGACAGTCCCCTCACAGTTTTGTTTTTCATGATTGTGATAATTTTGAAGAATTCAGGCTAATGGTCTCATAAACTATCTCACAGTCTGGATTTGTCCAGTTTCTTCCTTAGTATTAGATCGAGTTAAATATTTTGTCAAGAATAATACATAGATGATGATTTGTACTTACCATTGCATAAAACGAAAAGGTTAATGATGTCTGTTTTTTTTTCTCTTATTGGGGGTATTAAGTTTGATCATTTGGGTAGGTTCGTATCTTCAAGATCTCCTTGTTTTAAAGGTGTTTTTTTCCCTTGATAATTAATGTGCATACTACATGTTGATACCTTGAAATTGTGTGAATATCCTGATCCTCAACAAGTTTTCAGCCAATAGTTTTAGCAACTCTTGATAACTAAACCATTACACTGATGTTTGAAAGTGATCTTTTAATTCTGTCATTCTACATTAATTAACTGGCATTATTCTACAAAGAAGAGCTTCTGCCCACTTACCTTTTTAGTATAGCTTTGGACTCTTGGATTCTTTTTTGTTCAATACCTTAAAACATATTATCATTATTATTCTTTTTGATATTTACTTTAGCCCCAAATTGACCAGTGGGATATCTCCTAGCCTGGTCCCAGGGTCCTTTGACATGTCTCCGTCAGGACTTAATCCTTCAGTACTGGATGCTAACCTCTAACACTCAGATCCCCACATTAGGACTAATGGATTTATCACCAGTTATTCCAAAGATTGAGCGCTGACTCAGCTGACCACTCTCTCTGGGCATTGTTCTTGATTGAACATAGCTGCCTTATTTAAGATCACACTCCCTTTCTGGAGAAGGGTGTGTGTGTGTGTGAGCTGGGAATCTGTATCCAGTGACTAAGTCAATGGAGGTATAAAAAAGCCTTGCCCTTTCTCTTTAATTCAGGACAATTCTGAAGAGCCATGTTAGCTTCAGAGCTCCCTGTGAATTTGGGATGGGGCTTGTTGTGACTCCAACACAGACCAAATTCTCTCTCTACCCAAATTTGCTTTTGTTCCTTTCTCCCACAGTTATTGGTTCCAAGAGCATTCCTTAATGAACTTTCAATTTGCTAATTTTCATCTCAGAGTCTGTTTCCTGCACAATCAACCTGTTATAGTTGATCTGACTATGGTCTGAGAAAACAAATACTAAAATGGCATTTTGGAGCTAGATCACCCACTGCTTACTTAGTGAGCAATGAGATGGAGTACAAAAATCCCCTCGTACAGGGTGGCAGTTACAAAGCGTTCACCACAGGTAAAATGAGGTGCTGTATTGGGGAAAGAAAACTCAATAGTGGGTGCACTATAGTAAGCTTTTGAGATATGTGTGAGAAATAGTGATTACAAGGGCAATGGTATTGAATAGTGCTTCCTGGGGGCAATTGATTGATGTTTTAGGAAGAGAGAATGAAAGACTGAAAATTAACCATTGATAAAGGCTAAATGGGAAAGCCAGAAGGCCTCCTTGGAAACACATGAAGAGATTCTCATCTCCTGCAGCATGAGGGCAGAAAAAGCTGAGGAACAGGCTCAGGACTTAAGGATAGCAGATCTCTAGAGAAAGTTAAATTCCCCAACCAGTTAGGTCTGCCATGACAATATTCCAGCTCTGATTGGCAAAGATTAGGACCCAAAGATATCAGATGACAACCCTTGCTTGTTGCATTTGAAAATCTTGAATCCTCAGATTCCCTAGGACCCTCTGAGCCTGCAGAAATAGCCCACCACTCTTGTAGAGAAAAAGATATTTCCTCTAAAAATAGGGTGTGGCTTATCAATAGTAAATGAAAAGCTAACTTGGAAATGTAAAAATTGGCTTTGATATAAATTTAATAGTTATGATATTGATGGGAGGGAACAGGTAACGTATTATTGATTCAAACATTTAGAACAATGTAAAAACAGAAAATTTAAGTAGAATTTCTATAATTCTCATGAGATAATAACTTGCTTGGGGTAGGAAAGTGAAGATGTTGCAAAGCATCAAAGAATTTATTGGTATTGGGTTTTTTAAAGTATTTGTGTGGGGGGGGAGGGAGGAGCAAGATGGTGGAAGAGTAGGAGACCTAAATTTCATCTGGTCTCAGGAATTCAGCTAGATAGGGATCAGACCATTCTGAACACCTACAAACTCAAAAGGAGATTGAAGAAAATAATAGCAGCAACTCTCTAAACAGAAAAGCGACCACTTTCTGGAAGGTAGGACGTGCGGAGAAGTGAATCTGAGGCGATATTCAGGAAGATAGATGGCGGGGGAGGGGGCCTCCATCAGCAGGCTACCGGCAAGTGATAGAGCAGTGGAGCACAAAATCAGAATATTTAGAAGTCTGCTCCACTGAGGGACGTCGCTCCAGTGGCTAAGCAGGGGGTGGAGCCCTTGCTGGGATAGTGTGGTCTCAGGATCCTTGGGGTCACAGAAAGACCGGGGGTGCCTGAGTGCAGCAGAGCTCCCAGGTATTGGAGCAGGGAAGCCGGCTGCAGAGATGGAGCCGAGGAGTGGGCTCTCAGCTTGGGGTTACCATAAACCATGATCCGTGGCACAGTCGGGCCACTGCTCTCCCAGCAGGGACCCAATAAGTGGCAGATCCAGGGAGATTCCCCTTCCTCCCCTGGGAGGAGTGGCACGGGAGCACACCTCAGGGATCTGCTGGGTTTGGAGACTCCACACAGGGTCATGTGCCAGAGATAGAAAGGCTTGGTCACAGGCTGGGTGAGCTTGGAGTATGGCCAGAGACCGGGGAGATGGGAGTGATTGACTGCTTTTCTCTGGGGGCTCACTGAGGAGTGGGGCCCCGAGTTCTCGGCTCCTCTGGGGCGGAGATTGGGAGGCCACCATTTTCACTCTCATCCTCCAAAGCTGTATGGAAAGCTTGCAGAGAACAAAAGCTCTGGAGAGCAAACCTGAGCAGATTATTTAGCCTGGACTGGCAAGGGCAGGGAAATTCCACCTCCAGCAAAGACATTTGGGAACCACGGCAACAGGCCCCTCCCCCAGAAAATCAGCAAGAACAGCCAGCCAAGACCAAGTTTACCTATCAGTGAGAACTGGCAGAACTCCAGCACTAGGGGAATGCAGCACATAGAATTCATGGCTTTTGTCCCCCTGATTCTTTAGTCTTTCAAGTTAATTTTTTAAATTTTCTTTATTTTTTTCTTTTTCTATTTTTTTTTTGAATTTTTCTTTTTCCCTTTTTCAACCAACATCTTATCAGTCCCTTTTAAAAAATCTTTTTTATTTTTCATTTTTAGAGTCATATTCTATCCCTTCATTGTAGTTAACCTTATTTTTGGTATATATATATAAGTTGTTCTCTCTTTAAAATTTTGGGATACAGTTTCTTCTAACAGACCAAGATATACCCTAAATCTCTAGTGTATGGCTTTGTTCTAGTCTCCTGCCTGATCACATTCTCTCACCCCCTTTTTTTTTTTTAAATATCTCTTTCTTTTTTCAACCAACTTCTTATCAATTCCTTTTATAAAATCTTTTATAATATTCATCTTTACAGTCATATTCTACGCCTTCATTGTATTTACCCTTATTTTTGAACATATATAAGTTTTTCTTTCTTTAATATTTTGGAAGGCAGTTTCTTCTAACAGACCAAAATACGCCCAAAATCTAGTGTGTGGCAGTGATCTATGCACCAGCCTGATCATATTTGATCATATTCTTTTTTTTTTTCCTTTTCTCTTTCTTTTCCTTTCTTTTCCCCCTGTTTCAGGTCTATTCTGATTTGTTTAGTGTATATTTTTCTGGGGTTGTTGTTACCCTGTTAGCATTTTCTTCTCTCATTCATCTGTTCTCTGGACAAAATGACAAGATGGAAAAACTCACCTCAAAAAATAGAACAAGAGGCAGTACTGACTGTGAGGGACCTAATCAATACGGACATTAGTAAGATGTTGGAACTAGAGGTCAGAATGATGATTTTAAAGATACTAGCTAGGCTTGAAAAAAGCATGGAAGCTTCTAGAGAAACCCTTTCTGGAGAAATAAAAGAACTAAAATCTAACCAAGTCGAAATCAAAAAGGCTATTAGTGAGGTGCAATAAAAAATGGAAGCTCTAACTGCTAGGATAAATGAAGCAGAAGAGAGAATTAGTGATATAGAAGACCAAATGATAGAAAATAAAGAAGCTGAGAAAAAGAGAGATAAACAACTACTGGATCATGAGGGCAGAATTTGAGAGATAAGTGATACCATAAGATGAAACAACATTAGAATAATTGGGATCCCAGAAGAAGAAGAAAGAGAGAGAGGGGCAGAAGGTATTTTGGAGCAAATTATAGCAGAGAACTTCCCTAATTTGGGGAAGGAAACAGGCATCAAAATCCAGGAGGCATAGAGAACTGCCCTCAAAATCAATAAAAATAGGTCAACACCCCAACATCTAATAGTAAAACTTACCAGTCTCAGAGACAAAGAGAAAATCCTGAAAGCAGCTTGGGACAAGAGGTCTGTAACCTACAATGGTAGAAACATTAGATTGGCAGCAGACCTATCCACAGAAACCTGGCAGGCCAGAAAGGACAGGCATGATATATTTAGCACACTAAATGAGAAAAATATGCAGCCAGGAATATTATATCCAGCCAGGCTGTCACTGAAAATAGAAGGAGAGATAAAAAGCTTCCAGGACAAACAAAACTAAAGGAATTCGCAAACATGAAATGAGCCCTACAAGAAATATTGAAAGGGGTCCTCTATTAAAGAGAGAGCATAAAGGAACATAGACCAGAAAGGAACAGAGACAACATACAGTAACAGTCACCTTATAGGCAATACAATGGCACTAAATTCATATCTTTCAATAGTTACTCTGAATGTAAATGGGCTAAATGCCCCAATCAAAAGACACAGGGTATCAGATTGGATAAAAAAACAAGACCCATCAATATGCTGTCTTCAAGAGACTCATTTTAGAAGCAAAGACACCCCCAGATTGAAAGGGGGTGGAAAACCATTTACTGTGCTAATGGACACCAAAAGAAAGCTGGAGTGGCAATCCTTTTATCAGACAAATTAGATTTTAAACCAAAGACTATAATAAGAGATGAGGAAGGACACTATATCCTACTTAAAGTGTCTATCCAACAAGAAGATCTAACAATTGTAAATATCTATGCCCCTAACATGGGAGCAGCCAATTATATAAGCCAATTAATAACAAAAGCAAAGAAACACATCGACAACAGTACAATAATAGTAGGGGACTTTAACACCCCCTTACTGAAATGGACAGATCATCTAAACAAAAGATCAACAAGGAAATAAAGACTTTAAATGACACATTGGACCAAATGGACTTCAGAGATATATTCAGAACATTCCATCCCAAAGCAAAAGAATACACATTCTTCTCTAGTGCCCATGGAACATTCTCCAGAATAGATCACATCCTAGCTCACAAATCAGGTCTCAGCCAGTACCAAATGATTGGGATCATTCCGGGCATATTTTCAGACCACAATGCTTTGAAACTAGAACTCAATCACAAGAGGAAAGTCAAAAAGAACTCAAATACATGGAGGCTAAAGAGCATCCTACTAAAGAATGAATGGATCAGCCAGGAAATTAAAGAAGAATTCATGTAAACAAATGAAAATGAAAACACAACTGTTTAAAATCTTTGGGATGCAGCAAAGGCAGTCCTAAGAGGAAAGTATATAGCAATACAAGCCTTTCTCAAGAAACAAGAAAGGTCTCAAATACACAACCTAACCCTACACCTAAAGGAGCTGGAGAAAGAACAGCAAATAAAGCCTAAACCCAGCAGGAGAAGAGAAATAGTAAAGATCAGAGTAGAAATCAATGAACTAGAAAACAAAAGAACAGTAGAAGAGATCAAAAAAACTAGGAGGTGGTTCTTTGAAAGAATTAATAAGATTGATAAACCCCTGGCCAGACTTATCAAAAAGAAAAGAGAAAGGACCCAAATAAATAAAATTATGAATGAAAGAGGAGAGATCACAACCAACACCAAAGAAATACAATTATAAGAACATATTATGAGCAACTCTATGCCAGCAAATTAGATAATCTGGAAGAAATAGATGCATTCCTAGAGATGTATCAACTACCAAAACTGAAACAGGAAGAAATAGAAAACCTGAACAGACCCATAACCAGTAAAGAAATTGAAGCAGTCATCAAAAATCTCCCAACAAACAAAAGCCCAGGGCCAGATGGCTTCCCAGGGGAATTCTACCAAACATTTAAAGAAGAATTAATACCTATTCTTCTGAAACTGTTCCAAAAAATAGAATTGGAAGGAAAACTTCCAAACTCATTTTATGAGGCCAGCATTACCTTGATCCCAAAAATCAGACAAAGAACCCATCAAAAAGGAGAATTACAGACCAAGATCCTTGATGAACATGGATGCAAAAATTCTCACCAAAATACTAGCCAATAGGATCCAACAGTACATTAAAAGGATTATTCACACGACCAAGTGGGATTTATTCTTGGGCTGCAAGTTTGGGTCAACATCCGCAAATCAACCAATGTGATACAATACATTAATAAAAGAAAGAAGAACTATATGATCCTCTCAATAGATGCAGAAAAAGCATTTGACAAAGTATAGCATCCTTTCTTGATTAAAACTCTTTAGAGTGTAGGGATACAGGGTACATACCTCAATATCATAAAAGTCATCTATGAAAAACCCATAGCAAATATCATTCTCAATGGGGAAAAACTTAGAGCTTTCCCCCTAAGGTCAGGAACACGACAGGGATGTCCACTATCACCACTGCTATTCAACATAGTACTGGAAGTCCTAGTCTCAGCAATGAGACAACAAAAAGAAATAAAAAACATCCAAATCAGCAAAGAAGAAGTCAAACTGTCACTCTTTGCAGATGATAGGATACTTTATGTGGAAAACCCAAAAGACTCCACCCCAAAACTGCTAGAACTCATACAGGAATTCAGTAAAGTGGCAGGATATAAAATCAATGCACAGAAATCAGTGGCATTCCTATACACCAACAAGACAGAAGAAAGAGAAATTAAGGAGCCGATCCCATTTACAATTGCACCCAAAACCATAAGATACCTAGGAATGAATCTAACGAAAGACACAAAGAATCTGTACTCAGAAAGCTATAAAATACTCATGAAAGAAATTGAGGAAGACACAAAGAAATGGAAAAACGTCCCATGCTCATGCATTGGAAGAACAAGTATTGTGAAGATGTCAATGCTACCTAGAGCAATGTACACATTTAAAGCAATCCCTATCAAAATACCATCCACTTTTTTTCAAAGAAATGGAACGAATAATCCTAAAATTTGTATGGAACCAGAAAAGACCCCAAATAGCTAGAGGAATTTGAAAAAGAAAAGCAAAGCCGGTGGCATCACAATTCCGGACTTCAAGCTCTATTACAGAGCTGTCATCATCAAGACAGTATGGTTATTGGCACAAAAACAAATACATAGATCAATGGAACAGAATAGAGAGCCCAGAATGGACCCTCAACTCTATGGTCAACTAATCTTCGACAAAGCAGGAAAGAATGTCCAATGGAAAAAAGACATTCTCTTCAACAAATGATGTTGGGAAAATTGGACAGCCACATGCAGAACAATGAAACTGGACCATTTCCTTACACTACACACAGAAATAAACTCAAAATGGATGAAAGACCTAAATGTGAGACAGGAAACCATCAAAATCCTAGAGGAGAACAAAGGCAGCAACTTCTTCGACCTCAGCCACAGCAACTTCTTCCTAGAAATATTGCCAAAGGCCAGGGAAGCAAGGGCAAATTGAACTATTGGGACTTCATCAAGATAAAAAGCTTTTGCACAACAAAGGAAACAGTCAACAAAACCAAAAGACAACCGACAGAATGGGAGAAGATATTTGCAAATGACATATCATAGGGCTACTATCCAAAATCTATAAAGAACTTATCCAACTCAACACCCAAAGAACAAATGATCCAATCAAGAAATGGGCAGAAGACATGAACAGACATTTCTGCAAAGAAGACATCCAAATGGCCAACAGACACCTGAAAAAGTGCTCCACATCCCTCGGCATCAGGGGAATCCAAATCAAAACCTCAATGAGATACCATCTCACACCAGTCAGAAGGGCTAAAATTAACAAGTCAGGAAATGACAGATGTTGGTGAGGATGTGGAGAAAGGGGAACCCTCTTACACTGTTGGTGGGAATGCAAGGTGGTGCAGCCACTCTGGAAGACAGTATGGAGATTCCTCAAAAAGTTGAAAATAGAGCTACCCTATGACCCAGCAATTGCACTACTGGGTATTGACCCCAAAGATACAAATGTAGTGACCCGAAGGGGTACGTGCACCCCAATGTTTATAGCAGCAATGCCCACAATAGCCAAACTATGGAAAGAGCCAAGATGTGCATCAACAGATGAATGGATAAAGAAGAAGTGGTATATATATATATATATACAATGGAATATTATACAGCCATAAAAAAAGGAAATCTTGCCATTTGCAACCATGTAGATGGAACTAGAGGCTATTATGCTAAGCAAAATAAGTCAGTCAGAGAAAGATATGTATCATATGATCTCACTGATATGAGGAATTCTTAATCTCAGGAAACAAACTGAGGGTTGCTGGAGTGGTGGAGCATGGGAGGGATGGGGTGGCTGGGTGATAGACAATGGGGAGGGTATGTGCTTTGGTGAGCGCATGAATTGTATAAGACTGATGAATCACAGACTTGTACCTCTGAAACAAATAATACATTATATGTTAAAAAAAAAGTAGGAAGGGAAAAATGAAAGGGGGGAATCAGAGGGGGGGACGAACCATGAGAGACTATGGACTCTTGAGAAACAAACTGAGGGTTCTAGAGGGGAGAGGGTGGGTGGATGCGTTAGCCTGGTGATGGGTATTAAAGAGGGCACATATTGAATGGAGCACTGGGTGTTATACACAAACAATGAATCATGGAACACTACATCAAAAACTAATGATGTAATGTATGGTGATTAGCATAATAAAATAAAATTTTAAAAAATAAAGTAAATTTGGGGAAGGCTTGCTTTGACATTTAAGTTTAGACAAACCTCTATTTATTACTAAAGCAGACAAGTACTCCAACCTATAGAAGAATCATAAAGGAAGTTGAAAATATTTTATGTAAAGAAAAGATGTACAAGATACTTATAAATATATATATTTTTGGAAATAATAATATATATTGATCATTTTGTAATGCTCAGCTTTCATTGGCAGGCATTTGGCCTTCACTGAAAAATAAGAAAAAAGTCAAGTGAGAAGTTTTGTATATCTTTCTCACTGCCTGGCTAGATTAAACCAGGGACAGTATTATAAGGCTGTTGGCTCTAAACCTGGATTTTTCAAGATTAAGGTTGATGGTTTTTTTATATCCAGCCAAAATTCATTATCTCTAGAAACAATATGTATGTCTTCTTCAATTATGTAAATTCACCAAGATCCTGGATATAGTATTTCATAGAAAGAGCTAAGTTCATTTGTTAATCATTTACCTTGATGTGGCAAACTGATTAAGAAGTAAAGAGCTTCTCTGCTAACTAAAAAGGGGTACCAGTAGGCAGCTGATCCCCTGTGCAAAAGCACAGAAACTTAAAAAAGCAAATATTTTGACTTGTGACCAAGTGCACTACCAGCCCAGAGTTGCATCTAAATGAGAGCCCCCCAGTTTGAGTTTCCACTAGATAGCCACCCCATGTAGAGACAGGACACTCCCCAACTCATACACCTGCTCATGCACACTGCCCTCCCTTCCCTTCAAGCCAGTGTGGATGGGATCTGAAGCAGACACATGGACCTAGGCCGGCCCGAATTCTCTTGTATGAGCTTGAATAGCTGCGGTGATCATTTTCTCTCAGGAATTTAAATAAAGAAGCAGAGAGAAAATTTGACTGTTACTTTCCATATTTCCTTGAAAGTAGTGTAAGATTTCAGTTTGGGGAGAACAGAATCATTCTTCACAAGAGGAATGGTGGAATCAAAGGTAGAGAGCTTGGCGTGAGTATAGAAATTGAGGGCAAAGGGAGGAGGAAAGAAAAGAAGGGATACAAAAAGGCTGACTTGACCGGAGCAGAGAATTGTATGTGGTGCTGAGTGAAAAATAAGGCCTTGTAGAACATATAGGATCAGATGATTGCCCACTGAGGAGTATGAATTCTGCCCAGTAAGCAATAACTGAAGATCTCTCTAAACCATAAAGCAAGAGAGTGGCATCTTCAGGACAGGAGGCATGAAGTCTAAGGTAGCACTGACATGCAGGAAAGCTGAGGACAGAGGTACCTGCAGGAAGACCAGCCTGGGGGTGGAAGTGGATGAGCATTTGGCCAGGAAAACTGCCCTATAAAGCAGAACTTTAATTCGACACTTTTATTGTTACCTTCTCATTATTTCATTCCTTCGCTCCTTTATTTTTTTTTAAGATTTATTTATTTATTTGGGGGAGAGAGAGAGAGAGCATGTGTGCATGAGTGGGAGGAGAGGCAAGGGGAGAGGGAGAAAGAGGGAAGCAGACTCCATGAGCACTGGAGCGCGAGAGCAGGGCTCTATTCCACGACCCTGAGATCATGACCCAAGCCGAAACCAAGAGTCAGAGGCTTAACCCACTGAGCCCCCCAGGTGCTCCTCCTTCACTCCTACTTCTTGACTTCATTCTACTCTTCTGTATTCTCTATCTCCTATCCTACTGTACTTCTTAAGACTGCTACTTTGTGGTCATGTTGTAAGCAATATCCACTGTCGTAAAATTTATTGAATAATGACTCTCCTCTCCTGAATTGCTCTTTCTAACTTCACTAGATAGGTTTTCTGAAAAAATTTTCTGCAATTTTTTTTTTTTGCATAAGAATACATACTACTATAAAATATGGGAGGTTAGTATTTTTTCTTGGATATAGAAATTTCATCAATTTTCAAAAATCATTAGGCTGTAAAAAAGTCAGTTCGATTTTCCAAGCTTATTTTGGCCATGCTTATATTTTCTCATCTATAAACATGCTTATCAGCTTTGCTGCTTCTTGTGTCACTAGACTGAAGAATTTGAAAAATATATAAGCATCTGCTTTTAATAAGTATGAACTAATACTAGAGAAGTCCAACCATAAAGAAGATAAAAAATTAATAATAAGGGCATGAAAAACAAAGATATGTTTAACTCTTAGAAAGCTCACTCTTTGATGTGTATATAAGTGAGTCTTAGCATTATGGAGGGATTGCTCTGATGAATCCTCTCCAGGAGGCCAATTGAAAAATAATATGAAAAGAAAATCACTGGTATGTTAGTGAAAGTAAACTGGAAATACAGAAATGATTTACCAAAAATTCTGTCTCTTCACAACTTGTTAGCACTTTTTTTGGGTGAGTTCAAGAACAAACTTTATATTCATTTAATTTATCTACTGTGCAGACCTGTTTCATTTTCTTGGTTTGTGGTGCATGTGGATGAGACTGATTTTTACGATGGGGTGGTGAGTGGAGGGATTTTTTTGTGTGTGTGGAATTAAGGGAAAGTTATTTATCATTCTCAGTTCATCTAATCCTAGTTAGTAGTTATGAGCTTACTTTTCGCAATGATCTCACCAGTAAACTACAATTAAGGGACAGAGTGTTGTTAGCTGGTGCCTTACCAGTCAGAGAGCTCCAGTCATTTTGACTCCCACTGCACCCCACTTCCTTTATAACTCTGGAGACCTTTGACTCTGTCTCCAAGTGGGTCTCCCCTGTGAAACTGTACATGGGTCTTTGATTTCAGGAGTGGTGGTGGGGGGATTACATTTGGCAGAGATATTACCAGATCCATACCCAAAGGACCACTCTAAAAACTTGAAGCCTGGGGCGCCTGGGTGGCTCAGTCGGTTAAGCGGCTGCCTTCGGCTCAGGTCATAATCCTGGAGTCCCCGGATCGAGTCCCGCATCGGGCTCCCTGCTCGGCAGGGAGTCTGCTTCTCCCTCTGACCCTCCCCCCTCTCATGCTCTCTGTCTCATTCTCTCTCTCAAATAAATAAATAAAAAAAAAAAAAAAAAAAAAACAAAACAAAAAACTTGAAGCCTTATCAACACATTGTAATGTTGACTTTATGCCCTTTACATTTTTTTCTTCTTTGTGCCCTATGATTTTGTCTTAGCACTTTTAAGACATGCAATTAATATTTTTTTAAACAACACCTATTTCCTTTTAAAAAAAATATTTATTTGAAAGAGAGAGTGAGAGCAGGAGAGTGAGAGAGCACACACATGCCCACACACGTGCAAGCCGGGGAAGGGGAAGGGAATCTCAAGTAGACTCTGCACTGAGTGCTGAGCACAGAGCCTGTTGTGGGGCTTGATCTCACAACCCTGAGATCAGGACCTGAGCCAAAGCCAAGAGTTGGACGCTTAACCAACTGGGCCACCGAGGCACCCCAAGACATGCAGTTAAAATTGAATATTATTTTCTTATCTGTGCATTTTTTTATTTTATACACTAATCCTATCCTTCCTCTTTGTCAAAACTCATCTCAAAATTCATCTCTTATAAGAAGTTATTTATAGTTATCCTCATTTGATATTCTTGGTAACTTTATTGCTATAATATTTAGAAATGAATTTTGAGCGCTATTAAGCTATCTTAAATTCACTTACATGTTATCCTCTCATGTATACCTCAATTACTGTTTTAGTGTAGTTCCTATGTGTATAAAAAGTTTGATCAAGAGTCCCTGAAGTCAAGGACTTTGCCATAGATTGATTATACCTTCCTGTGTCTCTGTAATGTCCTTTTCTCAATAAAGAAACATTGCCTGGGACCAGAACACCACAGCCTCTTTATAGAAATGACTTTTAATAAGATAAAAGTGCTTCAGAGAACCAGAGATTTGCTTGGGATTCCCCTAGATGTCTCCTGCAGTCCTGTTCTTGTTTCTCCTGAATGCCGCACTAGATGCTCGCCTGATTCTGTCCACTGCCAGCCATTGAGGATATCCTGGAAATTCTGAGCTCGGATTGTTTTGCTTTCTCTGCCTTTGCTTCAGTAGCAGAGCTCACACACTGCCAATGATTTCCATAATATGACAGTTTGTGAATGTTAATATTACTCTAATTAAAATGCCTGTCTGCTTTTTTGTGCCTAATCCTCACTGATCCCCTGCAGAGTCCAACAACTGGGCTGTGAAAAGTCCCCCAAATTGTGCAGCTGTTTAATGGCTCTCACTTATTCACTTCAGCATTCATAAATGACAGATCACAGAAAATCAGAAACTCAGATGTCAAAACAGACATTGAAAATTCCATGAAAATCCAAAGGGCCAGAACCTTCCTGACTTCTGTTCTCTTAACTGCATCATTGAAGAGACAGCATGATTTACCTGAGCCACCACCAAAATGCAAATGATCATGCATTTGAAAATCCTCATGAGAGTTTTTCTGAAACTGGCTACTGAGAATAGTAGGGGAGACTGTGAGCATGAGTCAAATCCTTCTTGATCATCTATTGCTATGCACCAGGCACTGTACAAGGCACTTTCATAGAATTATCTGATTTTGTTAAATCAATTCTCTGTATATATGAAACTTGTATTTCCAACTTCCTATCTGGGCCTCATCTTTTCCTGAGGGAGTAACCAGAGAAGTTTGTTGAGAAGAAATGCTTTAGGATCCTCAAAGGAAGTTCATGTAGAAATACAATTGAGAATAACAGTGTAGAAATACAATTGAGAATAATAGTGACTTAAAACAACCCTCAAGATACAGTTAATGAGTGACAATTAAGAGGAAAGATACCAGACATTATAACCTTTTGAGAGATTCCTGCTTCATAAATGACATATTTTATGTATATGATTTATTTTTTAAAAATTCTCTTTATTACAAAAGTAAGCAGCACATTTGTAAAGAATATGAAGCAAGAGTAAGAAATTAAACAGGGATTGGACACAGTGACAGCCCTGCTCAACAATGTATAGGCAGCTATCGCTGCAGAACATACACTCTACAAGTGGGAGGTTTAAACTAAGAATGATTTACATTCACTCATAGGCCCATCAGCGAGCTTGGAGTGAAATGATCTAGGTGGGACCTGGCTGCATTCCAAGCGTCAGATCTGGGGGCTGGGCGGGTGGCACTCCTCTACCTCTCTTTCGTCTTCCTTGGATTGGTGGAAAAGTCAGGGCATGATCTCAATGTGTGCTGGCAGAGGTGCAAGAGAGCAAGTGGCCAGCAGGCAAGCCCATTTCAAGTCTTTCCTTGAGTCACTTCTAACATCCATAGGTTGAAGTTAATCATACGGCCAATTCTGAAATCAGCAGAACAGTGAAATATACTGTGATCATCGTGGGGAGGTGCAGGGAAGGGAAGATTTTCTGAACAGCAACCCAAGGTATTTTCTTCTTATCGGCTCTTCTCGGTTTTACAGATAATACAAATTTTATAATGCAGACTGTTCTCTTGGATTTGGTGATTTAGTTAAATGCATATTCTAGGCTCCTGCCCTTTCCTCTGTAGTGCCCTCTGCCTGACTCAATTCTACTTATATTTCAAAATTTCCTCAGTATCATTTTCTCTAGGAAGATTGAACTAAGTGCCTCTCCTATTTTTAATGTGGCTCTTAGCATATTATTTTGAAATGCTCTAATTACATATTTGTCTCCTATAATTGACAGGAAGCTTCTCCAGGGCAAGTTTCAGGTCTTAATTCTAGATTCTTAGTTTTTTTTGTGAATCGAGATGAAAGTGTATGTTTTCTCCTTGTTCTGTTGTCACCTGTAACTATTTTCCAAGTGGTATAGGGAACATACACGCAATATTCCAGTAATGATAAAGATAATACCTCCCAAATTCGTAGGGCTTTGGAGTTTATAAGGTGCATCTAAAGTCACATAATTTGAGCCAAGAAGCCTCTCTCTTTCTCAGTTCCCATACTTTTACTCCTCTCTATCATTTTCCTCTATTAAATCTTTTTTTAAACTTTGTTGTGTCTGTTTTCTATTTTCGTCTTTGATTCTAGTATTGACAAGTGATGCTGGAAAAATTGCAGAACCATGAGCACTCTAGATTTTTAATCATAGTTGGATTCTGAAAGTCATTTGACAGTCTTTTATCTCATCAACAGTCTCTTCCAGTGTTCTTAGCTGCTGCTATAGTTCTTTATAGCAATTTTAGTCCGCTAACTCATATCCTAACCCATTTTCTTTTTCCAAACTATTAGTAGCTGCTTGTAGGAAAAAATTGTAGGAATTACCTATGTTGTCCTTATTAGAAGAATGTATGCAGTTGCTCAGACACACCATTTCTTCTTCTCCCTGATGCTTTGGCACTTTATCTTCCTAGTCTTCACGTTGTTATGCTGATCTTCTCTCTCAGATATTCTTTATCTACAACTCATTCATCCTCTTTTCCTTCTAAATATATACTTTAAAAACACTCATGTCAATGCATTATGATCACTTATGTGTTACCCATTAGAAAATGAGTACCTGGGTGTGATCATCTTAGGACATGCAGTATCTGTTATACTAGTTTTATGTCCATCCCACAGCAGTGGTCTCTTTTGCCCCAATCAGGATGAGGTCTGGAGTGAGATGGAGTGATAATCCCTTCCTCAGCATTGGGTACATGGCCAGAAGATGAGCAGATGATAAACAGCAAGAGCAGAAATAGAGAAATATGTCTATTCGGTCTTTGAAAGCAGAGATGCCTATGGTAAAGTTCAGATCAATAGATCAATAGTTTGCAAAGGACAGATACAAAGCATGATAGGGTAGGATGCACTGGATTATCAGGCTGGTGGTTGGTGAATGTTTGAGGGCCATTACCCATGTGTGGGGTACTAGGTGTTTCTTTTATCAGCGTGTATGCAGGCATTGCACTTACCATTACAAGATAAGGCTCAGTTAGAATGTACAATGAGTAGTGCATAATACATACTTTGACTGACTGACTGTGTGAATTGGTAGGACAGGTATTATTTCTTTTTTAAAAAATGAATAAATTAGCACTTTATTTTATTCTTTTTTAAAGATTTTATTTATTGACGGAGAGAGACAGCAAGAGCAGATGCACAAGCAGGGGGAGTGGGAGAGGGAGAAGCAGGCTTCCTGCTGAGCAGGGAGCCTGATTCAGGGCTCGATCCCAGGACCCTGGGACCATGACCTGAGCTGAAGACAGACACTTAATGACTGAGCCACCCAGGTGCCCCAAATTAGCACTGTATTAAGGAACTCAAAACCAGGATATGGAAGGGGATGATCTTCTCCAACCCAAGTCTTTATTCAAGCTAGTTCTTTCCATATCATTTGGGACTAAGTTTTGGATTTATTCCAGAGAAAACTCTTGGTTAGATGCAATTCTCTATCATCCTCTGTTCTCATTTCATACTCTTTACACAAGTATTTCATTATCTTCTTAAATATACCATGGTAGGCACATCTCAAGAATGGTAAGATGTGTTTATGAAAAATCCCAGTCTTACAAAAATTTCACAATAGACACATAAGTATAAAGACACACATTCTGACCTGGAGCCATCTTGCATTAGAATGAATTTTGAACTATTTCCCATTGGCCGATACAGATATGCAATTTCAAAACCAAGTTGCTTTTGTTTTGTCTACTTGATTTTTCTAAAAGGACCATTTCTTTCCCATCTGCTTTATTTCTCTTTTATTTTGTTGACTTTAATTCTTTTTTAGTTCTAAGTATCTCCACTAGGAGTGCTTTTTAATTCACTCTGCCCATTTTTTGGAAAAGATGTAGTGATATAATATGACTTACATTAAATTTTAAGAAAGGGAAATTAAACTCCATGTTATTTGCTCAAACTTTTCCTTTTGCCTGAAATGCTGTGCCAATCTAAGACATTTCATAAAATTTCATTCAATTTTTATTCAAATGATTTCTCCTCTTTCCCATTCAAGTAATCTCTACTCCTTTTGTCCAAACCACCAGTTCAGTAGTTTTTACATTGCATTCCACTAAGTCATATATTTATCTGTTTCCCATGTAGACTGTGCTTTCCTTCAAAACATTGTGTCATGGCTTTGTATAGCCAGCACTTACTACATTTGTGTTACATAAATGGATGAGGGTAGCAGTCTCAAGGTATTATTATGAATATAGATGCAAGAAGGAGGATCATTGATGAAAACCAACTAACATCCATAGTGAATTTGTAGGCCATATACAATCACAAGCCATCATTGTTGGGGGCCTGGGAAAAATAAGAAGAACCTGAATGAACACATTGGCTTTCTTCCTGAAGTGATCACCTGCTGATTGCACCATTCTGGAAAAATGAGTTAAAAAAATCAATTTTGAGTTAATGTGTTGAGGATAGGGGTGGAGAACAATGTTCATTTTAGTCACTAAGGCTGATTGAGGGTGTGATCAGTGCTCACTGCAGAAAATTACTTCAAATTACCTGAAAACTTATTATTATCCAAGCCCAAAATAAGGCCTAGTTTAATGCAATAGGAAGGAAGTACATTTCAAATAGATTCGTTTATCTATCCATCTGCCTCAATCTAATTTATAATTTGCAATTATAAGCATTTCATTAATCAGTTAACAAGGCATATTTATAAGGCACATTAATTCATAGGTTACAACAGTAAACTGACTTATTTTAAAGCCATCCTTGGTATTTTAGCAAGGAAAAGCTAATGCTGTTTATTCCAGTGCTTGGTTTTATATTAAAGTGTTAGATTGGGAATTAGGTTTAAGATGTAAATCAACCATTATGTTAATAAATGCTTTAGTTTATCATTAATAGTTTAAAGAGATGAGTTGTTGATTGAGCCTGGATAATATATGATAGATGCAACATGAATATCAACATTTCAAAAATACAGGCAAGAGAAAAACATGATTAAAGAACTAATCTTTCATGTGGCATGTGGGCTTCCTGTCTTTGTTATCTCTGTGAAATGTGATCACAGTATCTTGTTATTTCTGAGAATCAAGTTTTAAAACACATAATCAGGAGAAGTGATACAATTTTTAAGTTCTCAGAGGCATTTATGGTCAGCTGTTCTGTAATATTTAAGTTACTGAATAAGCATTTTGGAAAACATAATGGAATTCTGGTTTCCTGCACTTTTGAATTATAGGTCTAAAGTATGTGACTGAAGGTGAATAATTATCCCAAGCAAATGTATACTATTTCAATTTAATAACATATAAGCTTTCTTTTCTTGGTCTGAAGATCTACTGATAGAATAATTTTGAATCTCTGTATTAGTATACAAGTTTCCTCTTCACGTTCTCATTTGTTAAATTGAGCCAAAAGCCAGATTTTAATCTCTTGGATGATTTCTTTTGTTTCACCTTTCTGAGCCAAAATAGAGTTCTCAGTTACTCTTTTACCTAACCTGACATTGACCATTTTATTATGTGTGAAAAATATTATCAGAGGCATAATCAATGTTTGCTGAAACTCCCATGTCCTAACAGCTAATCCAAAACCTCATGGTTCAGTGGCAAATCTTATCTGATAACTTTAACCCTACTATATTTTAAAGGGGGCCAGAAACATGTAAATCTGATTTTATATTTTCCATCCATCAGTATTGCATACGATTAGCTTCTTGTGCCTGAAGCTTTAACAAAAAGTATTGATTAGCTTTCAAATAATGCTACTGGTAGTAAAATGTTGAATTTTGCTGCAGGTAAAATGTGTCCTGTCAAATAATAATCAACAGCAAATTCATGTGTGTATTTGAGAAGAGAATTCACATTTGGCAGGTCATAAACAGACATAGACACTAATATTGATTTGAGTATTCTTACTAGTTTTTGAAAACTTACCACACACATTCTGAGAAACACATTGGCTTTGGATATTTATTCACATTAATATTACTATATGCATTCCTTCAATTAAAAGCTGCACTAAAGACAGTTATCATGTTCATTCTGTTCAATTCCCCACCTATGGAAAATGGTCATGTTTTAAAAGCATATTGCACATATTATCAGGTCCATATGGCATCTATGGAAGAATGTGAAGACATTGTGTCAGAGGCCACAGTTTCAGTGGGAGGTCACTGGGAAAATAACCCTCACCTGAATCTGGGTTCAAACGATGGAACAGACTGGGAATTGCAGGGATGTCACTTTGCCTCTCTGGGTTTCAGTCCCTACAAAGCGAGGAGTCTGACTAGATTATCTCCAAAGTCATTTCCAGTTCCAGGAAAAAAAAAATTTCAAAACCAATACATTCTAGTTTTCAAGCCATTAGACTCCTCCTCACCTTTTTCTTTTAAATTATTTGGTATGTTTTAGGAACTGCAATGTAATTAGTTGTTTTATTTTTATTTTTATTTATTTTATTTTATTATGTTATGTAATTAGTTGTTAAAGTGATTACTGTACTCCCTGGTTGACTTGATTCTGACAATCTATTTCTTTGTGACTTTTCCTTCCTAACATAAGCAAAACATAAGCGGATTCTATGTGTTACAAAAAGGAATGAATATGTGAATAAACTGAACAAAAAGTATCTAGTGCTCATGATTAAGACCTCTTCTAAGAAAGGCAAAGTTGTGCCTTAAGGCTCTGTTTGGATAATCCAGAAATGTGGAGAGTGACGGATAGAGGAAGTATTCAGATAGCTACACAATTAATTCACATATGATAACCAAGTGGGAACCTTCATTTTTCAAAAAGCTTTGGAGTAAAGGTCTGAATTGCTACCATTTTACCTCTAGAGAACAGAATACTTTCTTAATATTATAAGCTATTTCATTAAAGAGTACTTAATACCTACAATAAACTATATTGCAAATGGCTAAGCAAAGAGTATAGATTTAGGGCAACTTACGACCTTGTCATTATCAGGTACAAAGGAAGAAAGCAATTTCTTTGTGTATAATTGCATTTAAATTTTATGCCATAACAGTTGAAATGAGACTTGTTAGTCATTTAAAGATTAATTTAATGACACATACTTTGGCTCTTTAAAGTAGCCTAAAGAATATTAAAAAGGAGTTTTATTTGGAAAAATCCCTCACTTCTTTGCAGCCCATCTCAGAATCTATTACTTTAGCCTTGTACTGGATGGATGGTTTGTGTGAATGGCAGTGGGGGAGAGGTGGGAGCTGGCTTTTACCCAGAGGCCTTTCCATTTTCAAAAAGTGAAAATCCTCTCAGTCACATAAGTTTAATTTAAATAATTTAGTATCAAATATCTAAAAACAATAACTACATTGAAAGGGGAAAAAAGCAAAGTGAGAGTAAGAAAAAGGGGCAAGGGCTGGAAATCCCTCCTAAAACAAACAAAAACCAATTGAAATCATAAAGCTTTTAAGGCAGTGTGTTAGTAATTTAGGTTGTTATTCATGCACCAGCCAAATCCAAATTATAAGGTGCACTTGGACAGCACCCCGCCTTAGGGTTATGGAACCAGATCTCTTCCCTTTGGTTCCGCTGCTAAGTTTCTGAGAAACCTGGAACACACTTCAAGGAAATTTAAAAGGAAGACAATTGGTGGGGTTGGTAAGATGAGGGGGGAAAAAGAAAGATGGGAGGTTGTAGAAGGTTGGGGGTAAGGGAAAATTTGCATAGTGCAGAGAAGACCTGAAAGGGGAGAGAGAAAAATTGAGAACAAGGAAAAGTGATTTATATGTTTTTAGGTTCTTGACATCTGTACATTCCAGAAAATTTAGAAAAGAAAGCAACAGTAGGAGTATATGAGTTAAACAATTTCTTCCCAGAGAGAATTTACCAGTCTTAGAAATCAGGAAATTAGGTTTACTTGGAGTCATCATTATTATTTTGCTGGCAATGTGAGACCCTACTATGACTTGTTTATGGTGTGTAAATTCTGTTTTCAATATCACAGGTTTTGACTACTTCCTTGTAGTGAAAACTGCATTATTAGGACATTGTAAACTATAAAGGATTTGAAATGAAATACTTTGTCATTTCAATGGGAGTTTAATACTGTTCGTGTCTTATTAAATATCCAACCTCAATATCTGAATTTAACACTCTGAATTAATTATCATGGTTTGTTTTAAAGCAATGTAGTAATAGAACATTCACCATCTATTGACTTTGAATTGGTAAAATATGAATAATCTGGGCTCAAGTTTACCTTTGCAAAGCAAATCCTTTCTTTATAAGTATTACTAATTCAGGGCGCCTGGGTGGCTCAGTTGGTTAAGCGACTGCCTTCGGCTTAGGTCATGATCCTGGAGTCCCGGGATCGAGTCCCGCATCGGGCTCCCTGCTCGGCGGGGAGTCTGCTTCTCCCTCTCCCCCTCCCCCCTCTCATGTGCTCTCTCTCTCTCTCAAATAAATAAATAAAATCTTTAAAAAAAATAAGTATTACTAATTCAGTAGGACAAAATTTTTGGTAAGGAAAATTATTATATGCTAACACATTTTTTTTTTTTCAGAAGCATCAGCGCACTTCACAGGTACTCACTCCACTAAAAACAATCATTATGCTAGTTAGAGATAATTTAAATTTATTCTTCAGATAAGTTTCTAAGGGTCTTACTAGATCCTCTATTAGCCTAGTTGAAGTGGGGTATATTACAGTAAGGAATAATTTAGCTATTCTTTAAATAGGTCACTGTGGCAAATACTGTTATTTGCTTACTTGATACCTATTTTTCTCTTCTTACTGTGAACAAAACATGAGTTTCATTTGATGCAACATTAACTCTAGGTGTACATTCTCTTCCCAGTTTCCTTTGCAGCTAGGTTTGGCCATGTAACATAGTTCTAATGAAAGGTTAAAATCTAACCAACGAGATCAAAGTGAATGTCTACAGGGGTTTCTGGGAAAGCTCTTTTCTTTCTTGATGAAAGGGCAAAACATCTGGTGCTACTGTTCATATTTTCTTTTCTTTTATAGTGTTGATGTGATGTTTGGGGTTCCAGCATGAGCTGGAGCTTGTAACTAAGAGGTAACAAGCAAGAAGATGAAAGTCAAAACCATTCAAATGGTAGGGGAGGAGAATGGGAAGAGCCTGGGTCCCTGATGGTGTTTTAGAATTGCTTAACTAATGTTAGGAAATGCCTACCTTTGGCATTATTATTTAAGAAAAATAAGTTTTATTATTTAAAAAAATAAGTTTTATTTATTTAAGTCATTCTTAGACGTTTTGTCACTTGTCAAATACACTCTTAGGTGATACATTAAATATTAAGAGATGCGTAATTATGTACATGAATATATATATATATATATTAGTTTGTCCTTTCATTTATGATGAATATGAGGTTTATTTCAATTGATAAATGTGGATTTCTTATGTTCACCTACCTTTCCATTAAGGGAAAAAATAGAGAAAGAAAACGCAAAAAAGAAAGGGGAAAGATAGAAAAGAAAGAACTTGTGGGAAAGGAACATAGGAAAGGTTATCTTGAAGGAAAAATTAGGGGTAAATTTCAAAAAGAAACAAATTAAAAATACAATAGTGAACTTGAAAATGTAATCTAAATATTTGCATTAGTCTCTGTGTACCTTATTTTATTCAAAACTATTTTTGAATGATACATTGTTTTGCAAAGATGTGGACATTTGCTTTAGGAAGAAAATGATGAGGTTCAGAGGTGTGAAGTCACATCTGATGACTAGGAGTATGCATGTTTCCACAGGATGGGGCTGCCCACTCTGTGGAAGAGGCTCTTGAGAATTCTCAGCCAAATCATATTTTTCTCCAAGTTGTTAAAGTGAATTGTGTATGTAAAAAAATAATAGTCCCTGAGGTGAGCATGGTGATACATGGGGCCTCAAAAACTCTGATGATACCAGCATGAAAGATGGAGCCATGTGGGATGTACTACACAGACTTGCAGAACAGTCTCTTCCTTCCATGGTACCAGGTTGGGACAAGCCTGGTAGCCAATGTGTACCCACCTCTTAAAAGAAAAAGACAACTGAATTGTACATTTATTGTTAGTGAAAATTAGTTTTTATTCATACAACATTTATAAATCTAAGAGATTTAAATAGTACTTGAGGGGCACCTGGGTGGCTCAGTTGCTTAAGTGGCTGCCTTTGGCTCAGGTCATGATCTCAGGGTCCTGGGATCAAGTCCCGTGACAGGCTCCCTGCTCAGCGAGGAGTGTGCTTCTCCCTCTGCCCCTGCCCCCCCTCGTACTCTCTCTTTCTCAAATAAATAAATAAAATCTTAAAAAAATTGCACTTGAAAAGACCTTAACACAATCTTGTAACTCCCTTTCAGAAAAAATATGATTCCCCCTAATTCCTTCCCTCCCATATATCCCCAACCTTATACCTCTAGGCAGAGTGTACTCTGAATACTCTTTCAATGGATATATACATAATATACATATTTATTGCCCAAAACACAAAAATTTATTTTTAAAATTTTACCTATCCTCTCACTATCCAGAGGAATATGCTGGAGATATTTTGGCCTATTTCCTTACAATCAGTTATCTATGTGTCTATTTATCTATCTTTGCTCATCCTCACAAAATCACATCCTACTGTAATTATGGATTTGTGTCAGGGCTTATTTCTTGTAACTTTGCATCATGATCATAAGCTTAGAGAAGTATATTTTCATAGGTTCAGGAGAATTTTCTGGGAAATGAAGTAATGAAGAGCCCACCACACCCCAGTGAATAAATAGAAGGAGGAAGCAGGCATACAGAAGGGCTCATGTTAAATGTAGAAACCACAAATAATTGAATGATGTTGGTAATAAACAAGGTTAGAAGTCAGTAGTCTAGATTAGGACTTGCAAACTGATGGCTGTTAGCATGTTTTTGGTTTAGTTTATGGAGTTTTTTTTTTTTTTTAATTGACTTATGGCCAACATTTTAAATGGATAGATTTCACATACAAAATCTGATAATACATTTTTGAAAAGCCAAAATTGACAAATCAAGGGCCACATTTCTTTTTTTTTTTTCTTTTAAGATTTTTTTTTATTTATTTGAGAAAGAGAGAGAGAGAGAGAGAGTGCATGGCAGGGGTGGGTGGGGGAGAGGGAGAAGCACATTTCTAAGGGCCACATTTCTAAGAATATTGTGTAGAGTCAGTAGTGGATACTTAGCAAGTTGGAGCATGTGCTCTCTTCTCTACTTGTTGCCTCACAGTCAACCTGGTTTCTACAGGCCTTTAGATTTGCAATACTAGGGGCCAGTCTAGATAACTCCTTCATAATTATTTATTAATTATCATTATTTTTGTGTGCATGAGAGCATAATTTCTCACTTAGCTCATCTAGGTAAGGCAGAGCAAGGATCATAGTTTTTCTTTTATATGGCTATCATGTCTTGTTGACTTAGATAAGATTCTCAGTAGATATTTGAAAATTGGCCATAGTTTTTGATGGACAGAAAATTTTAGTCTAATTTTGGCATAGGATATGGTAAATTAAAAATATATCTAAAAATATCATATTCACAGATGAGCAACATAATAGCAGAATAGGCCATAGCTTCCATCAAGTTTCCATGTTCATTAATTGAACTAACAAGAGGCCTCATTGAAAATAATTTTCATTTAAACAAAAACTTAAGTGTTTTATATTCAAACTGCCAGAAGAACAGGTCTTTTCATGCTAGGCAAATATGGGTGATGGGGGTAAAGAGTAGGGCAGAAGGGCTTAAAAATTGTAATTTATAAGCAGTATTAGCAGTGGTGACCTTTGTATCAAATGTTACAAAGTCCTTCTGAGATGAGGATCATATTCCCAAGTAAATAAAGCTGTTCATCAGAATGAACTATAGAGTTTTTGTACTGTTATATAACATCCAAACAGAGGAGGAATATAGGATATAAGACCAAAGAATGCCCTATGGAGTCTTAGAAATGAAAAACAATCTCATAGGAGTAATGGTTTTTAAAATCCACATATGGATAATGATTTGAAATAGTTGAAAACTTTCTCATGTCTTATGGCCCTCTTGACTCATTCTAAAGTTTCATGCCGTCATTGTGGTGGAAGAGCAACTGAGGGAGAAAGGGATTTTCTTTATATTCAAATCATCCATTTAAAATGCATACAATATGTTTTCCATTTCCCATTTCATGAAATATACCTTTTTTTTTTTTTTTTCCTCAGCTGCCTTTTTCTTGTAAGGAGAATCATCAAGGGGCTTTCTTTGGGACCACTGACCTTGACTTACTGGTTATCTAGGTCTTTGCTAAGTACCATTTGTGTTTTACTCTGACCAGATGCAGACATTAGAATTTAATGGGAGCATGGAGATAAGGGTTCAGAGAACAGGAGATGAGAGGATAAGAGAGAAGTACTGAGGTGGTGGAAGTTACATCTTCTTAAGACAGCATTGGACTCAGGAGCTTTTCCTTCATTCCTATGTTGATAAGAAGGGTTTGGATCTGAAGGCCAGACCTTTAGGAGTTTGTTAATTTCTCCAAAGCACTTTGCCAAATTTAGTGTTTTTCACTACATCAGTAACCTTAGCAGTTCTATATTCCTCAAATGCAGGATATTGTGATGAGGCTAAACACAAACTATCCAGCATAACGATGATATATTTTTGACAAAATACAAAAAAACCTCTTATTAAAATTATAATGGAGTACTTATTAACCCCAAATTATCTATACATAGATCTATATCTTGAAAGAAATACCATCATAAGCAAGATTTCAAGGTACACTGTATGGGCATGAATTGATGTCTTTTTCTATGTTTTATCTCAGTGTTTTAATTTAAGATTGATTTCTTTTCCACAAAGTTTATTTTCAAAGCTAAATTATGGCTTAAAATCGCTTTCAATTTGATGTTTAGAAGCTTTCAGCTGCTTACAATCAGATGTCTTCATGAGCACATGTACAACTCTAAGCAACCTCAGTACTTTTTTGAACAAAAGAATAACTTGAAATGATTTCTTTAAAAAAAAAAATTATCTACTTATTCGAGAGAGAGGGAGAGAAAGATAGAGCAGGGGCAGAAGGATAGCGTGAATCTCAAGTAGGCTCCCCGCCGAGTGTGGAGCCAGATGTGGGTTTCAATCTCACAACCCCGAGGTCATGACCTGAGCTGAAATCAAGAGTGAGATGCTCAGCCAACTGAGCCACCCAGGTGCCCCAACTTGAAATGATTTCAAAATTAGTTTCTCAGCCAACACTATTCCAACCAGCTGACTCCAACCTTTGGATATCCCAGGCAACAAACTTGTTCATCAGTGAGCTTTATCAGAAAGAGGAGACTTAAACTTCTTCATCAGGGAGGTCTTTCTGTCATCCAACTTATATTAAACTTCTAAATTAAACAACAATTGTTTTTTAAAAAAATCAAGACATAATTGTCTGGGTCCCATGTGTTATGCACCACAAATGCTTATCAAGGTTTTATAAAATCACCAGATAGGAAAATAGATGGAGTCTTCCACTCTGGCCTCAGTGCTGGTTAGGAGATGGAAGTTGGGGTAGAGTTGGGAGGTGGGCAGCAGAAGGCAGAGAGAAAGGAGAGAGACAGAGAGAGATGAACTGGGAGGGAATTGGGAATCAAGATTGCCTCTGAGGTTTGGGGTTCCTCAGGTAAATATTTTTGCAGACACCTGTCTATATTTTTATTACAAATGTATTACAAAATTCATGGCCCCATGTGAAGAGCAGTGATTATGAATGATGATTTAAAAAAATAGAGTTGGGAAGAGGTACTTGGTTATTTGTTTATTGTTCAGTTGGTACACGTGAAGATTCATTGTAGAATCCAAGCACCATCTCTTTAAATTCAGATCTAAGAACCATCTCTTTATGTTCTTGGTGGTCAAATACATCATTCTTGGATAATTTCATTTCTCCCACCATGAGAAAAGGATAGCAATGCTGTTATTACTCACAGTATCATGGCTCTTTGGAATGTGTTTGTACTGAAGTGATGCCCTCATGCCATTTCTTTGCTGTGGAGTACGTCATCACTTATGGTGCTGCCTCATCCATCGTGCTGCCCATAAATACTAGCTTCCATTGCCTCTTTCAAAAGTTTTACTGTGCTTTGTTGATGATAACCACAAGTGCAAGTCTAGCTCAGAGAATTCAGGGAACTGTGAATGATTATTTGTTTTCTGGTCACACTATGAATGCCATTTGCATTTAATCATGGACCAACCTTTCTTTCAATCATGTCTTCTCTTGAACTCTTTAATCCATAATCACTGCATTTCTAGACTGTGATCTCTTTCAGTGTTGACTCCACCCTTGCTTTTCACACTGCTACTAGCAAAGGGGATAGGCATAGGATCTCTGGTTAGAGTAATAAGAATAATCTCATTTATACAAGGAATGCCCATTCCTTGTCAGGCATGTGTCAAGGCCAATCTAGGAGAGCATGGCATCACTACATTTAGCAAAAGCAAAAGAGGACAGCAATGGACCATTATAAGGAGAAAATAGTCTCAAAGTCCTTAAAGCACATGAGTGGCACCTCCTGGAGGACTACCTGGTATGAAGTGTGGAGCCTTAGAGGGGTTGGGGTGACAGTGGGGGGGGGGGGACAAAGAATGCCTGCTATCACCCTGCTAGCTGTGGGTGCTGTAGACTAGAGGCTGCACTATCGGCAGAATTTAGATGTTCATGAGTTATCACGCTGGCCCACCTGTGGCTCAAGGCCAAGGGTTAGCAGTGAACATTGGAAGCTCTGAACCCTGAACTCTTCCTGTGCCTGACAACATGAGTGATTGTTACTCAAACTCTGTGTGTTAACCCTATTCTGTCTGTCCAATTTCAGGCAACTATGCAAACAACAACAACACAATCCCACCACTCTAGTTACTAGGAGTGATCCACATGTCATGCTGCATTCCTGGCACTGTGGCCTGGATTGGCCTGGGGACAGACTTAAGCCAACAAGCCCTAGAACTCCTTGTGACATTGATCTACTCCACTAGAAGGTTGGAAAGTGCTCCCAAGAGGAGTTCAGGCTCAGGTGCCCTACTTAAAAAGCACTGCAATCCCATGCACAGGAGGGAGACTTAGACAATTTCAAGGATGGCACTCCAAAACATAGAACTTCCTTAGTCTCAGGCTGAGTCAGGGTCCTGGCTTGCCTGGGTGACAAACTCTGCAGGTGATTCTTATGCAGTTGAAACCACTGATCCACAGTGGAAATGGAAACAAGATCTTAGAGACTTGTTTAAAGAGAAATAATAAATATCTAAGCATTAGTCTTATAATGATGTTGACAATGAGGAACACAATTTAAAATGTATATCTTTCTGTAACTTGAGGTGTACCCTCTTCATTTCTTTGTGGTCTCTATGTTTTCTTTCAAGCACAAATTTTTCCTGGCTACAACTTCCAATGCCACAAAAATCCAGATGACATCCAGATTTAACTAGATTTAATTCCTTTCCAATGCTTCTTTGTATTTTGTAACAAGAAAAAGAGTCTTCACATGTATTCATGTTTTGATTATTGTGAGACAAACCCTTCTCTGTCTTGGTGATCTCTTTAGTGTCACTTGAAATATAGAGCAAGGACTCCCAGGGGAGAGATGACCCAACTCAGTCAGGATAAAGGCTACTTTGCAGCATCAATGAATAGATATGATTATTTAAAATTATTTTTAATTATATGGAATTGCTTTATTTTTCTATTTCCTTTTAAAAAGAAAATATATCAGAAACAACTTGCTGATTTTCATGATCCTCTGCTCTCTGGAACCTGGTATTTTGTTATATTCTTACCTTATCCTGCCAAAGAGGGTCTCCCATCCTCTTAAGTCTGTTGCTTTAACAGTCAGATTTCACTTCTCTTTTCACTCTTAGGTCTTTATTTTGTGTTGGTTTGTAGTGCTCTGGCTCTGTTGATGATTAAACAACACAAATCTTTTTAGGTACCCACAGCAACACTTGTCTATGACTAATAGCTGAGGTCCATTCAGTGTTAAATTAAAAATTGCCCAGTGATGGCTGTTTAGGAGGTTTCAAAATCTGATAAATGCTGAGAAATATGGTGTTCTTAATACTTTTACTACTGTCAGGCTGCTGGGCACAGGTGCCGTGTGGCACATTTGTAGGTTCTGAACCCACGTCCGTCAGTAGCCAGAGGAAAATTTTCAGAAAACAAGGACTTGTGTGCATCGAATTCAATTTTTGCTTGGGGAAATCAGTGTGATTTATATCCACATAGTGCACAATCTAATTATATATAAAGTAATAGGATCTTCTTGAAAATATTCAAAGAAGGAAAATATTCAAAGAAAGAAAGAACTCAGAAGAGTCTTAAGGAATAATTTGGTGGGGAAGAAAAAAGAAGCCCAAACTTTATAACATGTATGAATATTTAAATACTTATTAAAATACTATTCTTTAAAATTATTTTTTATTTTTTTAAAAGATTTATTTATTTGAGAGAGTGAGCAGGGAGTGGAGCGGAGGGAGAGGGACAAGCAGACTCTGTGTTGAGCGCAGAGCTGGATGCAGTCCTAATCTCACGATCCTGAGATCATGACCTGAGCTGAAATCAAGAGTTGGACGCTTAACCGACTGAGCCATCCAGGTGCCCCTAAAATATTATTCGGATACATTCCATTCCATCCATCCCATTCTTTGGTTTCTAAAATGCTTGTCAAAATTAGTTTTATGGTTCACTAATAGTTTCTTTTACCTACAATATAAAATACACTGTTCTAAAGACTAAAGATTCCACAGAGAAGTCATGGGACATAATACTGGAGCCCTCATTGGAAGGAGATCAAAGAAGGCCTTAAAAGGCAGGCAAAGGGCATCTTTAAAAAGCAGTCTAAGTTATTATTAGGCAAATGTTAAGCAATAATTTAGGAGTCACTATAGGTTTTTGAGTTGATGTAACATTACTACTGCTTAGTTTTAGAAAGACAGAAATGGCAGCAAATGTGTAGACAGTGTTGGAGAGTTTGTTAGCATGTTATAGTAACAGTATAGGTAAGAAATCTCATTAGAATAGATGTGGAGAGCAGGGAAAAGTGTCACAGTAGAATTTATACAAAACGTATTTGAATGGAAAGAGGAAGAGAAAGAAAGGAGCCAGAAAGACTTTGAGTTTGGGGTAATTAGAATTTTGTGGTAGTTATGGGCTTGATTGTATTCTCCCCAAATTCATATGCTAAGATCCCCCCAGTACTTCAGACTATCACTGTATTTGGAGATAGGGCCTTTAAAAAGGTAATTAATTAAACTGCAGCCATTTGGGTGGGCCCTAATCCAATACAATTTGTGTCCTACAAGAAAAGGAGATTAGGACAGAGAGAGAGAGGGAACTATATATAAAGAGAGAAAATCAATGCCCATTCAGACATAAGCAGCCATGGAAACTTTGACTACAGGCCTGAGCTGAAGATTGTATAAAATGTGGAAGACAAAGCTAAGACACAAAATGTATTCAAAATAACTGTTGTGGGACGGCTAGGTGGCTCAATCAGTTGTCTGCCTTCAGCTCAGGTCATGATCCCAGGGTCCTGGGATTGAGTCCCGCATGGGGCTCCTTCCTCAGCAGGCAGCCTGCTTCGCCCTCTGCCTGCCGCTCCCCCTGCTTGTGCACTCTCTCTCTCTCTGACAAATAAATAAATAAATAAAATCTTAAAAAAAAAAATGTTGTAAATGAGTAATAAAGTTTACCTAAGGCTTTCATTTCTTTAGAGGTTGCTCAGAAAATACATTTTTTCTTGTTTTTTTTTTAATTTTTTCCTCCAAATTTGAAAATACATTTTTAAAAATGGTGGTTTTAAAATTTTTCTTCAAGTCTGCCAGTTTTGAACATTCATACTCAAATGAGGAGCACCTAGCCACCACCATATAGAACCTTAAGGAAAGCAAGTATAATGACTCAAGGTTTTTTCTATGGCTGTAGCAATCATAATACTTATTGTCATAGTATCCAAATCTGAGTAATTATACCTAATGGAGTACTTCTTTATGTGCTGAACTTTAAAAAATTATGTTATAAAAATTACAGTGAATGTCACAAGTGATATAACCAGAGCATAAATTGAATAGATAAATACATTTTAGAAAATTAGGTATTCTAAATGACAGCTTCTCAAACTCAACACCTAAAAAACAAATAATCAAGTCAATAAATGGGCAGAAGACATGAACAGACACTTCTCCAAAGAAGACATAAAAATGGCTAACAGACACATGAAAAAATGTTCATCATCATTAGCCATCAAGGAAATTCAAATCAAAACCACACTGAGATACCACCTTACACCTTACACCAGTTAGAATGGCAAAAATTGACAAGGCAAGAAACAACAAATGCTGGAGAGGTTATGGAGAAAGGGGAACCCTCTTATACTGTTGGTGGGAATGCAAGTTGGTATAGCCACTTTGGAAAACAGTGTGAAGCTTCCTCAAAAAAATTAAGAATAGAGCTACCCTGTGACCCAGCAATTGCACTACTGGGTATTTACCCCAAAGACACAGATGTAGTGAAAAGAAGGGCCATATGTACACCAATGTTCATAGCAGCAATGTCCACAATACCCAAACTGTGGAAGGGCTGAGATGCCCTTCAATAGATGAATGGATAAAGAAGATGTGGTCCATATATACAATGGAATATTACTCAGCCATCAGAAAAGATGAATACCCAACTTTTACATCAACACGGATGGAACTGGAGGAGATTATGTTAAGTGAAATAAGTCAAGCAGAGAAAGTCAATTATCATATGGTTTCACTTATTTGTGGAACATAAGGAATAACATGGAGGACATTAGGAGAAGGAAGGGAAAAATAGGGAGGGGGAATTGGAGGGAGAGAAGAACCATGAGAGACTATGGACTCCGAGGAACAAACTGAGGGTTTTAGAGGGGTGGGAGTTGGGGGACGGGTTAGCCCGATGATGGGTATTAAGGAGAGCACGTACTGCATGGAGCACTGGCTGTTACACACAAACAATCATGGAACACTACATCAAAAAGTAATGCTGCTCTGTATGGTGACTAACATAATAACATAAAATTAAAAAAAAAGAAAATTAGATATTATATCCAGTTCAAAGATTTATTTATTTATTTGAGAGAGTGAGAGAGAGAGAGAGAGGGTGAGTGTGAGGAGGGGCAAAGGGAGAGGGAGAGAGAGAATCCCAGGCAGGCTCCATGCTGAGCATGGAGCCCGATACCGGGCTGCATCTCATGACCCGGAGATCACGACCTGAGCCACAACCAAGTGTCAGATGCTCAACTGACTGAGCCACCCAGGCACCCCAGGTTTTATATCCATAAGTCAAGAATGAGTAGATTCTAAAACTTTTCTACAAAAGATACATTGCATAAACACCAAGTGAAAATTTCTCACTAAAAACTTAGGTATTTCTACAATGAGTTCCATACAAGTCTGTACACATGCTTTAAATTATTTTACAAAACCAATGGAAATATAGAAAGGAAGTTAGGTGGAGTGTATTTGTATTGAGTAAAAACACAATCAAACAAGTAAACACACACAAAACCCCACTCTCTGAGAATATTAAGTTAAATAAACTATAGAAAAAAGCACAAGACGCAAAACAGTTCTAAGATTAAAATTGAATTGAATTTGAGAATTAAAGGAGTAAATAGAAAACACTTAAGCAAATTCTCATTTTTTATAAATTTAAATGAACAGGTAGGTCTGTTTTCTAAAATTAGGAATGGTTAGTCTTTGGAGATCATAAACCTAATAATAGGTTTTATTTCATGATACTTACTGTTCTTTATTTAAGACAAACCAGCTGAAAGGTTTAGATGTTTCCACCTGTGGCTACCTAATATAATTTTTCCCATAAAATTTTGCATCTGTGTTGTTTAGTTCAGTGGGTACATTAGGCAAGGGAACAAGTTACTACAGGCTTCTATGAAATCACTATTTCCATAAACTTTGGTGTTCAATTTACCCAGTGAATGGGGCCTTTAGATTTTAAAGATGCTTAGATTGTTTTAACGTAATTGGTGCTTGACTCTGCATAGAAATTCAAATAAATATTCAGTGCTAGGAGAACAGCTCAACTCTAGTTCCTGAGGCAGAAATGAGTTTGCTCTAATTCCTTTCTATGTATTAACTGCCTATACAAAGTCTGAGGACTAAAAATAAACAAATGAACTGTGTCTCTTATAATTTATTTAAATATAGGAAGTTATTAAATAATTTAATATCATTAATCTGTCAAGTACTGTCTTCTTCATTAAAGAGAGCACTATTTGGAACAACTTTATGGTTTAAAAGCAATTATATGCACAAATGGCTGCAGGAAAAGAGAGATAATGAGAAAATGTGGAACTCCTGGAAGTAAATCAAAAAAAGAATTAAAAAAGAGAGATATGCCAAGTTATCTCACATCTTTCAGAAATTAGTTCAATAGCTTGATATTATGTGTAGAGAGGTGGTCAAGTATGTTCGAATCCACTCTTTTAATCTAGACATAATACCTGTCACAAGGTGAACAAAGGATTAGGGACTTATTTTTCCTACTCCTGGTCTACTCATTCACCACACAAGTGTTTTTTGAGCACTTGTTATGAGAATTTCCTTTGCTTATTATTATGTAACACGTGGGAGATAAAAAAGAAAAGCTGGATCATAATTCTGGACTCATGAGGTTTTTGATGATGTTGAACATGTGGTAGGCCAAATTAGACGGAAAAAGGTGGGGGATTTGCAACAACCTGGTGATTTGGATCTTTAGAGCTAGATTATCTAAAACATTTGAGACAAAAATTAAGCAAAGTTGTTTCTTAACCCAATACTTTGTGAATAATCTAAGTGGAGATGACATCATTGAAGGAAGATGGAATGGTAGAATTTCAGATTTGATAAAATATTAACAACCATTTCTTCTTTGATTGTAACTTGATTTACAAAAAAATTCAGTAATGAGTAATATAATAGACTTTAGAGTAGAAGTCAAGAGAAACTCTATTACTTTAATTGCGTTAACACTGACTTTATCATTAATGTTATTTTGGTGCCTATTTCTTTGTAACATAAGACATGATAATTATACATTTTAAAAGTAAAATATTTACTAGTAGTTTTTTGTAGGATTTTTATTTAAGCATAACCAAAAGAAAAAATAAAGCATTTTGAAACTATTTGGTCACTGTTGCTTTTGAATGAAGAAAGCCGATTTGGAGAAGACACTGTATGTATCTTTGACTCTGTAAGTCTTTCATGCCATATTTTTGTTTTTCTCTCCTGTACATACTGTACATAGACATGGCAGAATATCTTTGATTTCACCCCTATTATTCTATATATTTTGCTGCTACTAATACTCAAAGTTTCCTAATCTATTCTATGTCTGTTCCTTGAAGCTTTGAAATCTTCCTGGACTGTCCAATTGTCAAGTCTAAAGGCTGCTTGAGCCAGGGGTTCATTCTGGCTTGTATTGCTATTTATACATCCCATATTGAATTTGCAGTCATAGCCCCATGATATGTACTGGTTAATTCCACTGTTATCCTTCAGTTGCTGACAGTTCCTTCCTTCACCATTCTCTGACTGCTTCCAAACTATTATTATCAAACTTGAGTCCTTTGATGTCTTAGAATTTTGGTCCTGTACATTCATGTGTAGTTCAAACATGGTATTAGGTGATTAACATGACTATTGCAACCTAAAGCAATAATACTGTCTTGGAAAATCCTTACTTTAAACCTGGGATACAGTGGGTATTCTTTATGAATTTTTCATACACACAGAAACCAAGTCTATTTCTAAAAAAATGTATTAGATTTAAAAGCTCTAAGCAAGCAGTAACTGATTCCAGAGAGGTGTTTTTCTTTTTCTTTTTTTTAAACTTCTAAGTTTAAAATCCTTTCAGGGTATTTTTCTGAGTTATTGTAACCATCCATCTATTGTAACCATCCATCTATATTTTCATCAGTCAATATATCAAATATTGTCTGAATGTCAGTCATTGTCCTAGATATTCTTGAGAAGAGTTAATAAATAATACAGGTATTTATTACCTCTGGAGAGCTTGGAGTTTAGCAAGCAGTATGGATAAGTAATGAGGGAATTTAAAATTGTATGTGTGTATGTTAAGGGTTTTGAGAGCAGAAGTAAAAGGCTCTGTGGCAATATATATGAGAGACAACTATCTGGGATTTGAGGATTCAGAGAAGACTTTTTGAAAAGACCATCTAAGCTGAACTCCAAATTTAGAGTGACAGTGAGAGTAGGGTAGAGTAATGATGTATGCAGTGAGCAGCATACACATTTGCAGTTTAGCATGGTGTGAGGCAGAAGTAGGGAAGTGGAGAAAGAAGAAAGAGTTTAGACTGCAGTATTAAGCAGGGCCCTAATTATGAACTATAGGCAAAATTAAATCATTTGGATCTCAAACTAACAACAAAGGGGAAACATTAAAGTGTCTTGAATTAGGGAATGATGAGATAGAGTGGAGAATGGACTGGAGGGAGGAAGCATGGAGATGTGGGGCACCTGTAAGGGGCAATTTTAGAAATCTAGGTAGAAGATGATAGTGTTTTGAACTAGAATGGTAGTTCTACGGATGGACAGAATTTGATGGATGTGAGAAATTTTTTAGAAGGTATGCTGAGAATTAAGGAATGATTTAACATTTGAAGTGAGAATGAAATTGATTATAATGACTATCGCCTTGAGTAGACAGTGGTGATACCATGTATAGAGATAGAGAATATAGAGTATAAGGAGTTTGGGGAAGAGGACATGGTAGATTATTCTGGGACATTTTGACTTCGAAATGTGAGTAGAGCTGCAAAGTGGAAATATCAGTGTAAGTAGTATAATATTTGATTTGGTATACATCAACATGTAGTAGTTACTAAAGCCATGGAAGTTAAGGTACTCACATAGAGTAACATTATACACAACTAATGAATTGTTGAACACTACATCAAAAATGAATGATGTACTGTATGTGGGCTAACTGAACATAATAAAAAAAGTTTAAAAAAGTGAGAACGATTGCTTAACTGAACTTTAAGGACAATATCACTTAAGGACAGGATAAGAATCTCACATACACACATACACACACACACATCAAGAAGATGCAAGAGAGGTGGGAAGAAAACCAAGAAAATGAAAGGTGATGAATGCAAAGGAAGAAAGTGTTTTAAAAAGGAGGGAATGGATAATGTGTCAGATACTTCCAAAAAATGAAGTAAAATAATAGATGAGTCCCTACTGGTTTAGGGAGACCACCATTGACTTTGGAAGAGTAATTGGGCAGAACCAAATTACTGTGAACAATGAGTGGAAAATAAGGAGGTAAAAACAATGAACATAGCTGTGAATTTAAATTAGCTGTGAATGGGAATAAAGAGTTAGGATAGTGTCTGGATTAGGTTGTAAAAGTATGGAGGAGACTTGAGTACAGTTGACTCTTGAACAATATGAGGGTTAGAGGTGTCAATCCCTACACAAAAATCTGCATATAACTTTTGACTCCAGGAAAGCTTAACTACTAAGAGCCTACTGTTGACTGGAAGCCTTACTGGTGACATAAACAGTCGATTAACACATATTTTTATGTTATATATAATATACTCTACTTTTACAATAAGCTAAAGAAAACATGTTAAGAAGATCATAAGAGAAAATACATTTACAGTATTGTACTGTATTTATCGAAAAATCCACATAAGTGGACCTATGCAGTTCCAACCTGTGTTGTTCAAGGATCAGCTATAGTTTATATTCTGATAAGAATTGGTTTCATAGGTAATTGTAGTATTATAATTTTCATAATAAATGAGTAAGGATGGCAAGTTTCTTCAGACTGGAATTTCTTGGCACTGCATTTTAGTGGGCATTGACAAGGCCCATGGTCTGGTTATTAGTGATGTTCCAAAAATTAATCTTACTTATATTAAAGTATGTGTCAATAGCTTAGCCAGAATATTAATTAATTAGCTAATTAATTAATAGAATTACTAGACTACTTTTAGAAAAGTTTCAGATTTATAGAAGGATTGAGTGGATAGTACAGAGAATTCCTATACATCCTTTTCCCACAGCAACCCCACACACAGTTTCCCCTATAGTTGATATCTTACATGAGCATAGTCTGTTTGTTACAATTAATGAACCAACATTGGTACATTATTATTAACTAAGGTCCATAATTTTTTCAAACTTCCTTAGCTTTTACCTAATGCCTTCTTTTTGTTCTGGGATCATGTCTTCTAGTTTCTTCTAGGTTTTGATAATTTCCAAGACTTTCCTTGTTTTTGATGACCTGACAATTTTGGGGAGTACTTGTCAGTATTGTAGGATGACCATCTACTGGAATTGGATGTTTTTCTCATCATTAGACAGGTGTTATGTGTTTTGGGGAGGAAGGTCGCAGAGGTAAAGTGTGTCATTTTTATCAAATCATATCAAGGGCACATACAATCTACATGATTTGTGACCATTGATGTTGACCTTGGTCAACAGGGAGAAGTAATGTTTTCCTGGGTTCTTCACTGTTACTTTCTCGCTCGTATTTTCATACTATACTCTTTGGAAGGAAGTCACCATGTGCAGCTTACATTTAAGAATGGGGAGTTATTTTCCTCAACCTTTAGGATGGAGTATCTAAATAATTTATGTGGAACTCTTCTGCATGGGAGATTTGTCTCTTCTTTCTCATTTGTTAACTTATTTAATCATTTATTTATATCAGTATGGACTCATGGATACTTATTTTAGCCTTTGGGTTACAATCCAGGACTACTTTATTTTATTGCTCCAGTTGTTCCAGCTTTAACATTTGGGGGGTCTTTTAGTTGGCTCCTGTGTCCCTTTGACCTTCTTCAGCATATCTTTTAAATTAAAAATTTTAAAATTTGAGCACTGTAGTTCATCTCTTCATTCCTCCCACCCTCACCCTGAGCCCTGGCAACCACTCATTTTTATGTGTCTCTAGTTTTATCTTTTTCCAGAATGTGATGTAATTGGAGTCATGCACTATGTAGCATTATTCAGGCTAACTTCTTTCACTTACAATATGCATTTAAGGTTCCTCCATGTCTTTTGTGGTTTGATAGATTTTTTTTTATCCTTGAATAACATTCCATTGCTTGGATGGACTACAGTTTATCGTTTTTTGAAGAATATCTTGGTTGCTTCCAATTTGGGGTAATTATAAGTAAAGCAGCTATAAACATTTGAATGCAGATATTTTTATGGACATGTTTTTTACTCGGTCAGGTAAATACCTAAAAGCACGATTGCTGAAATGTATGGTAATACTATGTTTAGCTTTGTAAGAAAGTACCAAACTGTCTTCCAAAGTGGCTGTATCTTCTTGTACATTTCCACCAGCAATGAACAGGAGTTCCTGTTGCTGCACTTGGTTGTCAGCATGTGTTATTGTCAGCTTTTTTGATTTCAGTCATTCTAATAATGATATCTCATTATTATTTTAATTTGAAGCACCCTAATGAAAAATGATGTTGAGAATCTTTTATATGCTTATTTGTCTTCTGTACATCTTCTTTGATGAGGTGTATGTTCAGATCGTTTTACCATTTTTTTATTGAGTTGTTTTCTTATTATTGAGCTTTAGGAATTGTTTGCATATGTTAAATACAAATCTTTCGTCAGATACGTGTTTTGCAAATATTTTCTCATAGTATGTGTCTTTAATTCTCTTAAGGTTGTCTTTCACAGAGCAAAAGTTTTCAATTTTAATGATGCCAACTTACTAATTTTTTTTTCTGTGATCATCATGCTTTTGGTGTTGTATCTAAAAACTCATCCTCACACCAAGGTCACCTAGATTGTCTCCTGTGCTATCTTCTAGAAATTTTATAGTTTTTCATTTTACATTTAGGTTGTGATCTATTAGAGTTAATTGGTTGAAAGGCGTAAGTCCCAAATCTAGATTTATTTTGCATATGGATATTCAATTATTCCAGTACCATTTGTTGAAAAGACGATCTTGTTTCCATTTAATTGCCTTTGCTCCTTTGTAAAGATCAGTTGGCTTTATTTGTGTGAGTTTATTTCTGGGTCTTACATTTTGTTTCATTGATCTATGTGTCTGTTCTTTTGCCAAAACCATGTTCTTTTGGTTACTGTAGCTTTATATTAAGTCTTGAAGTCAGACAGTCTCATTTTCTAACTTGTTTTACATCTTTAATATAGTGTTGACTATTCTGAATCTTTCATCTTCCCATATAAACTTTGGAATGACTTTATTTATATCCATCCACAAAATAACTTTCTGGAATCTTGATTTGGATTACCTTGAAACTATAGATCAAGTTGGTAAGAATTGACGTCTTAACAATATTGCATCTTCCTGTCCATGAGCATGGAATATCTCTCCATGTATTTAGATATTCCTTAATTTCTTCTATCAGATTTTTGTAGTTATTATCATATAAATGCTGTACATATTTTGTTGGATTTATATCTGATTATTACATTATTTTCTTGTTCTTTTTTTTTTTTTATATGGAACGCTTCACAAACTTGCATGTCATCCTGAGCAGGGGCAATGCTAATCTCTGTATTGTTCCAATTTTGGTATATGTTCTGCCAAAGAGAGCAGTATTACATTATTTTTGGTCCTAATGTAAATAGTATTGTGTTTTAAATTCAAATTCCAATTTTTCATCATTGGTATATAGGAAAACAATTGACTTTTGTATATTAACCTGCATTTTGCACTTTTGCTATGATCACTTATTTATTCCAGGAGGTTTTTTTTTTGTGATCCTTTGGGATTTTCTACATAGACAATCATGTCATCTCTAAACAAGGACAATTTTATTTCTTACTTCAAAGATGATATACACTTTATTTCCATTTTTTTTTTTGGTATTAATGTGTTAGTTAGGACTTGTAGGATATGTTGAATAGGAGTTATGAGAGGGAATATCCTGCCTTTGTTTTCAGTCTAAGTGGTAAAGATTTGGTTTCTCACCTTGAGTATGATGTTAACTATATGTTCTTTACAGATGTTCTTTATCAAGTTGACTAAGTTCCCCTTCATTCCTAGTTTGTTGAGTTTTTATCATGGATTAGTGTAGGGGTGTGTCAAATATTTTTTTAACATCAATTGATATGATCATGTAAATTTTCTTCTTTAGCCTGTTTATATGATTGATTACATTAATTGATTAACATTTGTTGAACCAGTCTTATGTATCTGGAATAAATCCCACTTAGTCATGGTATATAATTCTTTTTATATATTGTTGGATTTGATAATATTGTATTGAGGATTTTTGCATCTATGTTTATGAGAGCTACTGGCCTGACGTTTTCCTTTCTTGTAATTAATGTCTTCATTTGGTTTCAGTATTATTCTTTAATGGAGATATTCCTGGTTTTTGGTTAGGATTTTTAGCAATGCAATAACACCTATTTTATGCCTTCTAATTAAATTAAATTTGATTTATTTCAATTTGATTCAATTAATTCGATTCAGTACCATCATTAAATAATGTATAAGGCACTCTGCGATGTATTGAACTAGATGATAGATAAAACAGATTCCAACTTCTTGAGGCTGACAATCAATGAATATGTTCCCTTAAGAGAACAAATCTAGGTCATATTAGTGATAGAAAAAGGAAGTTCTTTGAAAACTGTTTAACAAAGCTTTGGTAGACAAATGAATTTATGTATCTATCTTAGAATATTTGCTTCTGAGGAGCATGGATTTTACCTATTTTTGTTTTCATTGTATCCTTAGGGCTTAGGACAGCTTCTGAAATAGAATAAATATTAAAGAAATTTTTATTGAATAAGGAAATAATTTGTTGGTATATTTCTGAATGATGATCTGCAACTGGTATTCTAAACCTAGAATAGGTATTCTTCAACTGTCCTAGCAATGTTTTTAAGTACTTAATATAAGTGCTGTCCTTGACAATTTTTAAATAATTTCCATAATAACATTTTATTTTCTTGTCACAATATCTTAACATCATTGCAGTTGCCAATTATAAAAATATTTTAAATTATGTTTTGATATATTTTTGATTGATCACTTAGGAGGATATAAAGAAAATAATTTTATTCTAAAATTAACCCATTTCCAAAATCACATAAATGAATTAATTCTTATTTTAATGAGATTTTCACTTCACCACACACATAGTGCTTGTGGTCCTCTTTCCCCTTCTCAGTCAAGTTACCTGTCGTGTTCAGTATAATCATAATGTTCATTACTGTGGGTCAAAAAGACTGTCCCTTCATTGACCCATGCACAATTTTTTATTTTGGTCTTATACCTCTACTTTTCTCTTAGTTCTTGTGCTGTATGATATGGTATACTGATCACATGTGCTTACTGAGCATTGAATGTGGCTAGTGCCACAAGATGAAATTATATTTTCGATATATTGGGTTAAATAAAATGTATTAATAAATGGATTTTACCTGTTTTTTTAATGTATCTGCTTGGGGATTTAAAATTACATATGTTTATCATATTATATCTCTGTTGCACAATTTGGAGACTGTTAAGGATATGTAGGATTGCTATTTATTTGTCACGGGGAATAAACTAATTGTGATTTTTAAAGATTTTATTTATTTATTTATTTATTTGAGAGAGAGAGAGAGAGAAACAGCATGAGAGGGGATAGGGTCAGAGGGAGAAGCAGGCTCCCCGCCAAGCCGGGAGCCCGCTGTGGGACTCGATCCCAGGACTCCGGGATCATGACCTGAGCCGAAGGCAGTCGCTTAACCAACTGAGCCACCCAGGTGCCCCTAATTGTGATTTTTAAATTGTTTATCATGCATTTACTGATTTTCTATATGCCCAGAGAAAAGCACAAGCAACTTGCCACCTAAACATTGATGTTTCCAACAAGCTTTTCCAATGGTGGGAAGTTGGTAACCAATTGGTTGAGTCCAATATTTATGAAAGAAGATGACCCCAATGGGCCAAATTATATATCTAGATAATCTAGAAAACATGATTAGGCAGTTTTATTTTCCTTGACATGAGTATTAATACTGTATTAGGGTTTATTCCTGAGTCTTTACGTGGTTTGGATTCCTAGACCACATTCAAATTAGTGTTGTTTCTCTGCTACTTTTCCATCAGGGGAGGCAGCTTCTGTTTTACTCTGAACATTCTCATTATCTGTACTACTAGCTTTTGAATCACACTACGTTATTTCTCTAGCCTTGAGGTCTGTGCCTTTCACATTCTGCAGACCATCACACAATTTCCCCCATTTTTTTTTCCTAGCAAATTTGTCTTGGGTAATTTATGCTTCATTTATATTTCCACATGAATAAAACAATCTAACTCATTCATCATTTTGATTGCTATCCTTTGGAACATTTCCTATATTTAAACTATTCTGGATTAGAGAAACCTCAGTACTTTTCCTTCCTGAAAATAAGTGCAATCTCCATTTCATGAACAAGTTGTGTTCCAAAAGGGTAGGAATCATGTCACAGCTGGAGTTTCAGTCCCAAGGCTAGCTCACCAATCACATTGTATACCAAAAGTATTGTGTCAATAATGCTATGAAATTGAACACTGCATACTTAAATGTCTCTATGAAAACCATACATTTTCAGTTTGGGATGGCAATAGTGCATCTTCTTTTACTGTGATGGAATTATAGAATTCTCCCTGACAATCCTGTCTTTTAGCAAGAAGAAGGGGGAATCTTTTTAAATTAATTTTTGTGGGTACCACTGGGGCCAGTTTAGTGATTTAAGTAGCTGAGGTGTTGGGGAGAAAACTCACTTTTTGGCACTGGATTCTGACCTTTATTTATTTTTTATGTATGTATGTATGTATGTATGTATGTATGTATGTATGTATGTATTTATCTCTCTTTTCTTTTCTTTCTTCTTTTCTTTCTTTCTTTCTTTCTTTCTTTCTTTCTTTCTTTCTTTCTTT
>NW_023270431.1:53371-86260 GCF_011800145.1 Mirounga leonina
CTTTCTTTCTTTCTTTCTTTCTTTCTTTCTTTCTTTCTTTCTTTCTTCTTTCTCTCTTTCCTCCTTCCCTCTCTCTCTTTTCCCTTCCCTTTCCTTCCCTTTCCTCTCTCTTTTTCTTTCTTTCTTTCTTTCTTTCTTTCTTTCTTTCTTTCTTTCCTTCTTTCTTTCTTTCTTTCTTTCTTTCTTTCTTTCTTTCTTTCTTTCTTTCTTTCTTTCTTTCTTCTTTCTTTCTTTCTTCTTCTTTCTTCTTTCTCTTTCCTTTTCCTTTTTTCTTTCTTTTCTTTCCTCCCTCCCTCCCCTCCATCCGTTCTTCCTTCCTCCCTCCCTCCCTCTCTTCCTTTCTTCCTTCCTCCCTCTTTGTTTCCCGACTTTATTTCATAGCACCATCTATGGCTTAGAAGTAAAGTTTCTGTTCATCATGATCTAATATAGAAGAAAAATAGTGTTTTTTTCCTCTCCTTTTCTAAAACAAATTTTCTTTCTCATTATTTATTTGCCATTTGTAGAAATAAGGCAATAACAGTTTTTTTCTATGTTACATTACCCTTCTTCTTTCACTTAGTGATTTTATTTTATTTTTTAAAATTAATTAATTTTTTTAAAGCTTTTATTTATTTATTTGACAGAGAGAGACACAGCGAGAGAGGGAACACAAGCAGGGGGAGTGGGAGAGGGAGAAGCAGGCTTCCCGCAGAGCAGGAAGCCCGATGCGGGGCTCGATCCCAGGACCCTGGGATCATGACCTAAGCCGAAGGCAGACGCTTAACGACTGAGCCACCCAGGCACCCTAATTAATTTTTTTTTTTTTTGCTTAATGATTTAGAGGTGCATATGGATGGTGGAAGATAATCTCTATACAAAAAGGGTTTAAAGAACATCAGTCCACATTTCAGTGGAAAACAGTCATAGGCCACGCTGGAGCTTCACCAACGGTACTAGCTCTGGGATGGGAGAAGCTCTTATTATGGAATCTGGGATGAGAGCTGATAAGGACAGAGCAATGGGAATGACCAGGTCTAGGAGAGGAGTAGGGTGGAGGTGTGGCAGCTCACTGAGATTGTAGCACTTCTTTCTTTAAATTTTTTTTTCTCTTCTGACCTTAACTAAGGGAAAGGCTGAGAGGTGGAGAGAAGATGGATCAACAGGACAAAATCTTAGTTAGGCTGAAGCCAAGGAGAAAAGGGAGGCAGAAGAATTTTCAAGATATTTCCCTATTTTGAATGTATATTTGCTCATCTCACATTTGTTTTCCTTGGAGAGCTTTGAATATCCTTTGTATCATCAACAGCTTCCCTCCTCCTTTAAAAGATACCTTACATATGTCATGGTTTGTACTCAGTTGACTCTGTGTTTGTGGAATTCAACTTTAAATTCATGGAAATGATATCAGTTGAGTGGTTATGTATAGTAGGTGCCATTTCAGAACCTGTAAGTAGGTTTAAACTGGGGTCCTTGGAGTTCATGAACTTGCAAACCATATTAAAAAGCATGCTCCTTGGAACATTCATTTCAGGTGGGGGAAAAAAAAAGTGACCTGAGGTCACTTGTGATGCATGTGAATAAGCAAAGTTAAATAAATTTATTTTGCTGCAGAATTTTACTGATATCTTAACATGATACACATATTGTAACTCTCCAAAAGAGAGATGCAGTGTTCATCATTCAAAGATATTATTAGAGAATTCTTTTTAAAACACTGCTTCCAAGAACTAGGATGGTTTGGAACACAATATGTGAAATGCTGAAATATATTTCATTTTAATATCATTTTTCCACATGTTTTAAGTCTAGGCCTTTTCTAAAACATAAATCTAAGAGCTCAAGGAAAAAAGCCTTTATTTTTTGGTATTTGTCATGCTGCAGTTTTATCAGCATTACTTATTTGAAATCAATTGGAGAATTTATTTGGAAAAAAGGAGTTCTATAACAAAACAAAATATGATAACCACTAATCTAGCCAAGTGCCTCATTTTTGTAAGTTAGAAAACTTGGGGTCAGACATTCCTTGAAGTGATTTATTATAGATCTTATAACAAGCTAAGGCTCAGAACCCTAGTCCATTATTCTTTTGTATTCCCCAAACTACAGTGAATATGTCCAGTAAAGCTCAGATATAGTAAAAATGGGCTATGTAATACAGACCCCACTCAGTGACAACAAAATTTAGTTCTTCTCAACCTATTCCTCAAGAGTATTTGCTTATTTATTTCATGCATATATTTTTTTCTCAAGTTAAATTAAGGTACTTCACTGACGTTTTATTCTTATACAAATTGTACTTCATTGGACTAAAAGATATGCAATAATATTTTATTAAATTCTGTAATATTTTTCTTTCTCAATTAAAGTGATTACACTAATATATGTTAAATAACCTTTTTGCTGCATATTCCTATTGTTCTTTATTTCTTATGGCTCCATTTTCTCATTCTTGGCTTAAAATTCTCAGTTGCCAGTCATTGTGATGAAGGAACATGATTATGGGCTTTGGAGTGAATCACAACTGTTCTTGAATTCCAACTCCATTTACTAGCTGTGTGACCTTGGGCAGATCACAAAACTTCTATAAGCCTAAATTTTCTCAACAGAAATATGGTGTGAGTCGGCTTCATTGGTTACCACGAAGTTTACAGATTTTTCTATTCAGACCTTAGACAAAGTCTTAAACCCTAGGTATGTTCTTTTTGCTTTTTTTTTTACCCCCCTCCTTCCCTTCCTTTCTCTCTCCCTTCATTCTTCCCTGTCCACCTCCCCACTACCATGTAGCAAACAAAACCTAACATATCCATTGGTGGTATTGTTGGGTTGCTTTAGGGGATGTCTTTCCCCAGCCTGTGTTGAATTAGACACAGGTTCTCCAACTGTTAACCTATTTTATAATTTAAAGGACAAGGCTTTTTTTTTTTTTTTTTTTGCTTTAAAGCTAATCACTTTATAAAAGTAGATGAGAAAGCATAAACAAAGCAGGTCATAGGAAAATTGGAAAGCTTAAAAATGTTATTTTGTTGTAGTTTTCGTGCGTCTTCTAGAGCTCCCATTTCCCTTCTTGCTGTCTTGAAGTCCATTTTAGATTTCTGTTTTCAACTTTCATTTCTAAAGGTAGGATTCATCAGATTGCACCGCCTTCCTTAATTTTACTCCAGGAATGAAACAGACATTCTAACCCATCATATTTGATGTATCGAGGTAAATCATCAGTCACTTCTCACCTCTGATGGGGAATAGGCATTCTTGAGAATCTCTGCACCTCAACAGACTACTCCGAAGCATCCTTACCCTTCGTCATCATGAGGATTGAAGAAGACAGAATGGTGTCTATATGGCATCTTGCCAGTTTCATAGTACATCATCAGAAAATGTGAGTTTCCCTTTTCTCCTTTTTCCTTCAAGGAGTTATTTCAAAGTGGGAAGGAGAACAGAGGCTGTCGCCCATTCCATGTAAAGAAAATTATTAGTGACTGCTTCCATTAACTGATTTATATCATAATTTAATTTAGCTTTCTTACCACTTTTCCATGTGCTTCTGACTGCTCTGAGTTAGGTTTTTCTACCTCTACTTTTTGGGGAGTTCACTGCTAGTACCTTCCCTTACATGCAGTTTTTTATTCATTTTTTTTTTCTTCTCAATATTTTTTTTCTGTTTAAACTTGTCACTTGACTATGCCTTTTACTCTCTTGTCTATACAGTCTTCCAAGATGCCACTTTACCAAAAATGTTGATTTTGTGGTTTGCCAATCCACAGTCCTTATGCATGTAGTGTATGAGTTCTCCATGATTTTCTATCCTCATCTCAATACAGTCGCTCTTGGGTTTTATAAGCCAGGAACAGCTGAACCACATCAACCCATGTGAACCTCAGGGGTTGCTTTATCAACTTTCCTTCGTAGATTCTCCCCGAAATGGCCCACAATGCTATATGCCAAGCAGGTAGAGTGATAGAGCCCTAACAAGAGTAATTATACCCACATCTTTCAAAACTAAACAGCTGTGTTACATTCAAACTCCACTTCATATAAGTGAGAAAGCTTGCCTTTGGACACTTGTCTGTGTTTTGCTTCCAGGGAATTATCTAGATACTTTGCTCATTTATGAAGACATTCTGCCTTTAAAAACATTTAGGTAGGAAAATTTCGCTGCAGCTATTACAAAAGTTGAAATTGAAGCCAAAACATTCAAGCCAACATTCATGCAAGTATATCGTTTGCTGTAGTTAGAATTTGGAATAATTACGTCACTCATGAAAGATAGTTTCATGTGTTTCAAGTGGCACGGTTTAAATTTCCATTTGCTGTTGGGTAGAATCAGCTAAATGGTACAGTTAAAATTGAGCAAGTAAGCAAAGTTAAGAACAGGGTCACTATAACATCTTAGAGCATTTTGGCATTTTAAAAACTAAATTTTCCTGTTCCCCTCGCAGCAGAGGTCACTGGCATTGTAACATTTTCTCTTGTCCCCTTGGGTTGTTGGTGCCACCAAAATTACATCGTTTTGAAGAGTCCTAACTAGCGGAGAAGATCAACAAATAACCTGCAGCTTCTTCCACTGTTACTACATGTTGAAGTAGAAATTAGTTCTTCGTGTCAAATTTTCCAGTATGAGAAGAAGAAAAAATTTATCTTTTGTCCAAGTAACTAAGAAAATCACTAAAGAGCCTATATAGCTTTAGTCTTACTAGACACTCATTTTGTTATCTTTAGTGAGATTCTGAGAGAAAGTAACAGAAAATGTTAAGAACCAATTTATATAGACTCTGGTCCCTCAGAGGGAGGTTGGCACTTTATATTAGGAAGAAAACTCTGGCTGTCACTTTATGTGTTCTTAGAAACTTAAAAATGTAGGACAGGACTACTGAAAGAGTCTTTGACATTTTATAATTTGGATCGTGAAAGAAAGTATATCTGTGAAGGATCTGGGATTCTTCCATGTTCAAAAAGTGCTGTAAGGACTAGTGATGAAGAGAGAGCAGTAAAGATTCAGTGGAGTCTACAGCATTCTGGAATTTCTGTTCTTTTATTATTATTTTTTTAATTTTTTTTAAGATTTTATTTATTTGCGAGAGAGAGAATGAGAGACAGAGAGCATGAGAGGGAGGAGGGTCAGAGAGAGAAGCAAACTCCCCACTGAGCAGGGAGCCCGACGCGGGACTCGATCCTGGGACTCCAGGATCATGACCTGAGCCGAAGGCTGTCGCTTAACCAACTGAGCCACCCAGGCCCCGTGGAATTTCTGTTCTTAAGCATGCTGCATTTCTCTATATTCCTTCACCTGTTCTTCAGTGCTTCCATTATCAGATTTTTGTACTACAGGTTAAGCACTAGAATCCTACAAAAATTTAAGCTATCCTAGGTCAAATCTTTTTTTTCATAATAAAACTAAGATATTTAAGCTGAGCATGATAACTGACCTTTTAATATAGATATAAAAGGCTCAGTACTGCAACTAAATTTTATAAACCTATTTTACCTACCTCTGTTGTTTGCAGTTACCTTTAAGGTAATAATCCACATTCATCCAGAGCACAGGATATTTTCCACTTCTTAGAGTCATGAATATCAGAGATTTACTACACACTTTGAAAAATATTTCTTCCTTTTGTTAACTATCTTTTATTAATCCTGCTTCAAATATCAAGTGACATTTAAGTCCAGTATTTTAAGACTTTCTGCATTCTTTAAGTATTTTTTTAATTTCAGCTCCCTTTTAAAAATAAATTTACATTTTCAGATAAAGTTACCTAAATTTTCTATCCTTAAATAGAAGTAAGTTCATCATTTGTTCATTGTGAATGCCTTTCTATGAACACACCTAACTTGGCTTTCCTAAAGTATAGATTCCAGAGCTGCCAAAGTCAAGGACTTATGTTGTTACACAAGCAAAGCAACTTAAAAAAAATACCCTTCCTTATTAGATTATCTTCTAGGAGCAGTCTGTATGATCTGTGATTTATGATAATCACAAATAGAGTATCTTTCACTTTTCTACCCTCTCATTGAGCTTACTAAGATTTTTTTTTGCAACTTGTGATTTTTTTTTATAAGAAAGCTTATTGTTAACTGAAAATTGGGAGGTTTCTCAGTGTCTCCCCTCTTTCTTGTCACCTAAAACTATATTCCCTAATGCCTTGTCATCATTGATAACCTGGGAAAGAAAATCTATTGTGATTCATTTCTATCTACTAAGGCTACTTATGAGACAAAAACAAACATGGTTTTACATTTATACAAAACTTGTAATAGAAAATGTAAAAGTAGTGACACCAACAGTAAACCTCCCATGAACCTATTTTTAGCCCACCCATGAATCTTAAAATTAAGATGTACCTCTGCCATGATGAGCACTGGGTAATATATAGAATTGTTGAATCACTATATTGTACACCTGAAACTAATATACCACTGTATGTTAACTCTGCTGGAATTAAAGTAAAAAAAAAAACTTAATGAAATTTAAAAAAAAAAAAAAGATGTACCCTCTTCCCCTTCCCCAGTGCCTAATCGTGGGAACTTTCTAGTCACAAAGACTAGCAAAATGAATTTGTTCATGATCCCTTCTTGGTGGTACTGTATAAACTAAACCTGTAAGTCTTTTGAAGTTTCCTTTTTTTTTTTTTTTTAAGTTGTTGGTTTGGAGTTTTGACTGTTGGTGTGAAAATTCCCAAACTACATGTGAATACTTGATAGCTAATGACTATATATACTACAAGAACAGACATAAAGTATGATTCCATCTAAATCTGTCAACTTAGACCATAATTAGTATAATTCTATATTGTTTTAGTTGCATTACGTCATTTGGTTTTAAAGCAAACAAATATTTCATCAGAAGAAAAATGTGTAAATGTCGAGTCAGCAGAGCCTAGAGCAATTTCCTGTGCTTTAACATCAAGGACATCTTGCAGAGACAAGTGTTTTAGAAATTTCTGAAATAAAGCTAAAATAACAAGGGCAAATGTGACATTGTTTCATTCAGTTGAAATAAAAGTGAAGAGCCCTTGTTATAAAGATTGTAGCAAAAAAGAGACATCATGGTAAGAGGTATATTATATTTCAATGAATGTCTATAGCATGCTAGACATATTTGGACCGTGCAACATGTAGCATCAAAGAAGTGGTTAGAAACTGTAGGACTTTGGCTTTTTGGATTACTTTGCTGTGCTTTTCCTTTCAAAAAAAACAGACAATGTGTTTCCAGGGAATTCCTGTCTCTCTTGGATAGTAGTTGGTGTGGATCCTCAAGTATGTCATCACTATCCCTTGATAAAGAAGTATGTCTTTTAAAGCAAAGGGCAACCTTCTGCAGCCAGATAATCATATATTTTTCTTTGAAGACTGGGTGCAAGGATGGCCACTTTATCCTCTGGGAATGGCTGTGTTTTTTTGGATTCTCCCACACTCTGGGAATTGTCCTTAGGCAACTTTGGATGGATCCATGCTGGGCTTTTGAGGGTAGAGTTTTAGAGCTTAGAAGAGGAGGTTGAAAAACAATCTTTTTCATCTCCAAATGAAAATGCAAAGAGTTTTTTTTTTCTTTGAACAGAATGTAATTAGCCCAAATGGAATTGGGCCAAGAAAGAAGCATTAACAGGCTAAATGTGCCCCTAGTTCTTGGAGGATTCCAAAGATGGGCTCATTTTTGGCTGTCATGAAGAAAAGGTGTAGCATCTATAAAAGTCTAAAATAGGTAAATGGGAGACGTGAAAGAAACAGTTCAATTTTCTCACAAACATGACAACTGAAGCTAGCCACCCTATCTCCAATCTAAAAATCCATGTGACTAATTTTTCTAAGCAGTCACTGGAATGTTCCTGCTGGGAACAGGACAAATAATATATGTAGCTGGCACTGTCAGCCGAGAGAAACTATTGTTCCAGTTGGGGAATGGAGGCCAACTCCCTTCAAGACTTAAAGAAAAGCTAATGTAGGACACATCTAAAGTAACTGAAATGGGAAAGGGGAAAAAAAAATCTCAAATTAACTGTGCAGTGTGCTAGCTGACCAAATGTAAAACAAAACAAAACAAAATAATCTCTTCCCCTCAAACTAAAAAAGGAGAAAAAGGAACATTTGTCTTTGTGCTTGCTCTGTGCTCATTTTGGCTTGCTTCAGATACTTTTCCAAGTTTAAGTTTGAAATCTGATGACTCCCAGGAGCAGAAGTATTCTTTTCTAGGTGTCATTTTTATCTATTTCTGTCAAGCCCTTTAATAAGAAATCAAGGAGAACCATCATTTAAGAAAAGAAAAGGAAAAAAGAATACAGTAGATGGTTGACTCCAGAATAAAAGGTAGTAGAAATACAATAAATTTACCTAAAGAAGGGGGGTTTCTTTGGTTAGTAGAAAGAAGTCTGAGAACAGTGCCTTTTAAAATATGACATCTGGAACTCACTAGAATTAACTACTTGATGGGAAAAAAAAAAAAACCTCTCCAGATTTAAAAAAAAAAAATTCTTAACCAGAATTTTTTTTTTTTTTTTAAACAAAACTGCCTGCTATTTCATTTTAGGTGAAAAGACAGTCCAGAGTTTTGGAGATAAAGATGTGTTTATGTGCTTTTGTAACTCAAAGGCAATTTTGATTTTAATATCAAACTCTTTCAGATTTTGGCTCATCATGAGAGCAAATGCCCCAGAGTGTTTGTTTTAGACTTTAACTGAACCGCTTATATGTGAAACTTGAAGGAGATCTTTAGTGTGTCTTGCAAGGACGTTTTATACATGCAATATGGGCTGGTAAGCTGGAAGTTGAAACAACAGGATTTGAATCCCCAGCTGAGTGAGGCTGGATAAATAATATAACTGTTTGGAAAATGGTGATAATAACACTTGACTTCTTATATCATAGATTTATAGAAAAGATTAAATGAAATAATGAATGTGAAAGCACACTAAAATCTGTAAAAAGTTGTATAAAGTAAGGTACTATTTTCCTTAGTGTGTGTTCTTTTCTCAGTACACTTACTTTATATTTTGAGTTTCTTTTCAAATCTTTATTTCTATCTCATCTCTTTGAGTTGTACTTATTTTACTATAAGTTTTTTTTTTTTAAAGAATTAAATGGACAGTTCTTAACATGGTTAGGTTTTTTCTCTTCGTTTATTTCTGTCAATTTCTGGAGTTCATTTCAGAGATTTTAATTCAAGTCAGGAGACTAACTCTCTGAAACCACCCTTTGTCCCACTTTACCACAATGCACAAAAATCCTGAATAGAAATGGAGGCAAGGGAGCCCAATATAATTTTAAAGACATTACAAACACTTTACATTCCCTATAAAAATATGAATATTTATGAGGCACCTGGGTGACTCAGTTGGTTAAGCATCCGACTCTTGATCTCAGCCCAGGTCTTGATCTCAGGGTCGTGAGTTCAAGCCCTGAGCTGGGCTCCACACTGGGCATGGAGCCAACTTAAAAAAAAAAATGAAGATTTATGCTTACATATGGGGAAAATACAAAGGAGGGGAGTACTAGAAGAAAATACATGTGTGAAAAATGGTGGCAGCCCCAGTAGAAAATAGGCAATGACTTGGGACTGTGGGATCAGAATCAAAGGGTATTTTAGAATTATCTAGTAATACCCACAGCATGATAAAGGAATCTTTTAAATAACATCTGCGATGAGGGGTATTTGTATTGATTTTTACTTTTCAAGAGAACCAAAGCTGCTTTCTCTTGTACAGTGTTTCTTCAACTTTACAGTGCATGTAAGTCACATGGAGACTTTTTCAAAATGCATATTCTGATCAAAAGCTCTAGGGTGGTTGCTGGGCTAGTGAAAGAATTCAGTGTTTCTGACAAGCTCTCAGTCAATGCCAAAGCTGCTGCTTCTTAGACAACAATTTGAGTAGCCAGGCCGAACGTCACTATAATTATTTTTCCCTTACAAGTAACACTCCAAAAATAATATCTATGGAGAAAGTGTGGCTATGGAAATACTAGTTCAGAAAAGTTTCCATTTTTGTATGGCTTTATTGAGCTGAAATTGATGTACAGCAAAGTGGCATTTTTAAGTGTAAAATTTGATGAGTTTCAAAATGTATATAACCATGAGACCATTACAACAGGCATGATAACAAACATTTCTATCACTCAAAAGTTCTTCATGCCCCTTTGTAATCTTTCCTTGATTTCCCCTCTTTGCATCCCATGTACCCACTAATCTGTTTTCCGTCATTTTAGATTATTTTCCATTTCCAGAATTTTATATAAAAATACTATACAATATAATATGTACTTTTTATTATCTAGCTTCACTCAGCATAGATATGAAATTCATCCATTTTTCCATTTTTGAAAATTGGATTTTTGTCTCATAATTGAGTTGCATGTACTTTTTATTGCTGAGTAGTATTCCATTGAATGCTTGTACCACAATGTGTTTATCCATCCGGCTGCTGATAGACATTTGTGTCATTTCTAGTTTGGGGCTGTAACATTAAATTGTTATGTTTATTCAAAGACATGTCTTTGGATGGACATATTTTGTTTCTTTAGGAGAAGAATGACTGAGTTGTATAACATGTGTATGTTTAGCTTTTTAAGAAATAATCAAATTATCAGAGGTGATAGTATCATCCTACATGCCCACCAGCAATGCTTGAGGATTCTTTTTGCTCCCTCCCCACTTGCTTAGTTGGTATGAACGATCTTTAATTTTAGCCATTCTAGTGGTTATATAACAGTATCTCATCATGGTTTTAATTTGCATTTCTCTAATCACTAGTGATGTCGAGCAGGTTTTCATGTTTATTTGCCATTCATATATCTTCATTTGTGAAGTGCCTGGTCACATGTTTTCTAATTTTTGTGTAGCATAGCAAGACAAACTTTTTTTATATATATATTCTAGATCAGGGATTGCCAAACATTTTCTTTAAAGATCCAGAGAGTAAATATTTTAGGCTTTATGGGCCATGTGATTTCTGTTGCAACAATTTCAACTCTGGTCTTGTATCATGAAAACAACATATAAGACCTAAATGGATGAATATGGCTATGTCTCAATAAAACTTTATTTACAAAAGCAAATGGCAGGTCAGACTTAGCCAATGGGCCTTGTTTTGCTGATTCTTGTTCTAGATGAAAGTTCTTTCCCAGATATATGCTTTGCAAATGTATTTTCTCTGGCTGTGTCTTGTCCTTCCATTTCCTTAACAGTGTCTTACAAAGAACATAGATTCTACATTTTGATGAAATTTAGTATTTTATTGATTTTTTTTATAGTTCATGGTTTTTGTGTTTTATTTAGGAATCTTTGCCTAACCCAAGATTTACTCTTAAATTTTTTTCCCAAGCTAAGGACTCCTGCTTTTTTTTTTTTTCTTACTCCAAATGGATATCCAAATTGTTTGAGCGCTATTTGTTAAAAGATTATCCTATCTCTGTGGAATTGCCTTGGCATCTTTGTTGAACTCAATTGACCATGTATTCATAGGTCTTTTTGAGGACTTCCTTTATAGTTCCAAAGATCTATATATCTAGCTTTACACTAATCACATACTAACTTGATTATCAGAGATTGAAAATAAGTCTTCAAATCAGGTAGTATAAGTCTTTCAACTTTGTTCTTCTTTTTCAAACTTTAGCTATGTTAGGACTTTTGTATTTCTATATCAGTTTCCATAATAAAGCATGCTGGGATTTTCATTGGGATTCATTGAATCTATAGTAAGAGTTTGGGAACTATAGCCCATGTGTCAATTCTAGCTTTCAGTCTGTTTTTGTGCTGCCCTCCAACTAGAATTTTTTTTTTTTTTAAACAGGTCTGTCTGGGAAGAGTTTGCATTTTACATTTAATCTTCTGTTTTCTGAGCATACTCTATCCACTTTTGTAAGTCATCTTTAATTCTGTAAATATTCTATAGATTTTAGTGTACAAATAGTCTACATCTTTGTCAAATTTATTTCAAAGAATTTAATATTTTTGATGCTCTTGTAAGTGGTATTTTTTTTCCATTTCACTTCCTGGGATTTTTTTGTTATATATTTTAATTTTTAAATATTGAGGTTGAGTTGTGATTTTGCTACACTTACATATTAATTATAGTAGCTTTTTAAAAGCTTCTTTAAGATTTTCTATCTAAACCTACTTGATTTCTGTAAATAGTGTTAGTTCTTTTTCTATCATAGTTTTTACTTTTTTTCTTCCTTTACTGAAGTCTGTATTTAGTGTGTATAGTATAATGTTGCATTGAAGTGGTAAGAGTGAACAACCTTGTTTTGTTTCCAGTCTTAAGGGAAAAGTATTTAGTCTTTCATCATTAGGTATGATGTTAATTGTTGATTTTCTTTTTTCTTTTAAGATTTTATTTATTTGAGATAGAGAGAGAGAGAGCACCAGCTGGGGGGCAGAGGGAGAGGGAGAAGCAGGCTCCCCACTGAGCAGGGAACCCAACGCGGGCCTCCATCCCAGGACCCTGGGATCATGACCGGAGCCCAAGTCAGACACTTAACCAACTGAGCCACCCTGGCACCCCAGTTGCTGGCTTTTCTTAGATGTTTTTTATTTAGTTGAGTAAGTTACTTTCTGTATTAGTTTCTTAAGTTTCCTATAACATATTATTACAAACTTGGTGGCCTATGCAACACAAATTTATTTTCTAACAGTTATGAAGGCCAGAAGTCTGAAATCAGTTACACTGGATCAAAACCAAGGTATCATCAGTGTCCAGAGGCTTTAGGGGAGAACCCATTTTCTTGCCTTTTCCATCTTCTAGAGTTCCATTCCTTGCATTCTTTGGCTCATGGCTGTTTCCTCCATTTCTAAAACCCATGACATAGAATCTTTAGATTCTGAGGTCATCACAAAACCTTCTTTCTTCTGTACTAGAATCTCCAAATTGTTTCCCTCTTATTTTGGCATTCGTGATTTCATTTAGGGCTCATGCAGGTAATTCAAGATAATCTCATTTCAAGATCATTGACCTCATCGTACTTGCAAAGTCCTCTTGCCATATATAATAACACTGACAGGTTCTAGTGATTAGGAAACAATTATTCAATCTATCACAACTTCTATTCCTAGTTTACTAAGTTTTACAATCATAAATGGATATTGGATTTTGTCAAATGCTTTTTTTTGCTCTGTTGATAATACCATATGATACTTCTATTTGATTCTGTCTTATAGTGAGTTATATTGTTTGATTTTCAAATGTTAAATAAAACTTTCATTTCTGAGACAAATCCCACTTAACCATGATGTGTGATCCTTTTATATATATATTTGAGTCTCATTTTATAAAATGAGATTAATAATTTTTCATCTGTGTTCATGAGGGCCATTAATATGTAGTTTTGAGTTTTTTGAAATCTTGTTATCAGAACAACACTGGCCTCGGAATGAGCTGAAATATCAGTTGGTGTTATTTTTCCTTAATTGTTTGGTAGAATTCACCAGTGAAGTCTTACTTTGCCTGGAGTTTACTTGTTGGGAAAATCGTTAAGTACAAATTCAGTTTTTAAAATAGATATGAGGCACCTGGGTGGTTCAGTCTGTTAAGAATCTGACTTTTGATTCAGCTCGGGTCATGATCTCAGGATCGTGAATTGAGCCCCACCTCGGGCTCTGTGCTGGGCTTGGAGCCTGCTTGGGATTCTCTGTCTCCCTCTGTACCCCTCCCCCCCCTCCACTTGTGCGTGCATACATGCTCTCTCTCTAAAAAAATAAAAAATAAAAAACCCAAAATAAAATAGATATAGGGCTATTCTGTTTGTTTGTTTCTTCTTGAATGAGCTTTGGTAGTTTTTTTCTTTAAAAGAATTTTATTCATTTCATCTAAATTATTGAAATAATTGTAATTTTTCATAATATTCCTTTATTATTCTTTTAATGTCTAGAGCATCTGTAGTGAGTCCCCTTTTCCTATTTATGATATTGGTAATATGTATCTTCTTTCCTTTTTCTGGCCAAAAGTTTATCAATTTTATTTATCTTCTCAAATAACCTGGTTTTTCTTTCATTGATTTTCTTCGTTTCTCTTTTTCTCTGTGTCTCATTCTCTTTCCCTTTCTCTCTGTCTCTCTCTATATACACATACATATATATAACTTTATTCTTTTACTGATTTATGCTCTTTATTTACTTTCTTCTCACTTTGAATATTATTTGCTTTTCTTTCTCTAGTTTCTTATTGTGGAAGCTTAGTATATTGATTTCAGACACTTCTGTTTTTCTTACATAAGCATTAAGCTTTAATTGTCCCTCTATGAATGTTTAACTTGCTTTTCACAACTTTTGACATATTGTGTTTTCATTTTTATTTAGTTCATATATATTCTAATTTCCTTTTTGATTTCTTCTTTGACCCATCGATTATTTACAAGTGTGTTTTTTTGTTTAAAAATTTTTTTGTTTTCCATATATTTTTATGTTACTGATTTCTAATTGTCATCAGACATCATAATTTTTATGTTTTGAAAACTTTTATATTCATTGAAACTTGTTTTATGGCCCAAAATATTTTGTTAAGTGTTCAAAAAAGTATGTATTTTGTTGTATTTTTCATCTTTAGATATTTTATTAGCTTTTAATTTTTTTTTTTAATTTTCCATGTCTCCCCTTATTATGCCCACTCTTATCCTTTCCTGGATATATAAAGCATATTTATAGTGGCTGTTCTAACATCTACTCGTTAATGTGTGTCATTTCTGCATCTGTTTGTACTGATTGATTCTTCCTGTGCTTCTTTGTATACCTGGTATTTTTTTTTTTAATTTATTTATTTGACAGAGAGAGACACAGTGAAAGAGGGAACACAAGAAGGGGGAGTGGGAGAAGGAGAAGCAGGCTTCCCGCGGAGCAGGGAGCCCGATGCGGGGCTCGATCCCAGGACCCTGGGATCATGACCCGAGCCGAAGGCAGACGCTTAACGACTGAGCCACCCAGGCGCCCCCTGGTATTTTTTTTTTTAATTGGATATCACATTGTGAGTTTTGTATGTGGTGTGCTACAGTATTTGCAATCCTTTTAATATTTCTGGACTTTATTCTGAAGCATAAGTTGCTTCAGAACAAGTTGATCCTTTCTAGGTGTGGCTTAAAGCAATATCCTTCTAAGGACTCTACCCAATGCCCCATGTGTTAGGAAGCTTTCCACTCTGCATGCTCATGCTCATGATGCAGGCTCAAAGGGAGCCCTCTGCAGACCTCTGGTGTCCTCTCTTTTTTTTTTTTTAAGATTTCATTTATTTATTTGAGAGAGAGAGAGCACATGAGAGGGGGGAGGGTCAGAGGGAGAAGCAGACTCCCTGCCGAGCAGGGAGCCCGATGTGGGACTCGATCCAGGGACTCCAGGATCATGACCTGAGCCGAAGGCAGTCGCTTAACCAACTGAGCCACCCAGGCGCCCATCTGGTGTCCTCTCTTGTGTAGCTGTCCTCTTTCCCTGTGCTGTGTTCTGGAAACTTCCCTAAACAGCAGAATGGGACAATTTTAGGGTTTACCTTTTTTTTTCCCCCTTGTCTCAGAGGTCATTGTTCTGTAACAGTGGAGTAAAGATGGAGGCAGAAGTAAAAACAGGGGAGAGGGATGGAGGGATGAGGTAACTGGGTCATGGACATGGGGGAGGATATGTGTTGTAATGAGCACTGGGTATTATATAAGACTGATGAATCACAGACCTGTACCCCTGAAACAAATAATACATTATATGTTAATTAAACAAACAAACAAACAAACAAAGCCAGATCAGTTTTTAAATGGTATTCCTACCCTAGACATAATGAGACATCTGTTTCAGGTGGGTTCAGATTCAGAAAGTGTCGAGGACCAGTCATTTTTAATACTATTGTGTATACCTTCAACTCATTTGAAGTCTTTTTTTTCTGTCTTTCTTTCTATTTTACCTATTTTAGGAGACAGTAGCACAGCTTAAATTCAACTCACCACATACTTAGTATCTTCACCTGTGCAGTTGAATATTACTGGAGAAAAACACAAGTAGAATAACTCTTTCCCCTTAAAATCCATAATCATTAACATATATATTAAGGTAGAATACTAATATTAAGGTTGTTAAAGAAAATAAAACAGTTAACATAGAACAATTTGAAGAATCTTGTATAATCTTTATCTTTGTAACTGGACATGGTGAACTTTTCAGAAGTGAATCCAATATACAGTTCCTTTCAAATCTATGTATTTGAAAGGAGCCTTAGTGTAGGAGGTATTTCCTTAGTTGTGGAAGCTGGTTCAGGCCCATGAAGCTGTGAGATAGACAGAACTTACTCTGACATATGTATATGAGTAGAAGGAAGGATTGAATTGAACTGGCAGGCAACATTAAATCTATTGCCTCCACTGGCAGAATTTGTTAGAAATGTGAGATCAAAACCTAGCTCTTGGGCAAAATCCCATGGAACTGTTAATAGGGGAAAAAAAGAAAATGGACTATGTTAAAAAAAAAAGATTTTATTAAATTCTGTTGTTTTTTTTGTTCATGTTAAGGTTTTACCGAGAATAGTAGATAGCATTTTATATTAGTATATTAGCTGCATTTCATTTCAAGTGGGATTGAGTCACCATTAACTTATACAAAATAAGTGAGCACATGCACATTATACTCCTTTACTCTTGTTCTCTAATTCTGACATTGGTAGCTTGGACATACAGTAATGCTAAGAAATGTACTTCTAGGAAATGTATGAACTTTTGACATCTGTTTAAAATGAAAGAAAACAAGTACTGTTTTCTTAGTACTTTAGACTGAAACAGCATAAATGGTGATTTCTGAAAAGTGCTTGCTTTTTTTTTTTAGGTTAAATTAGATACAAGTCTAATTTAACCAGTATAACTATACATTAGAGTTATATCAGGGAAGAGAATAGAAAATAGTTATATTATAAATTTAAGGAACAGTGTTAATGTCTTATGGCGTGTATTTACTAAAAACTGGAAGTTTTAGCACCATTTCCTGTTCCAATTTCTATTAGATTAGATAAGATCTTTGATCATTGGTGCCTCAACTTGGGCAATATTATAAAGTTCTCTTGAGGCAAAGGTTTATTAGAGAATCCAAGGAATTTTCATGGGTCAAGTAACATGAAGGTGGAATAGCAGCAGGAGGTCTCTTTTGTCCTCTAAGAGATATGAGCTATGATTTGCTACTTCTCACCATCTAAGGAATTTAAAGTTATATACAATATGATCTCATCCATCACTGTAATGGCTGGCAGGTAATGCTGTTAAAACACAACTGGCCAATAACATAATTTCTACTAAATAAATATATTGCAACTGCAAAAAGTTTAGTGACTTTTTGCCCATGGTCAGTTACTGAGTCAGCATGGGCCAGGAATAGAAATAGAAAATTCAATAACTTATATATTGTCAATATTTTTGCAGCACACAGAAAAATAGTCCCTAAGATGAATGACATACAACATACTGAGTCTTTGTTCCTCTCACTAGATTGCATTAGCGTACCTTCATTGGTTTTTGCCCCAAGTTAATTTTACTTATTAGGTCTGTGAAAAACACGGCCATGTCCTTGGGGCCTCTGGACATGCACACCGAAACAAATCAATTATTTGAAATGCCACAGAATAAATACTATCAGAATAAGCTCCTTGGGAGAAGAAAGGTGTCATATAATTCAAAGCAATTTATAAATATCTACTTTCAGACACAGTGTGAGACCTGATCCAAACTTCTTTGAAGGAGATTTAAACAGAGCTGCTGATATTATGATTACATTTTCTCTTGTTTCATGCCTAGAGTAATGTTAAGGCAGCAGAGCTCAAGTATTTTCTCTAATATTGGTAGAGCGGTGTAAAAATAATGTATTTACTTATGAGGGGACATATATAGAAAATTACTTTGATTCAGATAGCTCTAGCTTGTAGAGATTTATTCCCACTGGGATAGTGGAATCTTTGTTGAGATTTCAGTGCTATTCTTTGAGTATTGAAAATATTTATAAAATAAGATTCTAAAGTAAAAGCCTTTTAGATATTATGGGGATAAGATCAAAGTTCTACTATGTTGCTACTAAACATGGTGAGGATTGTCAGAGAAGGGAATTATGAGTCAATATTAAAAAAATTGAAAAAAATGAGTCAATGTAATAGCAGTTACAGAGAAGACTTCTACGAACATGAATATTAAATAAGTGGAGTAAAAATATTAATTAAAGTAAGTTTACATAAGTATTAAGGAAACTGTAATTATGTAGTTTCAGAATTAAGCACCCATCTACACAAAAATAAGAAAGAAAAGAATTTAAACTCTAATTATCCTGAAAAGTAACATAGCTTAGTATCATGATGATTATAAACTAGGCATTACAATTAGAAACTGACATTTATAAAGTATCTGACTTAAAAATTTTTAAATTTATTTTGAAGTTTTCTTTAAATTCCAGTTAGTTAACATACAGTGTAATATTAGTTTCAGGCATACAATATAGTGATTCTACACTTCCATGTAACACCTGGTGCTCAACACAAGTGCCCTCCTAATCCCCATCACCTATTTAGCCCTCTCCCCACCCACCTCCCCTCTGGTACCCATCAGTTTGTTATCTATAGTTAAGAGTCTGTTTCTTGGTTTGCCCCTCTTTCTCTTTTTTCCCCTTCTTTGCTTGTTTGTTTCTTAAATTCCATATGTGAGTGAAATTATATGGTATTTGTCTTTCTCTGATGGACTTATTTCACTTAGCATAATACTCTCTAGCTCCACTGAACATCAGGGAAATACAAATCAAAACTACAATGACATATCACCTCACACCTGTCCAAATGGCTAAAATCAACAACACAAGAAGCAACAGGTGTTGACAAGGATGTAGAGAAAGGGGAACCCTCTTGCACTGTTGGTGGGAATGCAAGTTGGTGCAGCCACTCTGGAAAACAGTATGGAGGTTCCTCAAAAAGTTGAAAATAGAGCTACCGTACAACCCAGCAATTGCACTACTGGGTATTTACCCCAAAGATACAAATGTAGGGATCCGAAGGGATACGTGCACCCCCATGTTTATAGCAGCAATGTCCACAATAGCCAAACTATGGAAAGAGCCAAGATGTCCATCAACAGATGAATGGATAAAGAAGATGTGGTATATATATACAATGGAATATTATGCAGCCATCAAAAGGAATGAAATCTTGCCATTTGCAATGATGTGGAGGGAACTGGAGGGTATTATGCTGAGCGAAATAAGTCAATCAGAGAAAGACATGTATCATATGATCTCACTGATATGAGGAATTTTTAATCTCAGGAAACAGACTGAGGGTTGCTGGAGTGGTGGGGCATGGGAGGAATGGGATGGCTGGGTGATAGACATCAGGGAGGGTATGTGCCATGGTGAGCACTGTGAATTGTGTAAGACTGATAAATCACAGACCTGTACCTCTGAAACAAATAATACATTATATGTTAAAAAAAAAAAAAGATAGTAGGAAGGGAAACATGAAGGGGGGGAAATCGGAGGGGGAGATGTACCATGAGAGACTATGGACTCTGAGAAACAAACTGAGGGTTTTAGAGGGGAAGGGGGTGGGGGGATGGGTTAGCCTGGTGATGGGTATTAAAGAGGGCATGTATTGAATGGAGCACTGTGTGTTATACACAAACAATGAATCATGGAACACTACATCAAAAACTAATGATGCAATGTATGGTGATTAACATAATAAAATAAAATTAAAAAAAATAGAACTACTGTACAATCCAGCAATTGCACTACTGGGTATTTACCCAAAGAATACAAAAATACTAATTCAAAGGAATGCATGCACCCTTATGTTTATAGCAGAATTATCTACAATAGCCAAGTTGTGGAAACAGCCCAAGTGTCCAGTGACTGATGAATGGATAAAGATGTGATATATATATACACACACACACAAAAGAATACTGCTCACCCATCAAAATAATAAAGTATCCAGCTTTCAATGTTAACATTTTGCTTTGTGCTACACACATTAAGATCATACATCTCTATCCCAAAGGAGATCAACATTCATAATCTAGTGAGAGATATAGACAAGACAATAATTACAATAAAGTGGAATAAATGTATTTTTCTCAGAGAGGTATGTAAAGGATTCTTTGGGGTCTCAGAAGAAATCCTTCCTCCTTATTCCTATCCTACCTCTTAGTCCATGTTCCCATTTTAAAACATTTTTAGTTGATTCTCTTTTAGGTCTCTGGAAGGTTACAGATGTCTTTTGTATAGTACTTTAAAACATCTCAGCTCCTCATTTGAGTCCAGCCACTGCCCTGGCAATCCGTTATATGCAGGTTTCCACCAACCTCATGCAGATGCAACATGGGAGCATTTTATTTCAGCTATGTGCTTAATTCTGCCTTCCTGTGCCAAAGCTTACTGACGCTACAGAGAACCCTTCCAGCACTGACATGTGTGGAACACAGATGTGTGGGTACTCCAAGCCCATAGGACCACTCTTTAGCCAACAGTGATTGAGAGTCAGTGCCTAAATGACTCATTTCATAAGACTTGTCAGATGGTCTGGCAAGAAACAACAATAAGTTGCTTGAAGGGGTAGCCAAAGCCATTGTTCAACTTCACCTACTCTCCTCTTTCACAACCCCTGTACTTAACTCCTACCTCCTGGACTTACTTCACAAATAAATTATTTGCACACACAACTCTGTCCCAGACTGTGATTTGTGGATAACCCCTGCTAAGACAATTGGTTCTGGGAGTGGCCTTTAAAAGCACACACTCTGGATCGGATTTTGGAGTAGGATCATTTGCTGTTAAAAACGTAATAATAATCCTGTTCCTGGTCTTAAGAGGATGGAGATATCTTCTGTCCTGTAGTACCATAAAAGTAGTCTCAGCTGTGTTAGGAATTCCAGAGAAACAACAAATAGGATGTATATATGCATACAGAGATTTATTTTGGGGAATTGGCTCATATGATTATGGGGGCTGGCAATGCTGCTTCTTGGAAAGTAGGTCTAGTGGTGGAAAATTCCCTCAGTTTTTGTTTATCTGGGAAGATCTTTATCTCTCCTTCATTTCTGAAGGACAGTTTTGCCATGTATAGTATTCTTGGTTGGTACTTTTTTTTCCTCCAGTTCTTTAAACATATCATCCTACTCTTTCCTTGTCTGCAAAATTTCTCCTAAGAAATCTGCTAATAGTCTCATGGGGATTCTCTCGAATATAATGAGTCACTTTTCTCTTGCTGTTTTCAGAATTTTCTCTTTATCTTTGATTTTTGATAATTTGATTATAATGTGTTTTGGCAAAGACCTCTTCATATTCAACCTATTTGAAAACTTTTGGGCTTTGTGAATCTAGTTGTCCATTTCCCTCTACAGATTTGGGGAGTTTTTAGCCATTATTTCCTTGAAAAGTCTTTCTGTCCTCTTCTACCTCTTCATTCTTCTAGGACTCCCATAATGTATATAATGTTTCTTTTGATGATATCCTATAAATTTTGTAGGCTATTGTCATTCTTTTTCATCCTTCTTTCTTCTTGCTCCTCTAACTGGATAATTGCAAATGACTTATTTTTGAGTTCACTAATTCTTTCTCCTATGTGATTGAATTCAATGTTGAAGCTCTGTAATGAATTTCTCAGTTCAATCACTGATTTCTTCAGTTCTAGGATAGCTCTTTGTTTGTTTTTATGCTTCTATTTATTTGTTGAACTCCTCATTTTGTTCAGGTATTGTTTTCCTGATTTCACTTAGCTGTCTATCTGTATTCTCTTGTAGTTCACGGAGCTTCTTTTTGATGTCAAGTAGTTTATGTATCTCCATATATTTAAGGTTAATTACTGAAGCTTTATTAGTTACATTTGGTGGTGTCATGTTTCCCTGATTCTTCATGATCCTTGTATTGGTATCTGTACATTTGAAGATATGGTCACTTTTTCTGGTCTTTACAGGCTGGCTTTAGCAGAGAAAGGCATTCACCAGTCACCTGGCATAGGATTCTAGATGAGCCAGTTGTGGTGTCTGTAGTCACCTGGAATCTCTTACTGGGGGCACAGGCAGATAAATGGGGCCTGCTGCCAGATTCCAAGGTTGTGCAGGATCTGTTGCCAGTGTCCATGGTCAGATGGGACCAACCATCAGTGTTCCACGGTTGGGCAGGTCTGCTGTTGGGGCCCCACAGTCAGGAGGGGCTGGCTAGAGAGGCTTTGCAGTTAGGCAAGGCCACTGGCAGGGATTCACAGTGTAGTAAGGATATTGATGGGCTTTTGTTAGTTGGGCAGGACCAGTAGCCAGGCTCCACAGTCATACTGGTGGGGTTCCAAAGCGGGGCAAGGCTACTGATGAGGCTCCTTGGTAGAGCTGATAGGCAGGGCTCCTGGGTCAGGTAAAGCTTTTGTAGTTGGGCCATGATCTTTTGGAACTGCATGGTTGGCAGAGCCAGTAAGCAGGGCTATGTGGTCCTGAGGTCCCTAACAGGGCTTTGTGAGGCTTTGTGATTGGGCAGGGCTAGTTGAGCAGGCTTCTTAGTTGCAGGGATGCTGGCAGGACTGCCCAGTGGGACAGAGACTTCTGACAGCCTGTGTCATTGGGCAGGGTGACTGGTGGAGCTCTTGATTTTATGGCATCTGCAGAGCCAGGGGAGGCTCCATAGTTGGGAAAAGCTGGTAAAGACTTGGTGGGACAGCAGTTACACGGGGCTTGTAAAGCCACTGGTAGAGGTCAAGGGGCTAATGCCAGGATATGCACTTGTTGGCATCTAGAAGTCCTGTTCCTTTTATTTGTTCCTAGCTGTCCCCAGGTGGTTTAGCCATAATTCCTCCATTGTTCTTCATGAGTGGAGACAGGAGTGGGCCCACTAAGACAGTGTTAAAGACTAAAGAAGTTGGATGTTCATCTTGGTCCCTTTTTCCCTTATAGGAGAAATTGTGGGCCTGTGGAATCCTTTTAGGCATTATGCCATGGTGGCTTGAAGAATAGGTGATATGAATAAAGTATTCCTTTTACCCATTTTAATGTGGTTTTTCTCATTTCTTGTTTGACCACGTATCTGGGCATCATGACCCAGCCAAGTTGACACATAAAGCTAACCATTACACCTGTGAAGAAGGTAAATGAAGGTACGAAGGAAGAGAAGGTATTGGGTTATGCCAAAACTGTTGCATTTGAATGGAAAGGGATAATGAAAATTTTAAGGATTGTGGAGTTGTCTGGCTATTGTAAACTACTTTGGATACACTGAAAAAAGAAAATGGCTAGTTCATTTTTAGGTAATGATCAATTCAAAGTATACTGTCAGAACCAGAGGGGCTATATTGGCAGCTTCTGAGGACATTTTCACCTATATTTTTAAAAAATATTATTCTGGAAAGGAGGCCCAACATCTAATTATAAGTGTAGCAGACCAATAAAGAATGTATAGCCTTAACAGTTCCCTATGTCAGAGACAAGATCTTCATAAAAAGAACTATAAGCCTGAGACTTAGGATGGAGACATTAGGACTGCCAATGTGGCCAGATTTCCCTAAATTCTCTGTGCTAGCAATGAATCTGCATACTAGGAAAAAACACTATTCTTTTTTTATTATTATTATGTTATGTTAATCACCATACATTACATCATTAGTTTTTGATGCAGTGTTCCATGAGTCATTGTTTGCATATAACACCCAGTGCTCCATGCAGAATGTGCCCTCTTTAATACCCATCACCAGGCTAACCCATCCTCCCACCCCCCTCCCCTCTAGAACCCTGTTTGTGAATTGTGTAAGACTGTTGAATCACAGACCTGTACCTCTGAAACAAATAATACATTATATGTTAAAAAAAAAAAAAGAAGAAGATAGCAGGAGGGGAAGAATGAAGGGGGGGAAATTGGAGGGGGAGACGAACCATGAAAAAAGACTATTCTTGTTTGGAGAACCTGTGAAAACCTCAACCAAGACCAACAACTTAAAACACGATGCTTTGTAGTCCACAACTTCTGCTCTTGCCATTCCCCCTTTCCTCCACCCCACATTATGATAAGAACTCAACACAGCCTGAGCTAGAAAATGAAATTCTTGGGGCATTGGTGGCTCAGTCCAACTCTTGATTTTGGCTCAGGTCATGATCTCAGGGTTATGAGAATGAGCCCTGTATTGGGCTCTGTGCTCAGCACAGAGTCTGCTTGAGATTCTTTCTCTCCCCCTCTCTCTCCCTCTGTTCCTCCCTCCCCACTCATGCTCTCTCTCTCTGAAATAAATAAATAAACAAACAAATAAAATCTTAAAAAAAAAAGAAAATGAAATTCTTGCTACGGGAGGGAATATTTCATAAACAAAAGGAATCACAAGATTTGGCTAACATATGCTGTCAGGAACCAGAGGAAAGTATGTAGGATCTTGAGTATGTTAGAATTCAAGGGATAAATTATAAGCCTGGGTAGGGAAAAACCTATTGACATGGGGACCACATTTTAATGTTTTGGTAAGTCTAACCTGTTTAGATATACCTCTGGGATGGCTCCTCATAGTTTGGATATAACAGTGATCCACAGTGGGGCACCTGGGTGGCTCAGTCATTAAGCATGTGCCTTCGGCTCAGGTCATGATCTCAGGGTCCTGGGATCGAGCCCCGCATCCGGCTCCCTGCTCAGCGGGAAGCCTGCTTCTCCCTCTCCCACTCCCCCTGCTTGTGTTCCCTCTCTCGCTGTGTCTCTCTCTGTCAAATAAATAAATAAAATCTTTAAAAAAAAACCAAAAAAACAATGATCCACAGTAATAAAATGGAGATATTGGGACTGCTTTGACATAGTAGTAAGGAAAGGGCCAGAAAGCTCAGGAAAGTGAGAATGTCTGAATGGTTTTACTATATAAGACCTGAGAACCAGAGAACCAGAGAGCTGTTTCCCAGGAGGTCCCAGAGGACATTCCTTTTACTTAGACAATAAGAAATGTACAGTGAGGAATATACAATCATCTGTAGGTTGGTGTGAGGAGTATAAAAAGAAGCCATGAGACTGGGTTCCCTAGAATAAGTGAGAATAATAGGAATCAATGAGGCTAGACACCAGCTTGAAGCACATAATTGCAGAGACAAATTAGATATAATTACTGAAAATAGGCAGCAGAATTGAGAATATTGAATACCCAGATTTTCCCAAATTTTCTGTGCTGGCATTCTGCATGCTAGAGGAAAACAATCAGGATGTTTTGTTCCACAATGATTTCCAGGCATAGCTAATAGCTTATGGTGTCCCACAGTACAGGATAGATGATCAACCAAATATAGTACTATCTGGCTTATATTAACAACAACAATGACAAAAACAGAAATACAATATCTGATGAGCAACAGTCTGAAGTTAGACTCTGAATTTGAAAAATTATAGTGCCTCACTCAGTTTTCAGATATAAGTTTACACACTTAGTACCCATTGCCTGAAAAGAAGTCAGATTCTACTGAGAAAGATCTTTGCAATATCAACACAAAAATTTAAATGAGAAATTCAGATTTTTCTTAGGTAGCTGTTTATTTACCAAGGTAACTATTCTGGGGACAAGAAACACTTAGACTATGAGCATAGTTTGGATAAAGATCTGAGATTACACAGTTACCAGATGACCCAGAATGCCATTATGGTCTTCTGGATGAAGTAGGGGCTTAGGGAGTCCAGGATGTAAATGGAACACTGGCCCAAGTCAGTTTCTTGATGAATCCCATGGTCCATATATCTACTCTGAGCATACTTCCCTAGCCACTGAATGTATATTTTGTGACAAGCAGAACTCGCAAATTCATTTCCTGAGCTGTGAAATAAGAGGCCATTATTGTAGGAAGCCTCATGGGATGCCCCTTGATCTGCTTCCTTATTCCCAGCAAAAACAGAAATTCAGAAGCAACAGTGCAACCCCAAGGAGCTGCCCAGCTTAGTGCCACCATGAAAGATTTAAAGGACTGTGGAGAGAGGAGTTGGTAACATCATACCCCTATTTACTTTGCCTCTGTGGCTTCTGTAAACACAAATTGATCATGACAGATTATGATGCAATAAATAAAGTTAAACGATACTCCACTCTCAGTTCTTTTGTTGGATATGGTATCTTTATTAGAAAATATAAACACAATCTAATAGTGTATGCAGGAGAGAAGGAGAATTCTGCTAGGGGAAATTCTAATGAAGTATTTGCCTGTTACATTTTTGATTGATATAATTCATGAAGAAAGATTAGCTTTGCCTTCTTTTCTTAGTGCTTAGTCTGAGAGGGAATGCAAGAAACCAAGTCTTAGGAGAAAAACTGCTTTCATAATCTCAAGTGTAAGCCACAAACAGGCTTTCCTGATGAAACCTTAAAAGCTTGAAGAGGTAAGACAACATGTATTCTATTAGACATTTCAATAAATATGCAAAAAATCAGCAATGATGAACATAGTATTTGAATACTTAAAAATGCAATTATTTTCATGCTTTGAGTATTTTGTCCTGACAAGAGTTTTAAGAATATTTTGTTCTAGAAGATTCAGAAGTAAAACTTACACACCAGTACACACACACACACTATCTATGTGTGTGTTATATATCAGGAATTCTCTGTATGATTAACATTCTGTACAGTCCTAACAGTGTCAAACAATGAGAAGCCAAACATGATCACATCAGTGACCTGTGTTGCAAAGATAGCACAGAGAAAGAATGGTGGGAGAATGAATCACTGTTGTCTTTGTTTTATGCTCAATGCTTTTGATAAGTTCAGCAGATGATTATAAAAACAGAATGACCTGTTTGTTTCCAAATAGCCAGACCCTTCATACTGGCTCACCACCAATGACAGTATTGTGCTAAGTGCTAAGTATTCAAAGAAAGACTGCAGGTAACCTTTACTTCTCTCTGGTCCCCTTACCAAACCTCTACTTCACTTATGACATTACTTGTTAATATTTTGCATTCAAAAATATACAGGTAAACACAAGTTTGCTAATTTTTGCTTAACCAAGTAAATTTTAAAATAGATAAAATAATTCTCACAGCACTAACCTTAGTTTTCATCTTCATTATAGCATTTTAGAATTACTCAAACGTGAAAATTGGAAATGTGTGTCCTTATTTGGAAAAGTCAAAAGCTGAGTCACTTCACTTTTTCCTATTGCTTCCAGTTGCTAGAATACTGGAAACTCACATAAATATATTTAATGTATCCATGTAGACTCCCAGGACTGAAGTGATGGGATCATATTTTTGAACTCTATATATTGGTACTATTTCTGCATGCTTGATTACTTTCTGCATGTTATTTAGAAGGAACACACTGAAAAGACCTAATCCACCATAAATTTCCAGAGTACAGAGTGGCACCAGCCACAGTGGTAGGTGGAAGAAACATAGATCCTAGTGAGGATATAAAGATGAGACCCAGGCCCACTCCCAGAGATGGTCCCATGTTCAGAAATTTCCCACTGAGTGCACACGTGGCCATAGTGGAGGGACCTCTTCCAGTGCCCGCTGTGTACTATGCAGCTCTGATGAGAAGAGCCTCCCCCCACCCCATCACCAATATCGTGAGAGGAGCCAGTATGGCACCATTCACACTAGAATATAGGAACTAAGCAAGTTGCTTTGGGTCTTGGGCTCTGGTCATATAATACTGATTGTACTAGCATTCCAGCTCCAATTATGGCTGCAAATGTTGTACCAGTTGTCATCCAAGAGCCTCTCATAATGAAGTTCATGAGAAGAGTTCTGTTCACTTCCAGGGTGGACAAAGTCTCCTCTTTCCAGGAGTGACAGTTATGTCCTTTTGGTTCTATTGTCAATAAAAATCCTAGCACTAATGGAGAGCGAGTGTAGAGATTCTGCAGAGACCTGTGGAATTGTACCTTACTGATATGGGAAGCTTTTGAAACAGGATGGCATAGGAAGGACTGAAGGCAACAGGCCATGTTAACAGGCTATTTTGTGCAATTATTTGCTGAATAATGTCCATAATTATAAAGAATATATAGAAGTATGTGATAAAGTAGCTAACTTTGGTGTATATATCAACCAGAAATATTTAGCCTGTCTACTGTCCTGTGATTTATGTTTTCTCAATAAGACAATAGAAAATGGGAAGGGGAAAAGTCATATCGCCTCAAACATAATACTTCTCAAAATAATTTTTAAATGAATGTGTAGTGAATCTAATTTTCAGCATGATGGGTTTGCAAGTCATGACACATCTAGATGGAGTATTTAGCTCTCTCATTTTAAACTGGTCATTTGAGATTTGAGTAATTATTTTGGAAACTAAATGGAGGAAATTCCAGCCATTTAACACCCATTATTTGTTGACTAAATTTTACTTTAGCATGGTGTGGCATAACTTTTGTGTATGTATTTTTGTTCACCCTAAGCTTGCACTTCATATTTGCAGGGCTAATTGCTGGTTGAATCTGAGAATGTGAGTTTTATTGGTCCTATGATGTAAATACCCTTATGCAATACCCCCAGCTTATCTGGCAAATTCTAAAATAACAGTACCGTCTCCCACTACCACATGTGGCCTTTGAGGTGAATATTTTTTCCTCAAAATTTGACATGAGACAGTTCTTTTCTTTGTGTAGTTTTCATCATTTTCTTATTTCACGAACTCCTTTAAGTTTGCTGATACATGTAGACTTATTGACAAAGAGGAGAAAGAGAATGCATAGATTTGTTTAAATTATGAATTTTAAATGTTTTTTTATTCCAAAATTTCCTGAGGATAAAAATTATATTTTCTCATATGAAAGTATAACAATTGTGAATTTATTATCTTTGGATTGTTTCAGATTATGTCATAGGTCACATAAGAAAAACACAACCCAGGCGCCTGGGTGGCTCAGTTGGTTAAGCGACTGCCTTCGGCTCAGGTCATGATCCTGGAGTCCCTGGATCGAGTCCCGCATCAGGCTCCCTGCTTGGCGGGGAGTCTGCTTCTCCCTCTGACCCTCCCCCCTCTCATGTGCTCTTTCTCATTCTCTCTCTCTCAAATAAATAAATAAAATCTTTAAAAAAAAAAAAAAGAAAAAGAAAAACACAACCCTGGTCTGGTCATCATCACTCACTAAACAAAATGTTCATATTTCTTTCTTCAGGTATTATACTAACAACTCTGGAGGCAATAAGTGGTCATTTTCTTTCTTTTTTTATTAAAGATTTATTTATTCTAGAGAGAGATAGTGAGTGGGGAGAGGAGCAGAGGGAGAGAATCTTCAAACAGACTCCCCACTAAACATGGAGACTGATGTGGGGCTTGATCTTATGACCCTGAGATCATGACCTGAGCCAAAACCAAGAGTTGGCCTTAACAAACTGAGCCACCCTGGTGCCCCTAATCAATCTTTGAATAGGTGAAAAAATATTTTCATTAAGTTTTATTAAACTTTTACCTCTTTTTCCTAGAATTATTTAGCAGGATGCTGCTATGCCTCTCTGAGCATATGCACATCATGTCAGTATGACTGATGGAAAACAACTCAATGTATGTTATCTGTTTTCCCTGCAATCTCTGGCAGTTTGTTATTTCAAACTGCATTTGTAAGCTTCAAAATATAGAAATAGCAAAAGCAAAAATTAAAATGAAGCTAATGTGTGGAAGGCATTAATGAAAACATGCCCTTAAAGATGTCATGGGAATTAGGAAGAAAAAGAGCCAATGGAGGATGGAATTACAAAAATAATTTTTCTTTTTTTAATAAAATAAATTGATTAAGGAGACTAAATGTTTGATTTTTTGTAAAGGGTATGATAATGTTTACCTGTTAACATTATTTAAACAGTAAGGCAACATGGACAATATATTCAAGTGAAACAGTTATCCTTTTGGAAATATATTGCTTTTGTCATTTTTCAATAGTAAGAGGGACAAAAAAGTGAAATATATCTCATTAGGTCATCAGATTTCTAGATGTCTTCTTCTATAATGGCCAATTATAAAATACAAATACATATAAATACTTTTTGTTGTTGTTTAGAGAAAGAGAGTGCAAATGGGGGGAGCAGATGGGAAGGAGAGAGAGAATCTCAAGCAGGTTCCATGCTCAGCGCAGAGAGTGATGTGGGGCTTGATCTCACAACCCTGAGATCATGACCTGAGCCAAAACCAAGAGTCAAACGCTTAACTGACTGAGCCGTCCAGACGCCCCAATAAGTTTTTTTTAAAAAACATAATAGTTGCATTACTCTTACTGTGTCGTGCAATGCAATTTTACCTATGCTCAGAGTACATGACAAGGAAATTAGTCTTGTTTACTTTGCTTAGATATATCTTCTGCCTCTAACTTCTTTATATTACAATGGAACAAATATGTGTTATGCTGTTTGTTACAGTTTGAAGGTAAGCAATGAGATAGCTTTATGTTTCTAAACTGGTAGAATCTCCATGTAGCCATTGCAATTCAGAGTGAGGGTCTCAGTCTTAGAAATATGAGAGTCAATACATGTAGAAATTAGAGGCCTCTGGGGCTTACCTGGCTAAAGTTATAATAAATGAAAATGTAAAACTTAATGCTAATTTTAAAATTTATAATAAAAATCGGAACAGAGACCAGAGTTCACTAGTCGGGTATACTCTCTTGAAAGGCAGATCACATGCAAACTAAATGATAATTAGAAAGTTGGTGGTAGGAATAGAAATCAGAGGAAGATGAGTTGGTCAAATGATTTTAATAGATAGTGTTAAGGAGGTATGGAGTAGTCACTAGTATCAGATAAATCATTTCATGGTCCAGGACATTCTTTTCCAAAGTTCTGTGAGGAATATGTATCTTGGTGGAGGTCAGTGAAGGAGAGAGAATTGTTGTGGACCGGGTAGTCTCTCTCCTCAATATTAGAGTGTTAAGTAATCTGTCTGGAACTTAAATCACCCCTAGGTGGGGAGAATCTGAGGATTCTAATATGGATTGAATATTTTCTCAAAAGAATCTGTGCAAGACACAATGGAAATGTCACTGATTATGTCATGAATTTGAGAATGGTAGCTCAAGAGTTGGTAAAATTCAGTTTTAGGGAGAAAGAGGTTAGATTTTTATACATCTGCATTTAGTGATGTAACACATTCAATAGACACAGAATCCCAGACAACCAGTGGTCATATTTTTGTCCTCCTTTTATCCCATCTCACAATAGCATTTGATATAGCTCACCAGTTCCTTTCTTAAAATCGTTCTTTATTTGTGGGATCATCAAATTTTTCTGTAAAGGGCCAAATAATAAATATTTTAGGCTTTGCCTAAAATATAGTCTCTGTTACAGCTGTTCAACTTTGTTCTTATAGCATGAAAACTGTTCTTAGCTTAGGTGTTGTGCAAAATCAAGCAGGGTGAAAGTTTGGAGGCAGGAAGTGGAAAAAGGGTCAGATTTGACTCACAGGCTATAGTTTTGCTAACCCCTGTTCTTTAGAAGTCCACATCATACACTCACAATTTTCCTTCTACTTTTTTGTTCATTTCTTTTCAGTCCCTTTGGTGGCTATTCCTTCTCTACTCCATTTCTCATTGTGATCAACATTCTTCCCTCTAGTTAAAAATCTCTCTCTAGGGGTGCCTGGGTGGCTCAGTCGTGAAGCATCTGCCTTCAGCTCAGGTCATGATCCCAGGGTCCTGGGATTGAGCCCCGTATCGGGCTCCCTGCTCCGCGGGAAGCCTGCTTCTCCCTCTCCCACTCGCCCTGCTTGTGTTCCCTCTCTCGCTGTGTCTCTCTCTGTCAAATAAATAAATAAAATCTTAAAAAAAAAACTCTCTCTCTAGGTGATCATATTCATTCCTATAGCCTTTGATTTTATTTTACCTTATTTCATTACAATTTTTTGGAGAAATTTTTTAGAGAAAGTAAATTAGTCACATTCTAAGCTTGTAACCATTTATCATTATTTGTGCGACGAACTGCTTTTTATTATTCATTTCTTTCTTTTCATTGTGTTTCTGTGCTCTGCCCCCCCCTTTTTATTGTGGTAAAAAAACAAAGAACATAAAATTTACCACTGTGACCATTTTTTAAAAAGATTTATTTATTTATTTGAGAGAGAGCGAGAGAGCAGGCGCAGAGAGCACTTGCTCACATGCCCGTGTGATGGGAGGGGCAAAGGGAGAAAGAGATCCCCTCCCCCCCAGCAGACTCCCCACTGAGCACAGAGCCCACTGCAGCTGCTGGATGCAGGGCTCCATCCCAGGACCCTGAGATCATGACCTGAGCCAAAACCAAGAGTCAGCTGCTCAGCCAACTGAGCCACCCAGGCGCCTCCCAAAATCGTGACCATTTTTTAAGTGTACAGTTCAGTGGTGTTAAGTATAGCCACATGGTTGTGTAACAGATCTCCTGGACTTTCATCTTGCACATTTGAAACCTGATACTCATTAAATTATAACTTCCCTATCCCCCTCTCCCCAGCTCCTGGTAACTACTGTTCTATATTCTGTTTTGTTTTGTTTTGTTTTTCCTATGAATTTGATTACTTTAGGTACCTTATGTAAGTGGAATCATACAGTTTTTGTGTTTTGTGACTGGCTTATTTCACTTAGCATAGTATCTTCAAGGCTTATCCATGTTGTAGCATGTGACAGGACTTTCGTCCTTTTAAAGGCTGAATAATATCCCATCACATGTATATACTGCATTTTATTTGTCCATTCATCCATTGTGGACATTTGGATTGCTTTTTCTTCTTGGTTATTTTGAATAGTGCTTCTGTGAACATAGTTATGCAGATACCTCTTTGATACCCTGATTTAATTTTTTTGAATATATACCCAGAAGTGGGATTGCTGGTTCATATAGTAGTTTTGTTTTTACTTTTTGTCAAATTTCCATACTATTTTTTATAGCAGTTGCACTATTTTACAATCCCATCAATAGTACAAAGCATGCCAACTTCTCCATGTCTTCACCAACACTTGATATTTTTTCTATCATCTATCTATCTATCATCTATCTATCATCTATCTATCTATCTATCTATCTATCTATCTATCTATCTATCTATC
>NW_023270431.1:86270-237732 GCF_011800145.1 Mirounga leonina
ATCTATCTATCTATCTATCTATCTATCTATCTATCTATCTATCTATCTATCATCATCATCTATCTATCATCTATCTAGTAGCCATCCTAACAGGTGTGAGGTGCTATCTCATTGTGGTTTTGATTTGCATTTCTCTAATTATTAGTGATATTGAACATCTTCCCATGTGCTTGTTGGCTATTTGTATATCATCTTTGGAGAAACATCCTTTTCCCATTTTTAAACTGGGTTATTTGATTTTTTTTGTTATTGTTGAGTTGTAGAACTTCTTTATGTATTATGGATTTTAACTCCTTATCAGATATGTGATTTCCAAATAATTTCTCCCATTCCATAGATTGCTTTTTTACTCTGTTGGTAGTGTCCTCTGGTGTATAAATTTTTAAGTTGCATATAGTCTCATTTGTTTATTTTTGCTTTTGTTGTTTATATTTTTGGTGTCATATCCAAGAAACCATTGCCAAATCCAATATCATGAAGTTTTTCTCTTTTTTTTCTTTTAGGAGTTATAGTTTTAGGTCTTACATTTAGGTCTTCCATTTTGAGTTAATTTTTGTATATGGTATAAAGTTTCTACTTCATTCTTCTGCATGTGGATATTCAATTTTCCCAATACCATTTATTGACTGTCCTTTCCTATTGAGTGGTCTTGGAATCTTTGTCGAACATCATTTGATTACATATACGAGTGTTTGTTTCTGGGCTCTCTATTTAATTCCAACGGTTTATTTGTCTTTATGCCAGTACCATACTGTTTGATTACAGTGTTTTAAAGGCATTCATTTTCACAAATTTCATATATACTCTGACAATGCTTTTATCCTAAAATAAAGTCTTAGTTTATGAATTTTCATAAATGGTACTGTATTATAATCTCATTCAGTTTTTACTATATTCATTCAAGTCTATAATTTTAAAATCTCTCTGTGTTGCTGTGTTGCTTCTACCTGCTGCATGATGTTCTCAAGTATGCATCTGCCATAATTTAATTAGTGATTTCCTTAGGAATAAACAATTAGTTTATCTCTAATTTCCTATTGCAAATAATTTCTAGGAAATCCTATTCTAGGAAATAGAGGACAAATACATATGTCCTCTTAATAGATTTGTACAACAATTTTTCTTATATATTTAGCTAAGAATGGGATCATTGTATCATAGTTCAAAAACTTAATTAATAAAAAAAATCCAGATTGCTTTTGACAATAATTGTCATTTTATATTCCCACCTGTTGTGCATAAAAATTCCCATCTCCTCATATCCTTGAGGATACTTGGTATTACCAAGGTATTAATTAGGTTTCTAATTGTTGCCATTTTGATAGATATGAAGTGGCATGTTAATGTTCTTTTAATTTTCATTTTTATGATTATTAGTGATTTGGAGCATGTTATAATATGCTTGGACATCTCCTGTTATGAATTGCCTATTTGTATCCCTTGTCTATAATTTCTATTGGGTTTTCTATCATTTTTGTTTATTTTTCAGGAGCTCTTGGTATATTTCAGCTATTAACCCATTGCCAGTTATAGATATTGCAAATATTTTCCCCAGTCTATAATCTATGTATTTAATTTCATCTATTATGGCCTTTTTTGAATAGAAAATCTTATCTTATGTGTTCTATAATAGGTTACTTCTTAGATTCTTTACAAATTTGTTGTTAGAATAGATTACTCCTTTTCCTCTACATTTTCTATGTTTTTTGGGGACATACGGGGGTGTTCTAGATAGATGATCTTATCCTGTGAAAAGAATGACAGTTTTACAGATTCCTTGCCAATCTTTAGAGCATCTATGCATTTTTCTTTCTTGTAGGATTATCTGAGTACTGGGTCTGCCATTTACCAGTTTTATCAATTTGGGTATAACCAGGAGTCAGAAAGCACAAAATGATTTGACAATTAATATAAACAATTATTAACAGGGGATTGGAATAACAGGAGATTGACTACTGAGGAGAAAATATTATAAAGAGTAGAGGAATAGCATGTATAGGAAGCAGCCACCATCCATAAGGATAAGAAAGAATACCTAAGGAAGGAAAAAATCTAGGAGACCCCTCCTACCCCAGGACTGAGATCCAAACTTCATGGGAGAGAGTGCAGCCATGGCTTACTGGTCGGCAGAGATGTTGGCTGAGGCTGCAGGACCATCCAAGAGTGTTCTGGATGGATCCCAGAGGAAGCCATCCACAGGGAATTACCACGTTGGCAGTGTTGGCTAGGAAGCCATTCTGTAGGGTGCTGAGGGAAGCTGCCCTGGGGATATGCTTCACCTTAGAACTCTCTGCGAAGCTGCTCCTTGGATGTGCCTGGGAAAGCCTTTTATGGGGAAGCTGTTGGTTTGCAACCCTCTTGGGGGCTTCCCTGGTGTAATCTGAAACTGGCCCCTCTACTGCTGGGCAGGGAGAGACTGAACAAAGAGGCAGGTCACTCCAGGTTGGTAGGTGGCAGTTTTGATAAGAAAAGGGAACTTACACATGAGACTTGTCGTGAGTGCCAGCAAGACGAATGGCTCCCTACACTTGCCTGCCAAATCTTAAGAGCTTATAAAGAGGCCTTAACTGGGTTCAGTCATATATATCAAGCAGATGTTCTCAATACCACATAATTATGTGTCTTTGGAACAGCCTCTGGGAGTAGAAAAGGCAAGTAGAACTCCTATTGCAACAACAGGAAGGGGGATGAGGAGCCTCTGATTGCCCAGGTCGAGCTCAAGGGTCACCTGGTGGTCACTTCTTTTCAACAACCTTCCCCCTCAGAAGCACGGGGTTAACAGCATTCTGCTGTGCAGCCACCCAAGAGCATGTAGGAGAAGCTGTTCCCAGCAGCTTCATACTGGTGACTCTTCACTAACAAGCCCCCAGAGAAGAAGCTGTCCATAGGGAATTGCCCCATGCTGTAGCCTGGTGGGTGCTGTTGGAAGCATGTGCTGTAGAAGCCACACAGGCTACAGGATCCTGGTACTGCAGAAGCTGTGCTGCATATGCTCCAGGAGCCTGTTTAGAGGAGCCCATCAGAACCAGGAGAAGAAACCCCTCCCCGCCAGTGTGCCATCAGCACCTTTTACTGAAAAAGCTTAATACCATTCAGGCTGCAAAGAAGACATATGTACAGGGTGCTGTGAGTGGAATTGGGCTTTCCCAGGTTCATCTGTTGACATTCTAACCCCTTGTCCCTTAGAATTGATTGTATTTGAAGATAGGGTCTTTAAACAGGTCTTTAAGGTTAAATAAGGTCATTAGGGTGGGCCCTAACCCACCATTTCTGGTGTTCTTAGGAGAAGAGGAGGTTGGGATACAGACCTGTACAAAAGAAGTCGTGAAGGCAAAAGGAAAAAATGACCATCTACAAGCCAGGGAGAGGGGCCTCAGAATGAAACCAACTCTGCTGAGAATCCATCTCAGACTTCTAGCCTCCAGAATTATGATAAAATAGATTTCTATTGTTTAAGCAACCCAGGTTGTGGTACTTGGTTATGGCAGCCCTAGCAAACTAACACACAGGGTCTATGTCTATTACTAGAGCAGATGTGTAGCAGAGACATACTGATAACTGACACATTGGGTTTATATGCTTAGAAAGTTAAAAACATTCTCTGAACTGTTTTCTTCCCTTAAAAATGGAATCCTTGCCAAAATTGAAAGCTTTTTTTCAAACTCTTAAGAGTTACTTCCATTTTCTCCCTCTCAGTCACCTAGAGGACTTTCTTATTCATAGAATTTCAGGTAGACCCCAACCTTTGGAATCAGAAAAACTTGTTTATTTTGGCACTGATTGGCTCTGTGACCTCAGCTAAGTACTTAACTCTGTGAACCTCACTTTCTTTCCATAGAAAATGAAGGTTATAAACCTTAACACATCGTGATGTTGTAAGGATGAAATGAGAGAATATATAGATATAAAACACTCAAGTCTGTGCTCGGCACACAATTAGTGCTGGTTAAATTGCAGAATATTGTTATCTTTGCCACTCTGATGTCTAACAGAATGACTCTTAATAATCTGTGAAACTTGTATTTGTTGCTGAACAAACTGAACTGAATAGATTTTCGATGGGAGAACTGTAGACATAACAACAGGCAGTGTATGTGCATGTTGGGGAGGGGGGAGTATGTTTAGATAGAGTAAGTATCTACCTAGTACCTTTAAAATCAAGAAAATGTCTGATTACCTGTAGTGAGGTGTGGCTGGCTGGCCACACAGGAGCATGTTGCCATTCTAGTGTTACAGGAGATAATAGGTCTCACTGAATACCCAGGAAAGAAAACAATAATAACAAAAACCCCAAACAGAGAACAAAACTCCTGAAACAAAACAGAAATGACTTAAATATGTCACCAACAAAGAGTGAAAAGTTAGAGAAAATAGTTATTTTAAATCTCTGAGAAAGGAACTAGTGGGAATGGGAAACCCATAAAGCCTCAACTTGTTTTCCAAAAGTCCCTAATTAAATTATGACAGCAAAATCCAACAGGTACAAAACAAATCTGATTTTAATAGCTACCAACCTCTTAGCTTTTGTTTTGGGACAACTTTAATAAGGGCTCCGCCACTGTTTCATATTTTAGAATCTTTCTCTTAAAGATAACATGGCGGGAATCAATAAGTTTATTTTAAATCTTACATCTAAAACAAGGTCATGCAAGGTCTTATGTCTTCAATAAACTGATTATTTCAAGCTGAACTTGTGTATTACTGCTGAGGCATGAACAAACATAGGACTTTTCAACACCAGTGCAGGAAGAGAAATACACAATTAGATGTTGAGATTTCTAATGCTAGGTGAACAGAACTGATATTTTTAAAATTAAAAATGTGGCTGCTGATTTTTGCTCTCAAGGTACAGACAGTCATACACATAATTACAAGATTTACTGCTTAATATCCTCTTAGCCACTGAAAGTGATTCTGTTTATGTTAGGAAAAAGAAGCCAAGTAGAAAGGTCATTATGTTGTGTCTGCAGTTCTCACTCCTAATATGTGAGTCTCATTTATAAGTAGAGGAAAAAATCAATAACCCTTTTAACTTGCCTTGGATTCCCAGTGGAAAATGCTTTAACCCACTGCACTATGGTGACTTAGAGCCACTGCGAGATATTATGCAATGTTGTTTCACCAAGGATCCCAGCACACTTCAATAGCTCTTAATTGCATTGTTGAGTCTGTCTTAGCTCGTGAAGCAAATGAATGCTGTCACTGCTTCCTGAAAGTTTAACTCTTTTATTCATCGGTTGTTCTCTATCATCTTCTTGAAAGTTACTTTTCCTTTTATAGAAGTTACCTGGAAGATTAAAGTAGTTTCAGAAACACAGTTCCAACAACCCAGGAATGAAAACCTTCAGGCTCTTAATTTAATTATGTCCAACTAATATTGGCTAAGCACCAACTGTGTGTAAGGTCTTACATATGAGGCGGAACAGCTGACGAGAAATGAGTAAGACAGTTCCTGTTTTCAACAGGCTTTAATTAACCTTGGAGAATGAGTTAAGAATACAAATATCTACAATCTGAAGTTCTATATAAATGCCATATGAGAAGAGGAAAAAGCTTTGTCTGTAGTTCAAAGGTTCAGAGGAGCTCTGTCCTACACACATCAAGTTATAGGGAAGTAAAGGCTTCTGGAGCCTTGAAGGATAGATGAAAATTTGAAATGAAGAAGCAGAGAGATTGCCATGTAGGGGCAAGGCAATTGATAAGTAAAAATGAAGACAGAATAAAGACAAGACCTTTCCCAAGTTGTAGACCAGGTAATAGAAACAGATGAATTTGGAAAGTAGGTGGAGTCCAGGTTGTGAAGGATTTTAAATATGGTGCTTTCTTGAGAAAATTACTAACATGATCCAGGCAAAAGGCCAGAAGGAAGATTGCTCTGGTAGTAGAGGAAGACTACTCTGGTCAATAAGTATTGGAAAGAGAGGCAAGTAAAGACCCAAAATAGATTAGGCATCAGATGCTTTTGAAGTATAGCATATGTTGATTAATTAAAGATATAACTATTTCCCTGGGAAAGGTTCTGAATTTATGCCCCCAAAATGTGGGTTCTAATGCCGCTTTCCATGAAATGTGTGAGTTTAGTAAGAGTGAGGAAATAACATACATATGTACCAGCTACATGCCAGACACTGTTTTGGATACTCTCCATGTTTCATCTCTAATATCCACAGCAATTATTTAGGTAGGCATCAATAACTTCACTGTACAAATAAGGAACCAAGGCAGAGAGTGCAGGTAACTTGCGAAATGTCAGAGAATGGTTAAATAGCAGGGCTGAGATTTGAGCCAAGTATTTCAGACCAAAACCTGTGCTTATCCAACTCGAGGATTGAATCAGTTCCTTCCTGCCTTGCCTTAACTCTACATCTTTTTGCATATTCCTCAATATCTTAGCTTCTTTTTTTAATAAATTAGGGTAGTAACTTCAAATTTGTTGGGTTGTTTAAATTAAAATGACTGTCTCATAGTTAGTGTTTCATAAATTACTTTTTGAAGGAGGATGAAATTAAGGATACCGTAAAGAAGAATCTATAAATGATGATACTTCCTTGTCTTCAAAGTAAATGGTACTATTCATCAGTGATTTAAAAAAAACAACAAAAAATTTTATTCTTTTATTTTAGTTCTCATAGCCACTCCATTCCCATCTTTAATTCATATCATTTTATTATCCCAGATACTTTTTAATTTCTCTACCTCATCCCATATGTTGCATATCAAGCAATAACCCCACAAAATTCGTAAATATGAACATGTGAGTGTTCTGAGCAGGTGTAGTATAAGCACACTTAAAGTACTTCATTAATGTAACATATTACATATACCTTACTTTAATCTCCATTGGTGAAAGATTAGGTGACCTTGAACTGATTTGCCTTCCCATTTATTTGTTTTCCATGTGCTTTGACAAATAAGATAAGGAAGTAAGGGGGAGTATTTCCAGGTGGTTCTGGTAGAAAATTTGATGCACACTATGGAGCAATGTGTTAAATATATACACACCAATAAAATAATGTTCACAAAAAATATAGCATTCACAAAAAAAATAAAAAGAATATGATGTACAACAAAACATAATTTATATAAATTAAAAATATGTGTGTACAAGAAAGAAGCATTTTGAAAGAACACATACCAACAAAACCATGTTAAACCCACTAGAATGTTTGCCTGTGGTAGAGGGGGAAGGGCCTGGGCTATGGAAATATAATGGAATGATGAATAAAGCAAGTGTGGGTTTGTGTGGGCCAGTGCTGATAATGTACCATGAAATGAGTGTTATGATTAGTCAACCTTCTGCACCAGAGTCCTTTCGAAATTAGTAGAAGAATGGACTTCTGATGAACTTTGAAAGAGAAGGGAATCTAAGCTTGAGTCAAAGAAATTATCCTACATCAAAAAGTGGGAAGTATTTAAAAAGGTAATCTTGATGACACAAGGATAAACAAGAAACAGCAGCATGGAGATTAAGAATGTAAAGCTATTTCTGGGCAGTATCCACAGAACCTTACTTTTTGTTCTGAATAATCTACTTTCTAAGTTCGACTCTGCTCTTTGGAAGCAGCAGGGTTCAGGAAGAAAGTAGGGATCTTTGGAATCAAGAATTGTTGGATTTAAATTGCAGAGCTTATAACTTCTTGTTGAAGATCAGATCATGCTACTCAATCTCTTAAAATTTGAGCATATACATACATAAAATAGCCACTTTACTGTGTTGATGTGAGAAATAAATGAGTAAAATACTTAACTGTCTAGCACTGGGCTAGGTTCAAGGTAAGCAAACTATCAGTGGTAGTTCCTATATGCTTCATCTTTCCTAGACATTGCTACTCATGGCTTTCATTCAAAAAACCCTGAATGAGACGCTACTGTGGTTTATGCACTGGATACACAAAAATGGAGGCGACATACCTATGCTTTCAACGTACTTGTAGTCTAGTGGAAAAAAACAAAGTTAAACTAAAAATTATAGGTTGAGAAATACAATGATGAAGGCATATACTGGGTGGTAGAGGGACAGACAGAAAGGGACTAAGAATCAGGTAACATTTCTTGGAAGAGAAGGTAACTCGAGTGCTGTCATGTAGATTTCGTAAGAGATAGTAAGGATGCAGAATTCCAAAAGAAATCTTTTGTGTGAAGAAAATCTCTAAACTCTAGTTCATGGCCATTCCAGTTCATTAGAACTGGTAAGTGAGTATTTTAGTTGGTCTTCCATTATAAGATTTTATTTTCTAGTAAATTAATTTGTAGTTCCTGAATACTTAAGTGTGATAAAATTGCCTATCAGGCTCCTCAAACTGACCCATTTCCACACTTTTCCTTTATATGTTACTTATTTCACTGTGCTTTGCTAAGAAACTCAATGGGACAGTGTGGGGCTAATTTTGTTTTCCATAATTTTAAGACTTTTTTTTAGAGCCTTGAAAACCCTGGGAACTATTTTTCTAAACTCTGATTTAATCCATACATATTTGTTCAGTGTTTGTGTTTCATGCTTCTTTTTGGTAAATGAATATTATTTTAAACATACACTTACACATTTGTTTATATTTACACACACACACACACACACGCATCTTTTTCCTTAAAAGGAGAAAATAATAAAGGTTATGTTTGGAGAGGGCACTATAAACCCAATATGTGATAGTGATGTCAAAAATTTTTCCTTTACAACTTCTACTGAAATGGCAAGACTTTCCTGAAACAACATTTAGTGTTTGTTTTTAAAACAAACCCATGGGTTTACTTTGTAAAAACTCATGAATGTTTTTTTATTCATCCCATATCCTTTTCAGGGTTGCTCCGTGCCAAAGGAAATATGATTAAGGCAGCTCAGGAAGAGTTTTGGTCAGCAGTAAAATACAATGGATATATCTTGTGGGGAATTCAAAAGGGAAAATGGGAAAATCTGCATGGACATCCTTAGGGGAGCAAGTTATAACTCTTAAACTCTTGTCAAATGATAACTCAGACTTTTAAAAATATGCTCACCCTCAAATTGATAACAATAACTTAAATTTAGCTCCAAAGCTTCTCTTTAAAAAAAAACTACTAAGTCCTAAAATTTTTATAAAGCCCAGTGACAATACTAAAGCTGATATTGACAAAACACTTTAATAGATCTATTCCGTGTATGTTCACTCTCGTGGTTTAGATAGTTTAAGATGTAGTTTACTCTGGGAATTTTTCTCTCCTTGCCTTAAATATTGACTGAGTTTGAAATAAAATATGTTTATGATGAAACCTATGAGAAAAGAGTTCTATTGAAAGCTGCCCCTCCATCCCCAGACTGAAGAATGCATCAGGGTTTAGAACTTGCTTTGATGTCAGTAGACATGGCACATTCTGCAGAGAGAAGTGGGCATAAAGTGAGCATGGTTAAGAAAGGAGAGTGCCAACGAGGAGTATTTAGCTCCCAAAGTTTTAAGGTGTACAAAAGACATAGAATAAATATCTTCTCCAAAATATATTCAAAACCATGTAAATCACATTGATTCACATATTTCACTTTCTCTTTGGAAACCTAACAACTAAGTTCTGAATTTCCCTACATGTTCAATGTGAATGTACAGAGTGCCACATCGGGTTACATTCTGCAGATATCTGTTTCAATAGCTCAGTTGATGTGAACCAGTCAATTATATTAACTGAGTGAAATACAATAAAAAAGGCAGTTAATGGAGAAATGGAACAGATTAGTTTGAAAGTCTCTGTTGCAGTTTGAATATATTGTCTCTTAAAACTAGATTTCTAAGAGAAAGCAGATGTTATTTGCAAGTTTTTGTGGCTTTGCAAGAAAGTAAATATTAATGATGTTGGCTACCTTAAGTAAAGAACATTAAAAATACCTCTCTCTGTGTACGTGTATTTGTTTCAGGCAAACTGTAAAGTTCACACATTCTCTGGAACGTCTGGATGGCCGTGCTAATGCCTGACAAGTTTTCAAAGAATGTTTGGGTGACATGCTTTTACCTTGGCTTTGTATATGCCTTCTTCATGTGCACCAAAGTTCAACTTTGGTCTCAGTGACTGGTCACAAATATTTCATCAGCCTTGGGTTCAGCTCAAGTATTTCTGAAACCAAATAGTGAATGCTTAATACCATGTCATTTTTTCATCTCCAGCTAATTTGCTCACAGAGGTTATCATCACATTCAGTTAATTTCACGAACACAAGCAGGTATATCATTTGAATTTATTTTTGACATCTGAATATGCATTTTAGATGGATAGAACATTCTAGATATCAGTTGGAGTGGAAAATACCCTTAAATGTTTTCTATGTTGAAAATCCATTAATCATTGAAAAGTATGGCTATTATTTCAAAGTTAAAATACATCACTAATTGATGATGCATGAAGTGATTGAGAACTTTAAGTAAGTAAAGTAAGGGAATAACATTTATAGCATTAAAATACTTTAATATTTTTGATTTGAAACTACTTACAATTTAGGACATTAATTAGGACATGACTTTTTCAAGAAAAAGTTCTTGTTAATTTTTCACATCTTGTGGAAAAGAATTATAAACAGAATATCCAACCAAAACATAGTTGGCTCTCACTAATTAAACCTCCAAACAATAGATTCTAAACAAATAGTTTAAGAAGACGATTCCTTCTAGATCCGAATATATGGAGGCTAAACATTCAGTCAAGAGCTTGAATTCGAGAGCAGAATGAAATAATGACTAATTCTGTGCTTCTGCTTTACTCGTTGCTTAGGTATTTCTGAGTCTTTCACAGTTTACATTGCACCGAGTGTGATTGAAAATATATTTCCAAAAAAAAAAAAGAAAATATATTTCCAGCATGGAAAAGCTTTATAGAAAGTGTCATGAATTTTGTCACTGATATATAGCAAGTATGAAGATTTATGTGTGTGTTCATACTCATTAATTATATGTTCACAGAGTAGTTGTTACCTACCATAAGATAACCAGATAACTGACCTTAAGCCAAAGACAAGCTACATGACATACTAGAGGTACAGATTGTCCCCAACTTATTATGGTTCGACTTAAGATATTTTGCCTTTACAGTGATGCAAAAGCAATATGCATTCAATAGAAATTGTACTTTGAATTTTAAATTTTGATATTTTCCCAAGCTAGCAATCTGCAGTATGATACTCTCATGATGGTGGGCAGTGTGATAGCAAGTCATAGCTCCCGGTCAGCCACATGATCATGAGGGTAAACAACAGTCTATACCCATATAACTATTTCTGTTTTTCACTTTCAGTATAGTATTCAATAAAATACATGAGATATTAAATAGTTTATCATAAAATAGGCTTTGTGTCAGATGATTTTGCCTGACTGTAGGCTGTTGTAAGTGTTCTGAGCACATTAAGTAGTCTAGGCTAAGCTATGATGTTTGGAAGATAAAGTTTATTAAATACATTTTCAACTTATAATATTTTCAACTTATAATAGGTTTTTCAGGATATAACCCCATTGTAAGTTGAGAAAGATCTTTTTTGTTTTGCTTTGTTTTTTATTTTATTTTATTATTTTATTTTGTTTTATTATGTTATGTTAGTCACCATACAATTCATCATTCGTTTTTGATGTAGTGATCCATGATTCATTGTTTTCGTATAACACCCAGTGCTCCATGCAGTACGTGTACTCCTTAATACCCATCACCGGGCTAACCCATCCCCCCACCCCCCGCCCCTCTAAAACCCTCAGTTTGTTTCTCAAAGTCCATAGTCTCTCATGGTTTGTCTCCCCTTTCAATGACTTTTCAGATGTTCTTTACATATTACAAATATGTGCCAACAAATTGGATAACCTAGAAGAAATGGATAAATTCCTAGAAACATACAGTTTTCTCAGACTGAATCATGAAGAGAGAGAAAATCTGAACAGACCAATTACTAGTAAGAAGATGGAATCAGTAATCAAAAACCTTCCAACAAACAAAAGCCCAGGACCAGACAGTTTTACTGGTGAATTCTACCAAGCATTCAAAGAAGAATTAATACCAATCCTTCTCAAACTCTTCCAAAAAGTAGAAGAGAGAACACTTCCAAACTTATTTTACAACTCCAGCATTACCCCGATACCAAAACCAGACAAGGACACCAGAAGAAAAGAAAATTGCAGGTCAATATCCCTGATGAACCTAGATGAAAAAATCTTCAACAAAATATTAGCAAACTGAATTCAAAAATACATTAAAAGGATCATACACTGTAATCAAGTGGTTTTTATTCCAAGGATGCAAGGATGATTAAATATCTGCATATCAATCAATGTGATACACCACATTAACAAAATGAAGGATAAAAATTATATGTTCACTTCAATAGATGAAGAAAAAATGGTTGACAACACCCATTTGTGATAAAAACTTTCAACAAAGTGGGTATGGAAGGAATGTACTTCAATATAATAAAGGCCACTTATGACAAGCCCATAGCTAACATCATATCCAATGGTGAAAAGCTAAAAGCTTTCCTTTTAAAATCAGAAACAAAACAAAGATGCCCACTTTCACCACTTTTAATTAACATATTTGGAAATCCTAGTCACAGCAATTAGGAAAGAAAAAGAATTAAAAGGCATCTAAATTGGAAAAAAAGTATATTTGTGACTATATGAAATGACATATTATATATAGAAAACCCTAAAGACTCCACCCAAAAATGTTACAACCAATAAATAATTCAGTAAAGTTGCATATACAAAATCGATATACAGAAATATGTTACATTTCTATACACTAATAATGAACTATCAGAAAAGAAATAAAATAATCCCATTTACAATTATGTCAAAATATACCTAGGAATAAGTTTAACCAAGGATGTGAAAGACCTATACACTGAAGAATGTAAGACATTGATGAAAGAAATAAGACACAAATAGATGGAAAGATATTTCATGCTCATGGATTGGAAGAATCACTGTTGTTGAAATCTCCCTTCTACTCAAAGCAACTTACAGATTCAGTGCAATACCTATCAAAATTCCAATGGTATTTTTTATAGAAATAGAACAAACAATCCTAAAATTTGTATGGACCCACAAAAGGCCCCAAGTAGCCAAAGCAATCTTGAGAAAGAACAAAACCGGAGCATGATACTCCTTGATTTCATACTCTATTACAAAGCTATAGTAATCAAAACAGTATGGCATTGTCATAAAAACAGACATACAGGTCAACGGAACAGAATAGAGATCCCAGAAGTAAACCTACACGATATGGTCAATTAATTTATAACAAAGTAGGCAAGAATATGCAATGGGGAAAGGACAGTGTCTTCAATAAATGATGTTGGGAAAACTGGATAAGCACATGCAAAAGAATAAAACTGGACCACTATCTTACACTATTTGTGAAAATTAACTCTAAATGGATTAAGGATTTGAAATTAAGACCTGAAATCATAAAACTCCTGGAAGAAAACATAGGTGATAAACTCTTCGACATCTGTCTTGGTGATGGTTTTTGGATCTGACTCAAAAAGCAAAGGTAGCAAAAGCAAAAATAAACAAGTGCAACCATATCAAACTAAAAAGCTTCTGCACAGTAAGGGAAACCATCAACAAAATAAAAAAGTAACCTACAAATGGGAGAAAATATTTGCAAATCATATATCTGATAAGGGGTTAATATCCAAAATATATAAAGTACTCCTACAACTCAACTGCAAAAAAAAAAAAAAAAGCTGATTAAAGAGGGCATGTATTGAATGGAGCACTGGGTGTTATACGCAAACAATGAATCATGGAACACTACATCAAAAACTAATGATGTAATGTATGGTGATTAACACAACATAATAAAATTAAATTTAAAAAATAAAAATAAAAAGCAAAAAAAAAAAAAGGCAGAGGATTTGAATAGATATTTTTCCAAAGAAGACATACAAATAGCCAGCAGGTGCATGAAAAGATGCTCAGTATCTCTAAAAATCAGGGAAATGCAAATCTAAACTACAATGAACTATCACCTCATACCTGTTAGAATGGCTATTATCAAAAAAATTAGAGATAACAAATGCTGGTGAGGATGTAGAGTAAAGGGAACCCTCGTGAACTATTGGTGGGAATATAAATTGGTGCAGCCACTGTGGAAAACAGTATGGAAGTTCCTCAAAAAATTAAAAAAAGAATTACCATATGATCCAGGAATTCCACATTTATCTGAAGAAAATGAAAACACTAACTTGAAAAGAATATGTGCATCCCCATGTTTATTGCAGCATTATTTATAATAGCCAAGATATAGAAACAACCTAAGTGTCTATTGATGAATGAATGGATGAAGAAAAGGTGGTATATATTTGTAGGATAGAATATTATTCAGCCATAAAAAAGAATGAAGTCTTGCCATTTGCAACAATATGAGTGGATGTTGAAGACATCATGCTGAGTAAAATAGGTCAGACAAAGACAAATATGATATCACTTATATGTGAAAAAAAAGTAGGCTCATTGGTGGTTGCCAGAGGTGGGAGATGGGGAGTGGGTGAAATGGGTGAAGGAAGTCAGAAGGCACAAGCTTTCTGTTTAAAATAAATGTCATGGGGATGTAATGTACAGCACTGTGACTATAGTTAATAAACTATTGCATATTTGAAAGTTGCTAAGGGAGCAGATCTTAAAAGTTCCCATCACAAGAAAAAGAAAATTCTGTAATTATATATGGTGATAGATGTTGGCTAGACTTATTGTGGTGATCATTTCACAATATATACAAAATCAAATAATTGTTGTAAACCTGAAAAGAATACATTGTTGTATCTGAATTATACCTCAGTGATTTTTTTTTAAATCCTGCCTGAACAAAGAAAACCTTACACTATATATTGTAGTTAACATTATCGATATAGCAACACATAATCAGTAGTTGCCCACAGAATACAATGGCTGGAACTTGCTTGTGAAGTGATAGAACTGTCAATGTTTCTTACATGTCACCTGCAGTAAGGATCCACTTATTAGTCCTTTCTAGGACTGATGCTAAAATTGGTGTATAGGTAAGGAAAGCAGAGCTACAGAGAGAAATTTTAAGATGATTCTGTTACCTTGAAATCCAATTACATTGTTTTAGGCCACATTTCCAGGTCCAAGATTTAAGAGCAGAATTTTCTCAAGGCATCTTATGAGGTTGCATGTTCATTTAAAAAGCATTAGAAATAAAAATGTAAGTGAGGGCTATAATTTTTTTTGAAATTTTCTTTTTTAACAGCTTTATTGAGATATAACTGATTTATCATGTCATTCACCCACTTAAAGTGTACCCCTCAGTGGCTTCCAGTATGGTAGCTGACTTGTGCAACAATTGCCACAGTCGATTTTAGAACATTTTCATTACCCCAGCAAGAAACCCTGCACCCCTTCACTGTTATTCTCCAACCCTCCAACCTTCCCCCCTGGATCCAGGCAATCCCTAATCTACTCTTTGTATAGATTTGCCACTCTGGACATTTCATATGAATAGAGTCATATGATAAGTGGCCTTTTATAACTGACTTCATTTTAGCATAATGTTTTCAAGGTTTATTTATGTAGCAGCATGAATCATTACTTCATTTTTTAAAAATAAGAAATAATATTCCATTGTATGGGTATAGCACATTTTGTTTATCTATTATTAGTTGGGAGATATTTGGTTATTTCCACTCTTGGGCCATTATGCTTAATGATGCTATGAATATTGGTTTACAAGTTTTTGTGTGGACATATTTTCATTTTTCTTGGGTTTATACCTAGAAGCAGAATTGCTGGTCATATGGTAATTCTCCATTAATATTTTGAGAAGCTGCCAAAATGCTTTCTGAAGTGGCTGCCATTTTGTTTCCATCAGCAATGTAGGAGAGTTGTGATTTCTTCACATCTTACCAGTACTCATTGTCTGTCTGTCTTTTTAATTTTAGCCAACCTCGTAGGTGTAAAGTGGCAGCTCATTGTGGTTTATATTTGCATTTCAATAGTGATAAGTGATGTTGAACATCTTTTGATGTGTTTATTAGGTATTTGTATTTATTCTGGGGAGAATTGTTTATCCAAATCCTTTGCCCATTATTCTAATTGGATCATTTGTCTCTGTATTGTTGAACTGTGTTTTTTGATAATTCTGGGTACAAGTTCCTTAGCAGATATATGATTTGCAAATATTTTCTCACATTTTATGGAGTGTCTTTTACTTTATTGATGATGTTCTTTGACATCAATAATATTGTATTGTAATTATCAAACTTGCTAAGAGACTTGATCTTAATTATTCCAACCACTAAAAAGAGATGATAATTATGTGACGTGATAGAGGTGCTAATTATCACTGCAATGGCAGTCATACTACAACATGTAAATGCAACAAATTAACATGTTGTACACTGTAAATTTACACAGTGTTCTATATCAAATATATTTCAATAAATAATACATTTAAAAATTAGAAAATTAAAAGATGTTTTTTGAGGCACATTAATTTTTAATTTTGATATTGCTTATAGTTCTGAAGTCATATGTGAGAAACTGTTGCTTATTAGAAGGTAACAGATTTATTTCTATGTTCTTGTCTAAGAATTTTATAGTTTTAGTTCTTATATTAAGTGTATAATCCATATTGAGTTTATTTTTGTGTGTGGTGGGAGATATATTTTTTAAAGATTTTATTTATTTTTATTTGACAGAGTTCTATATGGATATCCAGTTATCCCAGCATCAGTAATTGAAAATATCCTTTCCTCGTTAAATTGTTGTGGTACCCGTAAAATTGTTGTTTTTACCCATGTAAAAAATCAATTGACAATAAATGTAAATTGTTGAACCTAACAAAATGGGTTTATTTCTGGATTATCAATCCTATTCCTTTTATGTATTTTACGTATATTATGTATTTTGTACATATATTGATGTAGGAAAGACCTTGGGGTTCAAAGCCAATGGCCAAGAAAGAATTCCTGAGTCTGGTGCAAAAAGGTAGTTTTATTAAAGCAAGGGGACAGGACCTGTGGGTATAAAGAGCTGCACTGGAGTCATGAGGAGTGGCCCATTATATACTTTCAAGTTGGGAGGGGGCTCGGGATAGTGTAAGTCTCTAAGGAATTTTGGAAGCAAGGTTTCCAGGGCCTTGAGGGGGCTAGCTGTTGTTGGGAAAAGGTCATTTATTACTGTCTAATAAAACCTTAGTCATGAGACCCTTCAGATGTATATCGGTGGGTCATATGCTTGGGGGATGATTACCAACATGTATCTGGGGGGGTAGAAATAAAGGAAGTTTCCAAAGGAATTTTTATATATTAAAGTAGACTTACAGGATCCTGGGGGTTGGGCTAAGATTGCCTTTTGCCTGTAGCAAAGTATTAACATTGAGGCGGGTGAGTCTCTAGAGGAATGTCACTCTGCCTATTTCAAGGACTTGTCAATGGGCTGTAAGTAGTAAGGAAATGTAGTAAGGAAAGTGATTTTTCTTCTGCTTTTGTTTCCCACATCATATATATTATATATACACACACATTATATATATTTTATGTATTTATGCAGTACCACACTTGTCATGCTTATTGTAATTTTGTAGTAAGTTCAAACCAGGAAGAATGAGTGCTCCAACTTTTTTTTTTTTTAAAGATTGTTTTACCTATTCTAGGCCTGTTGCATTTCCATCTGAATTTGAGGATTATCTTCTCAGTTTCTATAAAAAAGCAATTGGGATTTTGACAGGTATTGTGTTGAATCTATAGATCAGTTTGAGGAGTACAGTCATCTTAACACTATCAAGTCTTCCAACTTATGAACATGATGTCTTCCCATTTATTTAGATCTTTTACTTCAACAGTGTTTTGTGGTTTTCAGTGTACAAGTCTTGTACTTCTTTTGCTCAAGTACTTTCTTCTTTTTGATGCTATTGTAAATAGAATTGTTTTCTTAATTTAATGTCTAGAGTATTCATTGCTAGTGTATAGGATGCAATTGCTGTTTGTATATTGATCCTGAAACTTATCTGAACTCATTTATTAGTTCTAACAGCATTTATGTGTGTGTGTGTGTGTGCACACTGGCCTGAGTGCACAGAGTGTTTGTAAATTCCTTAGGATTTTCTTTTTTTTCATACAAGTGCATATCATCAGTACATAGAGATAGTTTTACTTCTTTCCTTTCAATTTGAATGTCTTTTTATTACTTTTATTTTTTTATTTTTTTTAAAGATTTTATTTATTTGAGAGAGAGAGAATGAGAGAGAGCACATGAGAGGGGGGAGGGTCAGAGGGAGAAGCAGACTCCCTGCCGAGCAGGGAGCCCGACGCGGGACTCGATCCCGGGACTCCAGGATCATGACCTGAGCCGAAGGCAGTCGCTTAACCGACTGAGCCACCCAGGCGCCCCTTTTTTATTACTTTTAATTACCTAATTGCCTATATTTTTCTTTCATGGTTTTTGGTCTGTTGTTTGCCCCAATTGGTATTGCTGCTTCAGGCAGCTGTGATGTTATGTAATTGCCCAAGCTTTTTTCTTTTCTTGTCTTGTCTTGTCTTTTTTCTTATTTTTTGTTTTATTTTGTTTTGTTTTTGAAGAAATGCCCTGGAGAAAGTGCTTTTCACACTGAGGGGGCTCTTAGTCCAGTCAAATGAAGAGAAGCCCTGTGAATGGGACTTTTCAGGGAATTACCTGATAGGTCAAACACTGAAAGTTCTCTGATGATGCAGCTTTGGGGGAGACTCCAAAATCCTTCTATACTTACCCATTGAGTGTTAATCTGCTGCTTTTCACAGCCACCATGTTTGAGATTGCTGGTTTCCAAGGTTCTCATGGAACTGGGGAAAGGAGACTGGGAGTAGGGTAAGTGAAAGTGCCACAAAACTTACCACTATTCTTACCAAGATTCACCTTTTTTTCTTGATAAATGCTCCTTGGGTTATTGTAAGCATTTAGTGAATTTCTAGATTTCTGAAAAAGTTGATTTTGACAATTCATCCAGTGTTTTTATTGCTTAAAAAAGGAATCAAATTTTGAAGTTCTTTACTCTGCCATTCCAGAATTGCTTATCTTTGAGGGCTGTTATTTTAAACCTGCTTCTGAAAATAATCAGAAGGCATCCTCAGTATTGCAGAAAGCTTTAATTTGTGGGATCGCTTCAATGACATTGCATCACACCATCAACCAAATGCTTGAGTCCAGAACTGAAAAATAAGTGCTTGTTATTTTATATGAAAAGAAAGTAATGATGAATAACCTGGGGTGACTTCATCATCAGCAGTAACATACATAGTAACAGAGTGAGCCAAAAACTATCTTGTTTTTTCAGTGACTTCAGTTGAAAGTGAGCATATGTTTAGCTTCATAGTGCACATTACTGTGCCTACAGGAGCACTCTAACTGTTCAATATGTCGAAAAATAATTGTTCTTGCATGGTCATGTCAAAATTCAGAACTCTGACCAGTAAAATTTTAATAATAAAATTTTAATTTTATTTATTTGATTTTAATAAAATTTCTGATTTTTTTTTTTTTTTTTTTTTTACTCTGGAAGTTTATCCTATGTTGTTGTTATTTGACTTTGGCTTTATCTTCAATCAAATACTGACATTAATACTTGCTCATTAAGCATTTTTGTAAGTTAGTTTTCATCATATCTTAACTTTCTAACTACAAAATATTACAACCCAGTAATTGGTGTTCTATAGATTTTACAGATTTATGTACTTGTTTTATATAATGGCTAAGATAAGGGAAAGGATTCTCATGTGATAACATGCATCTTGTGAGAAGAGCTATTATGGAAGGGTAGAAAGTAAAAGTTGTCTGCAACATTTCCTGGCATGTGTTTTACAAACTCGGAAGCCCTTAGGATAATTAAGAGGAATAGTAAGGAGGTAAAAGAGAGATTGGGTTTCAGGGTAGAGCAATAACAGTATATCTGGCATTAACTTTTACTTCTAAAATAATTTTAAAAGTTCAGAAGAATCCTCAAAACAGTACAAAGAACTTTGGTACAACCTTGTGAAGGTCAACTTTATGTGTCAAGTTGACTGGGCTAAGGAATGCCCAGATAGCTGGTAAGCATTATTTCTGGGTATGTCTGTGAGGCTATTTCTGGAAAAGATTAGCATTTGAATCAATGGACTGAATAAAGAGATCTGCTTTCACTAGCATGGTGTCTATCATCCAAGCTGGTGAATGCCTGAAAAGAACAAAAAGTGGAAGAAGGGTAAACTTCTCTCTCTTGTTGAGTTGGGACATCTATTTACTCCCACTTTGGACATCAGAGCTCCTAATTCTTGGGACTTTGACAGGACTGAGAGCTACACCATCGGTTCCTCTGGTTCTTGGGCCTTCATTTTTTTTTTTTCTTCAAGATTTCATTTAAATTTCAGTTAGCTAACATACAGTGTAATCTTAGTTTCAGGTATAGAATTTAGTCTTGGGCCTTCAGACTTGGAATGAATTATTCCATTGGTTTTCCTGGTGCTCCAGTTTGCAGATGGCTTATCTCAGCCTCCATAATCATGTGAGCCAATTTCCATAATAAATCTCCTCTCACATATCTATTTATAAGCTATTGGTTCTTTTTTCTCTGACTAATCCTGACTAACACAAACCTTCACCTGTATTCCACAATTTTTAGCACTTTACATTTCCTTCTCTGTCTCTTTCTGTCTTGAGCCATTTGTGAATAAGTTGTAGATACAATGACCTGGATTCCCAAAATTTTCAGTGTTTCCTAAAAGCAAAGGCACTGTCCTTCATAATTCTAGTATACCCAATAAAATAACGAAATTAACATGAATACAATACTATCATCCAATCCCCATGCATACAAATTTTACCAGTTTTTCTGATAATGCCCTTTATAGAGTAAAATAATTTTTTGTCTTTTTGTTCATTTCTTTTCTGGTCTATAAACCAATCCAGATTACACATTGCGTTTAGAGGCCATTTGTCTTTAGACTTTTTCAATCTTTATCTTTCATGGCCTGATTTTTTTTTTAAGATGTATGTATTCTATAATGTTTTCTTATAATTTGTTTCCAGCTGTGCATTTTGGGAATACCATAAAAGTAATATAGTGTTCTTCTTAGTCTGTCTTATTGGAGGGCATACAGTTTGTCCTACAGTTAGTAAGGTTAATTTTTACCACTTGTGGGGCACCTGGGTGGCTCAGTTGGTTAAGTGACTGCCTTCAGTTCAGGTCATGATCCCAGAGTCCTGGGATCAAGCCCTGCATTGGGTTCCCTGCTCGATGGGAAGCCTGCTTCTCCCTCTCCCACTCCCCCTGCTTGTGTTCCGTCTCTCGCTGTGTGTGTGTCTCTCTCTCAAATAAATAAATAAATAAAATCCTTAAAAAAGAAAAATTTTTTTACCACTTGTTTAAAATTGTGTCTGCCAGATTTTTCCTTTCTAAGGTTAATAAATAAGTAATCTGTACTTATAAATAAATAAAAAATATTTTGTAGGAAGATACTTTGAGACTATGTAAATATCCTGTTTTGCATCAAACATTGATCTACTAATTTTCACATCCATTGATGATTCCTGAATCACTTATTATGATGATCATGGAATGGTGATTTTCTAATTTCACTATGCCTTCTATATTTGTTAGTTGGCATTCTACTATAAGATAGAAATTTCTCCTCCATTTTTAATTTTCAAAGGGCTACAATAGATTACTATCATTATTTATTTTGATATTAATTTTTTCCCAGAGTTAGTCAGTAGGGCAACCCTAAGGTCAACTCCTCTATTCTTTTGAAATGTCCCTATCAATCTTTGAATAAGCTCCCTTTTTTTCTGTCATAACAGAATGTTTTAGGTTAATCTTACACTTTCCTAACTGAAGCCCTAGAATCATTTTGTTGTTGTTTTTTAATTAGAGAATGGATTTAGAAACCCCAGTCTGGGAACCAAGTGTGTGTTCATTACCTCCAGGGTGACACACAAATGTACACATACATGTATCTGTATCTATTTCTATGTAAAAACCATATGTTCACATGAGTACCTCAGATTTGCTCTAGCCTTTGCCCCCTTTAATATTTGTATCTTCTTTATCCAACAGTAGAACCCTAACACCTATTATTCTGAATAGATTTACTTATTTGTTCAATTTGCTTGACTTTAACTAGTCCTGCGATGCTCTGGACTGTTTCCTTAGTGTCAGCCTTATGAAACATGCTGGTTATGCTAACTAAATATTCCTCTCCAGCTCAAAAGCTATTGACTCACGCCATAGTGCAACTGAGTTTCCATAGGAAAGAAGAAGGGAAGGAGCTAGCTAGAGCATTTTGAAGAGGCATTTTTCTCACAGACTCATACAATTATGGCATTAATGAAGTGAGAAAAAGAAAACTGACTATGTGGTGATTCTAGTAAAAAGAACCAAAGACAGCCTTTCAAAGTGACTGGGTCGCAATCAAGGCATGGGAGCTGAAGACAATTGTTGGTCCTGAGCAGCCATGTAGTCAGGAATAAGAGCTTGTCTATGAAGGGAAATGATTGGTTCGCCTCCTGTAATGCCTTGGTGTGGAGTCAAGATATAAGAACTATAGAATGGCCTGAAGGATGGGAGAAAGGCTGAGTATCTGAAGGGAAAGGGACTTAGAATCAGAAATAACATTGAGTTGCAGAAAATAAAGTACTATTTCTTGAGCATTCAAGTTTAGGATTGAGACTTATAGCTACTGCATATGGAAATGATATAACCATGCAGATATAAAAGAAGGGAATTAAATATTAATATGTAACTTGCAATGCTCTTAAAAATCATGTGACTAGATTTTCTATGACAGACTATAGAGTTAATGAAATTATTACATACTTGTCATAGCCTGGTGAAACGGGAAGATTTTTTTTTTTTTACCTCAACTTCCTTCAAAAATTTTTATATATAATTTCAAAACATCCACTTTTTAGGATAGCTTTCAAATTTTATGAAAAATTTAAGAAATTCTATTGTGATAAATTTAAATCATAGGTTTTTTTTTTTTTTTTTTTTTGCAATGACCTACCCATTCAGAAGTCTTTCTTTGCCCTTTGTAAATCATAATCCTAGACAGAGTTCCCAGGTGGGAACCACCATCCTTTGACATCACCTTGATAAATGCTCTATATTATGCACATCTCCTCTGCCTCTGTCAACATCAGGAACAGGCACTGGACTGTAGAATCTATTTTTGTCAAACAAGCTTCTCATTTGCTTTGCTTGTCACAGCAGGCTATCTTGGACTTCTTTTTGCTGACTCTGCCTTTTCCTTCTTGTTCTGCATAATGTACACACAATATGTCCCAGACATTTTAGCAGTAACAGAATTTGAATCACAAAACAATATGAAAAAGTATGTTCATATCCTATTGCTTTGACCTAACCTTGGATTTGTTCCCTGCTGTTCTAAGTATCCACCTTGCTTCCTACAACCTGCTTTCTTTGCTCATGTAATTCTCTCCCTAGCGCTGAAATTTAGATTGTCAATGCCTCAACTGTTCTTTTAGGCCTTCTTTAAACCCTATTTTCTGAGAAGACATTCCAGATTCTTTCCATGTAAATTATTATTACTTTTTCCTTTTGTGGTTCTTTTATCACAATTTGTAGCACTCATGTAGCACTTACCTCATTCTTTGGATTATAATTACTTGGGTAAATACAGCTACGGGGAGGCAAATTCCAAAGCTTCAGAGGAAAACCAGGTATGATTTCATGACATAAGACTTTGAAAAGGAGGACTAATTTTTGCGTACTTCCACAAAAGGCTTTGATGATGAGGAATTGTCCAGAAAGGACCTAAAGAAACAAACATGATAGCACGAATTCAAGAGTGCAGAACAAGAGTCAGAAAACTTTTCTACTAATTGTTGTTGGGAGAGAATTTTCCATGGGTGTCTCATTTATGCACATCTTGCAAGTAGAGGCATTCAGTTTTTTAAGACTGTCTTTTTCAGGAGGTATGGATAGTGAAACAGCCTTGCAAGATAGAGAAAGCATCATTTCTGTTTTCTTTATTGTCAAGTATAATAAAGATAATGCATCCCTCCAAAGAGCAAAGCTGGAGCAGGCTTTCTTGTAGCCCATTATAAAGAATTGGAAATTCCTAAAATGTCCTAAGATGTCCTATTGGATACAACCATATATGAGTCATATATGATTCACACATATGACTCACACATGTAAGTCACACCCATAATCTCTTTATCAAATGATTGCTCAGCCATACCCTTAGTGTTCTCTTCAGAATATAGTTTTTCATTTTTTGCAGTATGGATAGGTGGAGAATTTTTCAAAGCTTCAAGTTCTCTCTTTTTGTTTAATAATTCCTTCAATTCATCTCTTTCTTGTATTTTACTACAAACCATGAGGAGAAATCAGCCCATACCTTCAACATTTTGCTTTGAAATCACCTCAGCTAAACATTGGGTTTCATTGCTCACAAATTCTATCGTCCACAAAAACTAGAACACAATTCAGACAAGTTCTTTCTAATAAGAATTGCCCTTCCATCAGTCCAATACATGTTCCTCATTTCCATTTGAATGACTTGACCAGAAGCATCTTTTGTATTTTTACCAACAATCTCTTTTTAAAGTCTGTGGCTTTTTCTAAAGTGCATCTCAAAATTCTTCCAACCTTGACCCATTACTCTGTTTTAAAGCCACTTCTACATTTTTAAATATTTCTTACAGTAGCACCCCACTTCTTAGTACCAAAATCTGTATTAATTGCTAGGGTTGCCATAACCAAATACCACTAACTAGGTGGCTTAAACAACAGCAATTTATTTTCTTTCTGTTATGGATAGAAGTCTAAAAGCAAGGTGTCAACAGGCTTGGTTTCTCCTGAGGCCTTCTTCTCGGCTTGCAAATGACCATCTTTTTGCTGTGTCCTCACATGGTTTTTCTTCATGTGCATCATCACTGGTATGTCTTTGTGTGCCCAAATTTTCTCTCTTATAAGGACACTAGTCAGACTGGATTAAGGACCACCCTACTGCCCTCGTTTTAACTTAATCACCTCTTTCAAGGCCCCGTCTCCACATACAATCATATTCTGAAATACTGGACATTAGAGCTTCACAGTATGAATTTAGGAGGATATGATTCAGCTCATAACACGGGAATATTGATATTCAATGAAGACACTCATTTCGAAGAACATAGTTGTTGAAACAATCTGGTATTACTCTGTAAAATCATTGACCCTTTTGTTATTGAAAAGGAAGAAAAAGCCTGTAGCCCCATCAGTTGTAGCTTTCATTTTTATCATTCTTTTTGGATAACCACTGTATTAATAACTATCTTTGAGCATAAAAGACAATGATGTAGATAGTACTTCATTCCTTAACTGAATTTTTTTCTGTATTATCCTATAAATTATGACTTTTATTTCCCCAATATAAGACCTCAGACTGAAAGTTGGGTTGCTTGTTGCTGTTGTTTTATAATTAACAGAGAATAAAATTGATTTTTTAAAATGTCTTTAAAATTTTCTTTTCTAACCTTACACACCAGGCTAATTTATTTATCACCTTTTTCTAGTTTAGTTTCTTGCTATTACAGCTTGCTAGAGAAAATTAACTGCAGGTTGAATGTAGGTTATTCTGTTTAATTTTAGTCAACTTTTTCACTCTTGGTCAATAATGCTCTAGTTAATATTAGGTTCTTATATTCCCTACTAATATGTTTCTGTATCTCGAAGTACTTCTATTTTGCTGTGTTACCTTCATTATTCAGATAATAAGGTTATCTAGTAGCATAACCTTATTTTCCAATTTGATTGAGATAGGCTCAGATAAGACTGTTGATTGAGATAGGCAACAGATAAGGCTGTTGTGAGAGTGGCACCTGGGTGGCTCAGTGGGTTAAGCACCCAACTCTTTGATTTCTGCTCAGATAGTGATCTGAGGGTCCTGAGATCGGCTCAGTGTTCAGTGGGGAGTCTCCTTGTTTGAGATTCTCTCCCTCTCCCTTTCCCTCTGTCCCCCCTAAAATAAATAAAACAAAACAAAACAAAAAGGCTGTTGTGAGAAATTTCTTTGTTCTACATCATATTTTAGAAGTGTTCTGTATCTTCACTTGCTACTTCTGTTTTTTTATTTCTCAGAGAAGGATATATGGAGATTTTTTTTTCTTGCCCTGGTTTTTCTCTCGTTTATATACAAAATTAATTTTTTATTTTGTGAACTTGTTTCTTCATATATTCATTTTCTTGTTTATAGTGGTCAATCTTAGCCTTCCACAAGTTCCTTCCCATTTGGAAGCAGTCAGGCTCAATCTCTGTATAACCTTTTATCTATCCATCCATCTAATAATGTCTGTCTATAATGTATATATTCATAATTCTGATATTTCTTATGGTATGAGCTAATAAGAATATAAAAATATTTTCTTCCATTCAGAGGTAAGCTTCCTAAAGAGCTGATCTAATGTTCTGAATTCTTTGTTTAATTTTAACCAATACCTGAGAATAAGAGCAATTAAATCCTAAACCTGAAAGATATTACCTAAGAATAAAATCTGTGCAATGTGTTCTTGGGGTGACTGACAGAGGTACAGTATCCTGTAAGTAACTGACTCCATGGAAAAAAATACATAATTATGTGACTGAGGAGATCTTGGATATCCATTTTCAGTCCAGGTTACTTCAGAAAATTTGGAAATTGATTGTAACAGAAAATTAAATTTAACAAGTTAGTTAACCACTGTCAGAAAGGAGAACATATAAACATAAGGTCAATCATTAGCTTTAATTCTAAAAAAGTAGACCCTGAAGCAGCATAAGGATTTGCCAGAATGTCTTTAACACTATCTAGGAGAAAGAATAGCTAATTAGTGGGTGGATTTCTTTCAGGATTCAGGCTGTTCTCAAGCTTTACATTTTTTCTATAGCTCCCCAGTTAACTCCAGGATAAAGTATAAATTTCTTAGCATGTAAAAGCCTTGGCTTGATTTTGTTCCTGGCTACATGAACATCCCTTGTCACACTGATTACACACACATCCCAGACATAATAGATTGCAATTTGAAATTTTCCATGTAGTCCATACTACTTTTGCATACAATGTTTCTGCTCAATATATTTCTCATTTTTCTTTCCTAATTAACACCTACTAATCCTTAACACTCTGTACAGATAATCCTTACCAAGAAACTCCCTTGATCCATTAGTCTATGTGACTTTACTTGAGGTCTCATGCACTTTGTGTTTACCTCTGACATAGCACTTATTATGGTGAATTATATTATCTGTGACTGTTTTTTGAGCTCCTTGAGCTCCTTGAAGACATGGGCAGAATTCAAAACCTTATTTAAAAAAAAGGAATGAAGACTGTCACTATAGTGAAGATGAGTACATCAGGTTATTATAGCTTGGTGTTAATAATCATTAAATTAATCTAATGAACATACTTGTTCTTATTTCTTTTTTCATCAAGCAAATTTCTGATTATAATTTCCCTTCCCTTCCTGTGGTAATGTGCCTTCCAGCAGAAAATATTCTGCTGAGGACTTAAGCCTCTCCTACTCTTGGCACTTCCATCTCTCATTGTATCCTAGATATTGAACTGTGATGTGCTATATAGTTATGTTTCCCCCCTAGATGTGTTTTCCACTTTTTTTTGCACCTGATTTTTTGCCCCAAGTGACTGATTTAAATAATATACATCAAGGGTTCTTTTGTCCATTGGCTTCTTGTTGTATTCGGCCAGTGGAAAAGCCCTAATAGTAGATAAGAGGCAGGACAATTAAGGGGTCAGAATATTATTCCTCCCTGTGCCTATGATGCTTATGTGCTTTCTGTGACACTTAACGGAAAGTTACTAATTCTTTCAAGGTGTTCTTGTCTATAACACTCTCCACTTCTGGATTCTGATAATAACTCTACCCACCCTCCTTTCTCCTGCCCAGACATGTTAACAGTCCACTGTTACTAGGCCTGGGGTAATGCAGTGTCCCCTTATGGTTTCACTTTATTCAGCCCTTTTCAAAACTATCCTAGATAGAGTATGCCTTACTGGGACCATACTGAGGCTTAGATTAGCAATATTTGTAATATAGTAATTGTTTGACTAATATAGTAATTGTTTCAGAAAATAACTCCAGGAAACAGATTCTCAAAATGGAATTCTAGAATGGAATCATTCATATATGCAAAGAACACAGGGATAATAACTCTTTGCCAAATGGGATGAGGCCGGGGGGTCCATGGCATAGCATGGCATTATAATTAATCAAATCAAATCATTAGATGAAGCATAGATGGAGGGAGATCAGGTGGCTGTGGCACTTAGTAGTTATGGCAATGGTAGTGATTATACAATTGTTGGATTTCTTGGATTCAATTTATAGCTTTAGAGATGTATGTATAGGAAAAGTGAAAATACCAGCTATGAACAGACAATTATGAACGCTGTGGAGATCTGAAAGGCCTTTTGGCAGTTTTGAAGGAATCCTTCATCTCATGAATTCATAGGGGATGTAAGACTGAAGACCAACAGGGTTTGATTGTAAACATCAATGAAATACTCGACCTTGCTAATTATTTCACACCAAGATAAGGACCATAGTGGGGAAGGATAGGACTTTTATGTGGGAATGGGGATATATCCATGGTAGGACAAAAATGTACTTACCTGTTTTGCCTCAAGGCTGTGTCAAATCTGCTATCTTACATGATGTAGTCTGGGGAAGTGTTTCTCAAAGTTTAATGTACATGTGAATCACCTTGGAATCCTTAAAATGCAGATTTAGATTCAGTCTGGGGTGTGGGCTGGGTGTGGAAAATTGTCTCGATTCTTTTTTTTTTTTTAAGATTTTATTTATTTATTTGACAGATGGAGACATAGCGAGAGAGGGAACATAAGCAGGGGGAGTGGGAGAGGGAGAAGCAGGCTTCCCACCAAGCAGGGAGCCCGATGTGGGGCTCGATCCCAGGACCCTGGGACCATGACCTGAGCTGAAGGCCGATGCTTAACGACTGAGCCACCCAGGCGCCCCAATCATCTCAATTCTTTACATCAAACACATTGTGCTAATTGGAAATTGTGAACAAGAAATAACAAGCACCATAAATGTTTGAGTAAGCTATATGTGTGCGAGAGAATGGTAGATAAATGCTGAAAAAGTTAAGTGGTATGCCACATCATAGAAATTTTTAGGAGTTCATGATAAGATAGCCCTTCTAAACAATGAAACAAATTATTCCACCTAACCTAGTGAAAGAGACACAGCTTGGTGGATCTTTTTGGATTTGGGAGGCCATATATTCTACGTCATCTTCTTTCTTTAACCTGTTTACTTATCCAGACCAGTAAAGGTACTAGTATTGATTCATGTCTTGAAGTATAAAGAGCTCTGAAACAAGGCTGGTTTAGGCTCAAGCCATTTTATAATTTGGGTCTCATAACCTAACATACCCAATGATTTTTTCAAGTATTTGTGACAGACACAATATTGTACGAGACTCTTCCAAACTCAAATAAGAGAAATCACAGCCCAGGCAGCTACAGTTTAGGAGTTATGTGATACTCTCCATATTCTTCTATCAACTGTTTCTAGCTTGTCACTGGACTGTGGTAGAAAGTATATGCTTGACCTTGTAAAATCCTGTGATTATGTGAATCAAATTGTCCAAGATGAGCTAGCTGTATGTTATCCAGAATGAGCCCAACTATAACATTTGGATATGAACAGCAGCATTACTTTATAAAATGGAGGTGGTATATAATAAACTAAGCCCAAGCCAAGCTACTTTCGTAGACATAGTAAACAGCACAATGGATGAGTCAGTTGAACATGGTACCTGCTTCATTTCTTTGCCACCATGCAGAAGGAAAAAGAATGAACATGGTTTACTGGTAAATCTGATTATTATATCAGCATCAATTATAAGTAGACAGCAGCTCCCAAGGTGGTCCTGAAAGAGTGGCTGTATAGAGGTCATGATCCAGTGACTATCCTCTAAGACTGAAGTGTTCATTTCTTCTTCTCCTGGGAGTCTTGGCACCCAGCTGTTCTCAATTGAGTTCTTGTCCAAGACTTTGTCTTAGCTGAAGAGATTCTACCTACCTAAAGGCATGCCCCCTTCCTAGAGAGAGCTCAATTCAATAATTGGTCATACATGCATTAAGGTCTGCCTCCATGCCACAATATAGAACATCTCTGAAGAACCATCGCAGTTCTAAAGTTAGCTATGGAATCAGCTAAGGTCTTTGTTGAGACTATGTCACTGTTCAAATTCTCCCTCTGCCCAGTTCTGCTTCTTCACTTCATAACTGTTGGTATTGAGCATGTCCAAATAAACTTTCTGCACATAAATCATGATGTCAGAGCTTTTTTTCAAGAGTACTCAATCTGTGACAATAGGTGTCAAGAGTGGTCTGAGCTGAGTTGCTGAGAGTGAAAGGGAACATGGAATAGGTTGTGAGGTAAACAATTACGTTTACTAATTCAGGGCTTTGAATCAGCTATAGAAGTAGAATGTTACAGCTATTTTAATGTTAAATTACCCCTCCACTTATTTCCTTCAGTTTTTTTAAATGAAGAATATGAGTTTTAGTTAATATTATAGGTTTCAGGTTGGGCATATGGCCAAATTAATATCACCACAATGATATGGTACCTGGTGATATTTGTATGTCTCCTATGTGGGGAATACAAATTCAAACAGATGAAGGATAAGAGTGGACTCTAAGGGAAGAAAGGATGTACTATACCAGGTAACTTCTCTTTTCCCCCACTAGATCTACTCTCTGTCCTTCTTTACCCTAATCCATGTCCTGAGAGGATAATCTATATGGATTATGTCAATGAGCTCTCTTGCCCTCTGGTTTATGATTGCTTTCATCCAATGGGAGTCTCACAAAAAATATGAGGGAAGAAAGAGAGGGAGTTAAGTTTTATTTATTCCCCTGGATTTAGTCCTGTGGGTTCCTTTGGGCTGTTTCTCTCTACCGAAACGTCTTCCTTTTCAAGGCAGCCCTTTGAGCCTAGGTGTATTAAGAGCTCTGTCCTAAGGTACTGCCTTCTTGTCATTTCCTGTATTGTCCTCACTTTTGTAAGTAGTTTTCTGTTAACCTTCCTTGAATTAACCCTAATTTAAATGTATTTTCTATTGGGATCCAGACAAACATACTTGGAGAAACCTCCCCTACCCACAAAAAACCGTATATAAGAAGTCACCTGGCTTTTACGGGCAAGGTCTTTCTTCTAGTCTTACTCTACCTAGAACACAAATGTCTTCTACATTTTTCAATCTGACTTAGTTCTCAATTCAGAATGCAAATAACTTTTTTTTAAGAGGCACCAATGATTAGGCCTGCCATTAACATTTTCAGACTCTGAAAAAACAAAACAAATCCTAAAAAAAAACCATTTTCAGACTGGGGAATAGTACAAATGGAGGCCCACATGCCAGGAGTCCAATTATTAAAAAGATATATATATGTATATATATATAAAGCTAAAATTATTAAAATACAGTTTATTCTTTTATCTTGACAAATATACCTTCATAACAACATTATCAATAAATGTGAGCATCTGTGGTATTTTATGACTGAAAGTTGGCAAAATACCAAAGATGAATGATTTTAAATATTGTACTTGTCTGCCTGTTTTGTTGATGGGCAGTGATGTTTGGATGAGAATAAAATTAGGATATTCATAAATCATAAATTTCATACTAATTTTATAAAATTAATTTTTCACACCTTTTTAGGAAATTCACTAGTTATGTTTTCATAATCAATATCTTCAAGTAACTTATGTTCTATTAACATCAATGCCAAAATAATTTTTTCTGATTAATGTTATTTGAATTTGGAGGAGCTTTATTTTGTTGAGTCAGTAGCTAATAGAAAGGTCAACAAATTCTTAAAACTAAGATGGAGAAATAAACCATAAATTTTTTATATCATGATAAGATGATGCAGGCAGTCCATGTCTGAGGACCCAGAGTGGGTCCCACAGGACCAGCCAAGAGGGTCCTTGGCTTTATGCAGGATGGAAATCAAACACGAGCCAAGAGGAAGCAAGAGCAGAGTTTATTGAAGACACAGAGCAGATACAGACAGAGCACCTGGGAGACTCAGAAAGGAAAAGGAGCATGAGATGAGTCTCATCTTTGCTTGGGGGTCTGGAACTTTTATTGAGGATGATAGTCTAGTGTACGTGTCCTTTCAGGCATTCAGGAACTGGTTGAACAAGGACGAGTGCTCAGGTGTCCTCTTTAAGTCGCTTATGCCCTGGAGCCAGGGATCTTGGCATCAAGATGTTTGGAGTCAGTGGTCTTGGAGAGCGTTCATGAATTCATGACAACCTCACCCTGTCACTCCTTAGGTGTCATTTAGTATGCTGGAAGACTCTAAGGAAATCATTAATTCCTTGACTTTACAAGGAGGACATATCTTAAGGCATCTGTAAGGAGGAGGGTGCAGGTCCTAGAAAGAACAGAAGCAGGAAAGGAGCAAAGAAAAAGAAATGGCTTCTTTTCATGGGGTACCTTCAGCTACCCTGTCTTAAAACATTATGAGGCTACAACTAAGAACTTATTATTTCAGATACTACCATATTTTAATTTCATCACATAAATCTGTATCATTTACATAATGCATCTCACCATCTCTTAAAGTAATATCTAGATTGATAGAATATTTACTAAATATTTTTTCTTTTAAACCTTTTATGCTGTGATATTATGAAGAATTCAGAAGACAGCAAATTTGGGACTACCTTGATCTGTAATGGCCAGAAATTAGTCTCTATTAACATTAGTTTTGGGATTATCTATCTATCTATCTATCTATCTATCTATCTATCTATCTATCTATGTATCTATCTATTATTTCTTACATAGTCATGCAAAAAAATATTTTCTTATTCTAGTTATATTATGTTATATTGGAATACCACTTTTATTATATATTTCATAGGCAATTTCTTTTGTGGAAGAACATTCTCTATAAACCTTTAAAAATGTAAATTTTAATCCTTATAAAAGTGAAACAGACAAACATATACATTATTTTTGTAACTTTTAAGAAAATATTAATATTTTTCAACATTTAATATCAAATAATTTTGAATTATGCAAATTCAGCATTCTTGCATTTTTTATGGAAGACCAAATTTTCCTTTAGCTTGAGGTTCTTTGGTTTTGCTTATTTTTTCAAGTGCATTTTTAATTTTGGATCTTTTTAACAGTACTTAGTCAGCATTCTTATCATGCCTCCAAGAATGTTTGTAAAATTGATATCTTTCTTCAAGATATTACATTTTTAGGCAGATGCAGAAAATAGCACATATAGATTTCAAATTCTTCCAAAGTATTTCATTTCTTTGAATCCATTTGAGGTCTCCGATAACAAATTCAAACTATGTGCTACACATGTCATAAGAATGTTTCAGGATTATCAGCCAACATTCTAGGTTGTAATGCTAGTTTTAATCATTCTAGTGACATTTTCATAGTGTTGTCCTCCATAATCTTTTTATTCAAGGCTTAAAAATGCCAACTGTTTTTTCAGTTCTTCTTTTAAGTAAAAATGTGTACTTTTTAAAATAACAAGTGCGAAAACATTAAAATACTCATAATTTCAACCTCCTTGTTTTCTGCCCCTGATAATTCTGTGATACACACAATAAATATCATTTTCAGCTTGGGTTCTCATTTTCCTGTGCAATCTGGCTGAACTGGTAAATAGTACTTACTTTTTAATTTTTGTAAAATTTCTTCTCTCACTTTATTATCCACTAAGTTAATCATCTGATTTTGATTCCTCTAAGTGATAGTTATATTTGAAGAAATATATTGTACATGTTTGGCCATTTTCACACCAATTTTGAAATGATTTCTACTAAACCAGATTTCTATTATTTTCTGTAATCATTGTGCTTTGAAAAGCATCATTAGGATTGGCTAATTATTGGCCAAATAACATATTCTTTAAGAACATTGTATTATACTTTATGTTTATATTTGTTTAACACTATTGATCATTTGCTATTTTTTAGCCCCTTTTATATTAGTTCTTGTAATTGAGTGTGCGCTTTTCTCTGTGTAAGTGAAGTTTCGTATTCTAATTGAAAACTAAAGTGTTTCCAGTAACAACTTCAGCCAAAATGAATCTCAAAAATTGCCTGCAAAACATGTAACAACAACCTGAAATAGAACATTCAACTTCTGTATTTCCTTTCTTCATTTGAAATAATTTTGGTGTCTAATAAAATATTAAATTTTCTTTCTTCATCCAAAAATCTGTTCACCAAAAATCTGTTCATCAGATTTTAATTTGAGTCAGATCGTGTTTAACTAGAACCATTCTCATACTATGAGAGTGATGAGATAGGTGTTTTCCAGAATCATAATCTGAAAAGCATGATAACTAGAGGTTTTATTTTTCTTTTCTCAGTTTCTTGTTTTTATGAATTTAATTTGTTATCTTCTAAATAGCAGGCCAGAAGTGCATTTGTTGCACATCTGATATGAAAATTATCTTTCTCAATCTTGTTGTTTTGATCAGTAATGAAATCTTTATCAAACGGTTAGAAGTTGCAGCAATTTTGCTTAACTTGTCCTAGTGAATTTGATTAAGAATAATGATATTGCCCATTCCCATTGTTTGGATCGATAATGATAATGTTTTAAAATAAAAATTTTGTAATGTTCTGTTTATAAGCTTTATGTAAATCATGCTCTGCAGGAGTCAGCTCCTTTTTGTTATTTCTTGTTTTTAAAAATTTGAGCAATCCTCCTCCGAAGACTTTCTATTTCTTTTATCTTTTAGTATTTTTAGCTTTTTTAAGCTCTGCTTTTCTGTTTTATATTTCTATCAAGGTATCAACTTGTACTCATTCCCAATATCAAAGAGATAAAAAATTAAATGAAATTATGTACAAAATCTATACAATTTGAATATATGTCTTTTTTTATTATATTATGTTATGTTAGTCACCATACAATACATCATTAGTTTTTGATGTGGTGATCCACGATTCATTGTTTTCGTGTAACACACAGTGCTCCATGCAGTTCGTGCCCTGTTTAATACTCATCACCGGGCTAACCCATCCCCCCACCCCCCTCCTCTCTAAAACCCTCAGTTTGTTTCTCAGAGTCCATAGTCTCTCATGGTTCATCTCTCCCTCCGATTTCCCCCCCTTCATTTTTCCCTTCCTTCTCCTAATGTCCTCCATGTTATTCCTTATGTTCCACAAATAAGTGAAACCATATGATAATTGACTTTCTCTGCTTGACTTATTTCACTTAGCATAATGTCCTCCAGTCCCATCCATGTTGATGTAAAAGTTGGGTTCATCCTTTCTGATGGCTGAGTAATATTCATTGTATATATGGACCACATCTTCCTTATCCATTCATCTATTGAAGGGCATCTCGGCTCTTTCCACAGTTTGGCTATTGTGGACATTGCTGCTATGAACACTGGGGTGCATAATGGCCCTTCTTTTCACTACATCTGTGTCTTTGGGCTAAAGACCCAGGAGTGCAATTGCTGGGTCATAGGGTAGCTCTATTTTTAATTTTTTGAGGCACCTCCACACTGTTTTCCAAAGTGGCTGTACCAACTTGCATTCCCATCAACAGTGTAAGAGGGTTCCCCTTTCTCCACAACCTCTCCAGCCTTTGCTGTTTCTTGCCCTGTCAATTTTTGCCATTCTAACTGGTGTAAGGTGGTATCTCAATGTGGTTTCGGTTTGAATTTCCCTGATGGCTAATGATGATGAACGTTTTTTCATGTCTGTTAGCCATGTGTATGTCTTCTTTGGAGAAGTGTCTGTTCATGTCTTCTGCCCATTTTTTGACTTGATTATTTGTTTTTTGGGTGTTGAGTTTGAGAAGTTCTTTATAGATCTTGGATACCAGCCCTTTATCTGTAGTGTCATTTGCAAATATTTTCTCCCATTCTGTGGGTTGCCTCTTTGTTTTGTTGACTGTTTCCTTTGCTGTGCAGAAGCTTTTTATCTTGATGACGTCCCAAAAGTTCATTTTTGCTTTTGTTTCACTAGCTTTTGGAGATGTATCTTGAAAGAAGTTGCTGTGGCTCATGTCAAAGAGCTTATTGCCTATGTTCTCCTCTAGGATTTTGATGGATTCCTGTCTCACATTGAGGTCTTTCATCCATTTTGAGTTTATCTTTGTGTATGGTGTTAGAGAATGGTCGAGTTTCATTCTGTATGTGGCTGTCCAATTTTCCCAGCACCATTTATTGAAGGGGCTGTCTTTTTTCCATTGCCTATTTTTTCCTGCTTTGTTGAAGATTATTTGACCATAGAGTTGAGGGTCCATATTATCTTAATAAAAGTATTAAACATGAATAAATTAAAATTATTTTTCATATATGTTAAATATATTTTTATTCTAGAATAAAAAAATCTATTGAGTGTGAAGAAAAAGTTGTAAGTTAATAAGTATGAATATTTTAAGGAAAAATATTTAAATCTAATAATTTTGTTTTCATATTTTGGAAAATTTAAATTATGAAATTTTTTATAAAAATGCAACTCTTAATCATTTTAGAATTCAATGTCTATCTAGCTGTAAATGTGAAAATCAGTATTACTGTTCAAGCATATTAGTTTTATACCTACTTATATGTAAGTTTAAGAGTATAAATTGTGAAATATTGTCAAATGTTGCTTAATCACTATTAGAACTGCTACAAATACAGCACTAATTTATAAGTACCTCATACAAAGTGTAATTAAGAAGAAAATGGATATTTGGCATCACTGGGAAACCACATTTTGTAATGTAAGAATTTATTGCATTCATGAGATCTGAGAGGAAAGATTTGAAAAGTTAATTGATTTGTCTGATTTTTCCTTTCCTAAGCTCTTCTGTTACTCAAATCCTCCTAACATCCCATCCCATCTTTGGGGTTGCACAACCCATAGACTTGACAACACTGGGATTCAATCGCCTTTGTTTAGAGTACATAGAGCCGTAATTAGAAATGTTTTGAGGGCGCCTGGGTGGCTCAGTCGGTTAAGCGACTGCCTTCGTCTCAGGTCATGATCCTGGAGTCCCGGGATTGAGTCCCGCATCGGGCTCCCTGCTCGGCGGGGAGTCTGCTTCTCCCTCTGACCCTCCTCCCTCTCATGTGCTCTCTCTCAAATAAATAAATAAAATATTAAAAAAAAAAAAAAAAGAAATGTTTTGAGGTTTTTAAAGCCAATGTTTGGGGGTACTGATCTCATCTTTAGAGGATCCTAAGAGAAGGAGTTGCTCTGTCTTCTTTATCACAGTGTTGTGTGAATGTACTTGTGGCTCAAAGGGCTCTCAGTGGTGTGAGGGGTCCTGCCTGCCTGGATCTAAGGGTCATACTCCAAATGATATCTTCCTTCAACATTACAACCTTAACTGTACCTTGATTGACTCTGCATTCGTGAAAATCTCATTTCATCACACTCTTCTACTCCTATTTGTTTTTTTCCTATCAACTCTTACTCTTAGGAGATCTTATACACATTCTACCAAATTTCTCTCCTTGACTCTTTGTTTTTATACTCTCATTGACTTCAACTATTATCTGTAAAGAGATGACACCCAAAGGTACCTCCTGAGCTTGAGTACTGTATTTATAGTTGTCCGTCAAGTACCTCTCACTGATATCACAGGAATACCCCAAAATAGTACTTCTAAAATGGACTATATTATTCTTCCCAACATGCTTTTGCCTTTTGTGAACTTTATTAAAGGTACCACTAACCTCCCAGTTACCCAAAGTTGAAAAGTCAGACAACTTTGGCTCCTGACCTTCTGATTGTTCTTATCCAATTAACTTCCATGGCAGGTAGTGAAGGGGCTGGTGTCAGAGAGGAAGTCGTGCCATGGAGGCTGGGAATATCAGATGGCCTTGGTTGAGAGCAAGGGTTAGTGTTGGGCAGACACATTTGGAGTGATACAAGTTTGGAAATGTTGAGGTGAGGGCTTTAAAACGGAGATCAACAATTTAGATTTTATTCTTTGGGCAGTGGAATTCACTAAAGGGTATCAAGAAGAGGAAGATATCAAAGGTCCCATTAAAGTGAGTTTCCTTTATGGTAGTGGTTAGGTCAGAAATCTAATCTTCTTTGGACAATACTAGAAATTCTAAAAATTAGGTTTAGATGTTACTGTAAAAATTTGTTTTAAAATCCCTACAAAAACATTGTTTTTAAACAAAATGAAGATAGTAGACTTACAGTTTAAATTTCAATTCCTTTCTAGTGGTTTTGAAGATTTGCTAGAAGACTAAAGATAACTTTTTTCTTGAATTTATTTCACTAGCTATCAAATCTCCTATAGCTGCAGTTAACATGTGTGTGTCAACATTATACTTTATGCTGCGCCAAACAGCCGTTTCTCCTCTATCCTCCTGACCACATCTTCTACCTGTTCTGAGACAAATTCTTGGATAGGGTTTAGTTTCTAGTCTGTGGATCCCACACTTTTCTGAAATTTAGTAAAAAAATTATAATTCAAACAGTTTGTATATAAACTAAGTGTACATAGGTAACTGTGTGTGAATAATTCTTTCCCACTGCCTTTATTCTACTGTGTATTTCTATCTTTTTATTTTTATTACATAAGAAAATTTGTCAATTTGCACATATATGAGTTGAGAAACTAAACTAAAGGCCATGGAAAAGGAAGTCATGACTGGAGGCATAAACCGAATTGCATTGCAGGATTTGAATGTCTCTTATTAATCTATAGCATTTCAGAATTACATGTTGTACTATTTTAGAGTAATTGTTTGACAAAGGCATTAGAAAGAAGTGACACTCCCTCCTGATTTAAATAACATTCTTGTTTCACATTTGAAGATTTATATGTTTTAAAAATTCTGAGTAAAAATGGCAAACAACTGCTTTGGCATTTAATGATTGCTTGCCCATTATATGCCTTTTTGCAGTAGTGTCCAGGTCCTGAAAATTAATGTAAACATCTTTCAAATAAATTTCTTTTAATTCCTGAAGGTAGGAATAGAAAAAGCTAAGAAAAGACTATTAATGTTTATATTTCCTCAATCTAATATTAGGTATTATAACAGCACACATTTCCTAATCTCAGCAATATTATAAGATATAATAGTGATTCTTTGACTACACATAGGTTGTTCTTCAAATTTTTCTATCAACTTATAAGAATCAATGCTTGTTTAAGAGAAGGAAAATTTAAGAGACTCCAACTTAATATATGTATTTTTATCAATAGTTCTCTTATTTTATGTTAAATTTTGCTTCCTGTCCATTTCATACTCAGAAGAAAAAGGTATTCCTTTAAAATGTGTTTTGAAAATGGCTGCTCATAGAGGAGAAACTCAGTTGTTTATATCCTCAATCCAGTTAAGAAAGTAGATACAAAATGTATGTATATAAATAGCAGCAGTACAAATTAGTTCTTGCAATGACCCATTTGGTTAATCTGATTATTTAATATTACCAAATAAAATCCTGTAGTTAAATTTTTTGCCACCTTTATTTATTTGCTCATTAAAACCTGAGTGGATTATGTTGAATGACTTCCAACAAATAAACATAACATTTCATACTGCTGCTCTTGGCTTCAGATTTACATGATGAGTTGACAGTTTATAGCCAATAATTTTAATAAAACCTTTATAGTTCTATTTCAACAAAGGGGAGCTTTGGTGATTTATTCATTCAATCACAATTCTTAAGTCACCTTTATATCATTTATTTTTATTTTCAAAGCTGAATTTACATTGTACAGTAAGAAGTGTGGGAATGGGAGGTAGAAAATCACCTCCAGTGATATTTTTGTTGTTGAAGAAATGATCTATAGCCATTATTAATGGATATAGTAAAGAACTTTGTTTGCTATGGTAATGTTTCTCTCCAAATGTTCTTCTAAAGTCTTAGAAGGTAAACTTTCCGATAATTCATTACCTTATTATTTATCATTGCTATATTCATTTTATATGGTCAAATTATTAGTGTTGTGATTCATACTTTCCATATGTTTATAGCATTTAGGTGATTTTTCTATGGCTAATACATTTTTATGTGGCTTCAAGTATAATTTTTAAGTTGTAAATGTTTTAAAGGCTTCAGAGATTTACATAATATGTCCTTGTTTTATGAAATAACATTCAATATGCATCAATAATGCAATCTGTTTCTAACTGCCTTCATTCTTTAAAAATAAAAGAAGGAAAATAAATAAGCATTCAATTCATGAATTTGGAAAATTAATACTTAGGAGGAAGTGAGTAATAATGATAACAACAGAATCAGAAAACATCAAAGAGTAGAATTCTAAGTCTAAGTAAATTGTTAATTGTAAGTAAGCAACTTCAAGATTTGGTTCTTAAAAAAAAGTCAGTTAAATATACAGTTGCAGTCAGGTAAAAAAATAATGAAAGCAATTCATCACCACCCCCCACAAATTTTGAAAATCAGAAGGCATGTATGAGAATTGAAGAGAAGATTAAAAATACACATTTGACAATTTCCTTGAATTGGAAAGTTTATGGATAAACATGTATAATTAAAATGAAGATGAGAAATAGATAACTAAATATAACAATAACCTTGGGAGAAGTTTTAAAAATCTGAGCTACCTCCACAAAAGATTCTGGGCCCAGACAGAGTTGTAGAAAATTATATTCAAACTTTAATTGCAGTGCCCTTTAAATTGCTTTACACACACACACACACACACACACACGCATGGAAGCACACACACACCAATAGAGAGGGTAGTATAACCTAATATCAAAACTTGCCAATGTCTAAGACAAGAAAACTCAATAATCACACTTATAGAGAAAAAATAATCCTAAATACTTTGGACATCAATATAAATTTTGCTTCCTCTGAAAGTATTCTTGAGATAACTGGTTGTATCTATTTATAGAAATGTTTTTAAAAAGCATTATCCCAAGTACGTAAAAATAAATGCAATAAATATATGTAAATTATGTATATGTAAAAACTTAAAAAGTATACAGAGCATATAAAATATGTAATGTATGCATTTCTATGTAAGAAAAATCAAAATACTAACATTGTGGTTTATCTGTAAAGTGGATCATAGGTGATTTCATTTTTCATTCATGGTTGAAATTCTTTGTAATTCTTATTTATTTCTATTGTTATTAAAATACATAAATAGATAATTCATATTCCAATTATATCTGTCTTATGGAGAATATAATCCAGAGTGTTACATCATTTCTAGGAACTCAGTGATAAAAATTATTACCCATGAGTTTGGTTTTGTTTGTTCTTGTATTGTATTTTGCCTCTCTGAGGAAGACTCACTACTAACTGGCCTTCCAAAAACTCTTTGTGTTACTTCTATGCCTCAGGGTTCCTTCAAGGGAGAAGGAAAGTCTACCAGGGAAAAATGGAATTACCAGTCACCCAAGGAGGTAGATGCCAACACAGGAGGTCTTGATCATGTTGCCCTCTGGCTGTTCATTGAAAGTTAAAACCAACAATGGTATTTTCAGCTTCCCATGGCTGTGTGGGGAAAGATTCACTGACAGATTTTTTATTTCACCCTCCCTTGCTTCTTACTATTTCCATTTAACACGTTATTTTTTTCAGTTTTCAGATACTACTATTTTTAATTTAAATTGCTAACACATGTGTAGTAAAAACAAAAAAAGTTATCAAATGACTATTGTATAAAAGAAAGTTGTTCTCCTTATCTTGTAAGTCCATCATACATCTTCTCAGAGGTAACCTTGTTTTCTCGTTTTCTATGTATCATTCCAGAGATATTCTCTGCACATACAAGTATGGATGTATATATCTTTCTGAGAAAATTGTTAGCATGTTATTCACGCTATTTGACACATTTTTCTTTTTATCATTTTTAAAAATTGAAGTATAGTTGATACACAATTTTATGTCAGTTTCAGTTATACAACATAGTGATTTGACAAGTCTATACTATGCTATGCTCACCATAAGTGTAGCTACCATCAGCCACCATTCAACGTAATTACAATACCATTGACTATATTCTCTATGCTGTACCTTTTATCCCTGTTACTTATTCATTCCATAACTGGAAACCTGTATCTCCCACTCCCCTTCACCCATTTTGCCCATTTGACATCTTTTAAAAATTTTAACAATATATATTGGAGGTTTTCCCATATTAGGTCATGTAGAATTGCCTGACTTTTAGTAATGACTGCCTATTATTTTATTAAATGTCTACACAGTAATATATTTAATTAATCCTTTATGATAGACATTTAGAAAAATGGGCAAAGGATATGAAAAAGAATGAGATGTCATGAGATAAAGGAAAATAGGTCAACCATACATGATGAGAGAAAATATACCATGTTAATGTGAAGTTGTGAATGTCTGGTGGGTTAACAAGTACTCTCATGTATTGTTGATGGAAATATAAATAGGTGAAACTTTTATAGATGTTTTGACCATAATTAAAATGATCTTAACTTTTCACCCAACACTTCTATTTTTAACACATAGCTTAGAGAAAAACTTACACAAGGAGGTTTATAAATGGTTACTCAATGTAGCATAATTAGTTAAAGAATGAAATCATTTTCAATGTTTTTTAGACTATATGTATAGACCAAATGATAGAACAAGGGAAAGAGAAGCTAAAGAAAACATAACTTTCACTTTTGCTTAGTGAAACTTTTATGATGAGAGTTTAGCAGAGCAAAAAGTCAACAGTGTAAAAGAAACAATTGGATTAGATTGCAGGAGAAATTGATTTATGCTTTCCTATCTTCTTAAAATCCATTAGCTGCCAAATATATATCATCCTGGCTAGCTTGGGGGTGTGTGCATCTGACTTTACTTCTCACCCAGGGAAATGGAAAGTCTTCCCATTGGATAACTTGTAGTCATATTGGACACAGTATTTAGGGCAAGAAAAGATCATGAAAAAAGAATAAGAAAGAAATAATATTTTTTAAAAGGAACTCACTTTTGTCATTGGTTTAGTTTTCACAAACTGCCCAACTCCCAGTGACTCCCACCAAACCTGGTGGCTCCTATTCCCAGCATCTGAGGTCTACTGGAAAAATCACTCTCCTGAGATTCCTAAGGAATCTTTTTCTTTCTTTGCTTCTCATGGTCTGTGTGACCTAGGGCAACTCTCTGAACTTTTTAGGTTCATAGTTTGTTCATTTCTCAAATGAAACTATATGGTCAGTTAATCTTCAACAAAGCAGGAAAGACTATCCTATGGGAAAAAGATAATCTCTTCAACAAATTCTGTTGGGAAAAGTGGACAGCAACATGCAAAAGAATGAAACTGGACCACTTCCTTACATCATACACAAAAATTAATTCAAAATGGATTAAAGACCTAAATGTGAGACATAAAAATCCTAGAGGAGAACACAGGCAGTCTGTGTTAGCAACTTCTTTCCAGATATTTCTCTTGCTATAGCAGCTTCTTTCCAGATATGTTTCTTGCTAGAGCAACTTCTTTCCAGATATGTCTCTTGAGGCAAGGAAAACAAAAGCAAAAATAGGCTATTAGGACTTCACCAAAATAAAAACCTTCTGTAGAGTAAAGGAATCAGTCAGCAAAACTAAAAGGCAACCTATGGAATGGGAGAAGATATTTGCAAAAAGACATATATAATAAACAGTTACTATTGAAAATATATAAAGAATTGTACAACTCAACACCCCAAAAACCAAATAATCCAATTAAAAAATGGGCAGAAGATGTTAATAGACATTTTTCCAAAGAAGACATACAGATAGCCAGCAGACACATGAACAGGCATCACTGATCATCAGGGAAATACAAATCAAAACTACAATGAGATATCACCTCACATCTGTCCAAATGGCTAAAATCAACAACACAAGAAACAACAGGTGTTGGCAAGGATGTGGAGAAAGGGGAACCCTCTTACACTCCTAGTGGGAATGCAAATTGGTACAGCCACTTTGGAAAACAGTATGGAGATTCCTCAAAAAGGTAAAAATACAACTACTTTATGATCCAGCAATTGCACTACTAGGTATTGACCCAAAGAATACAAAAACACTAATTCAAAGAAATACATGTGACCCTATGTTTATAGCAGCATTATCTACAACAGCCAAATTATGGAAACAGCCCAAGTGTCCACTGACTGATGGAAGGATAAGGAGGATGTGGTGTGTATATATATATATATATATATATATATATATATATATATATATATATAAATATATATATATACACACACACACATATATATAATGGAATATTATTCAGCCATAAAAAAGAATGAAATTTTGTCATTTGCAATGACAGGGATAGAGCTAGAGAGTATTAAGCTAAGCGAAATAAGTCAGTTAGAGAAAGACAAATACCATATGATTTCACTCATATGTGAAATTTAAGAAACAAATGAGCGAAGGGAAAAAAAAAAGGGGAGAGAGAAGCAAACCAAGAAATAGACTCTTAACCAAAGAGAACAAACTAATGGTTACCAGAGGGGAGGTGGCGGGGTATTGGGTTAAGTGGGTTATGGGGATTAAGGAGCGCACTTGTTGTGATGTGCACTGGGTGTTATATGGAAGTGTTGAATCACTATATTGTATACCTGAAACTAATCTTACACTGTATGCTAACTAACTGGAATTTGAATAAAAACTTAAAAAAATAAAATGAAGTCTAGATGACCACTAACTTTTCTTTTAGATTTGACATTCTTTGATTCTGGCTTCTCATTTACTTTCAAGAGGATACAAGTCCTACAGGGAGGTAATTTCATCCATTGTATAAGCAGATGTTTGTTGTACTGCAACAATTTGAGATTATGTTTTCTGCATGTCCATGGATTCTAGATAGGAGAGAAACTCTAAAATGTGATTATCGAAACACACATTTTCACTTCAGTTTAAGGTCATTAACTAAGTGTAAATCAACCAATATCCAAAATAAATGACATTTATCCATGCTTCATAGTTTGATTTAAAAAGCTGTCTTAAGGGAAAGCCATACAATTGAGGCAAATTACACAGCAAATACCCACCTACTTGAGGATGCAGAACTAGCTCAGGAGCTTTCTTTGATAGTGCAATTTGATTCTGTTTTATGTACATCCCTGTATTTCATTCCCATGTTGATTGTCTGCTGGACAACAATTAAGATTCAAGTCATCCAATAGATGTCTAAGTTCAAACCAGGTCTCATTTAATTTTGCTTTATTCCTAGGCAATTTAATTGTATTTTCACAGATTCAGGCTTTGGGTACTGAATTTTCAGACAACGGTTTATATCATAATAGGTCACTTTTATGAATCATTCTAAGTTATAGGCAGGACACAGCGTACAGAACATTGTATTCTAAGTTTTCCTCACTGCTCATGATAATCACAAAAGAGTTCAAAATGAGAATTAAATTGGTGGCACATATCTGAAAAGAAGATAAGAAAGGATAAATAATTCTTTTCCCTTTTTATTTTCCATTGTTTTAAAATGAAGTTGAATAAGAGCAAAATAATATAAATTAACCTAAAGGCTTAGAGGTTTTATAAAATACACATCTATTTTCCACAAACATCCTATGGATTGACAACACAGTCCTTTAATTTGTTCCAATCTTGAGAATTTACTGTTTTTATTCTGGGAAGGAGGTTTGCTGGACCTTTATGCTATCTACAGTCTGGGATTCTAATAAATATGGCTGTAGGGCTAGACACGATATGTGTCATTTCTGCATGTTCTGCTGACTGTGTATTTGGCCCTTTGGGTGTCCATGACACCTGAGTGCAGACTTGTGCATATGTGTCTATATACCTAAAAATGTTGTGAGCTTGCAGAGGGAAGCAACTACAATTTTTACCTACCCTGTAACATCAGGACCTGGTATTGAGGAGGAACAGGGCAGGAATTTGTAGTGCCCCTAAAAAAGATTCAGTTATTCATGGTGTGGGTTTCCAGCTTATGCCTCAAACTTTCCAAAACCCCACACATCATCATTTATTCAACAGATTTTTATTTAGTCCTCACTTTGGACCAAGTACTGCCCTGGACACTAAGGATATCGCCATGAACAGGATAGAAGCATATATGAAGCATATTTTTTAGTGTAATATCACTAATACAGACATCATTTTTTCTGTCCCTATCTAAACATTCTCCTAATATTCCTAATATCTCTAGCCAAATGTATTAAATACAACAACTTAAGGTTACGCAGTAACTATAGAATTCTGTGCTTAGTATTCTATATATTACAAAAGAATAAAACATGATCTTTATAATTAAGAACTTACAATCAAGGGAAAAAACATGAAAAATACATGAATAAAAACTTAAATAACCACAATTTAAAACTAAATCTAGATAAGATAACAAAATGATGGCGATGATGATTTAATAATGACAGTTAACACTTATTGAACCCTTGCTAAGTGCCAGGCACATTCTAAATTATTTACACATAATATCACTGATCACTTACAAAAGTGCTTAAGTGGTTGTGTTGTCTTTTTTTCTGCTTCCCCTTAGGTGGAAGCTGGAACTATACTGCTCTATATGTCCTTCAGGTATGGTCCCAGGCTACAGTGTGCCACAAGAGAAATTTGCATAGAGATTTAGAAGGTGGAAGCAAATCAGCAGACCCTACTTTCTGAAAGTCAGTGTGGGGTCCCAGATACTACTGCAGCTTTCTTACGTTGTTGTGAATCCGTTAGCTCATCTTGTTGATATGTAGCAGCTCCAGGCTGACAACTGCCATCCACTCCCATCCCCCCGACCCCGCCCCAGGTCTTATTGGATCTTCCACTTCAGTATTTCCAAATTCTGGAGCCAAGTCCATGAGCAACTCGGTGGCAAACAGCACCAGGTTGTTCTGCAGGTCACTTATGCCAGGTTAGAGGCTGTGAAAACTAGATGTGACTTATCCTGTATCTTTGTGCATTCCAGTTTATCTAAATGGGTTCCAGTTTATCCGTACTCTACCCCACTCCATCCAATGCAGCTTTCCTTCCTAACTGCAGGCGCTGATAACCACCAGTGACTTCCAGCACAGCATCTGATACAGGGGATGAGCTTTTCCATAGGCTTCCTCACCAGCTCTCATAACTGTGTAAAATCTAATCCTTTTAATAAACTCCTTATTCCATGTGGTGCTCCTTCTCTAATCAAATCCAAACTCCCAAATTCATTTTAAGCTGAATTCAAGTACTATTTCTAATAATATTTCTGTTACCTTGCATCATTAATTTAGTTGTCTGTAAAATTTGTAGATTTTTAATCTTAAGTAATTAGGACTATATTGTCACCCCTATAACTTATAAATGGAAGATATTCATTATACTCTGAAATAATTTCCTATGTTTTCTATTGCTCCATATGTAGGAAGAATACACATAATTATTATTTCTCATAAGTAAACTAGAACCTACTCAGTAATAACTAATGCAAAAATGAATATATTATTGCTCATAGGAGATCTGGCTACATTGAAACACTAGAAAGTAGTTGAGTGTGTTAGACTGTGGGAGAATAAAACAAGAAACAAAAGAATGGGAAAGAAAAAAGAACACAAAATGAAACAGCAAGGTAAGAAAAAAAAGTGTCCCCAAATCTAGAATTAGATCTAACTAGATTAGCGTTCTGCACTGGTCTTCCTCCCCTCTTTTTTCTGAGAGCAGTCATCATATGTCATCCTCAGTATCCTTTATCATGATCAACTCATGACCTTTTGTCATGTGTGACATGACATGACCAACTTAACCCTACTGCATGTCAAACACACACACACATATACACACACACAATTACATTCAGGGGGATTTTGAAGTTTAGGGAAAATAAAAAGCTATTAATAGAGTGGTAATTCTCCTTTGTATCTACTTTTAGCACCTTTATATTACTTTTAATATATTTGTCTCTGAAGCTGTATTTCAGTTTATGGAGTACTTTAGGGACAAGCTCTTCAAAATAAAATTGCACAGCTATCAAGCCTTGTATACTCCACTGGCTCAGCCTAAAAAAAATGCCAGTTTATGCCAGTTAAGATAAAGAACTTTGCAAAAATTCTGGAGCAGAGTAGATTTAGGTTAAATGGTCAATAAAACGCAAAAGCAGGGTAAACTTCATTCTTATCACCTGTATAGAATCAGTATGTTAAAAATAGAAAAGCAACACCCACTCTAGATTTAAAGATAAGGAATAACAAGAAGGGGCTGGATGAGAAGAGTTAGTGTTATTGTAATAGGGAAAACACAGCCATGAGCAGTCAGACTACTAAATCATCTTCATTTATTCATATATGTAAAATGCTTCATTCATCCTAAGTACCATCATGGGTTGAGGCTACTAATCAAAATAAAATTCATGCAAATATATGTACATGATTTGCAGATGAGCCATGGCCTCCAGGTTTCTGGAAAGTTGCCAGTATTGTCCTTGATAAACCAAAGTTTAGGCCCTTCCAAAGCTCTGAAATTGTCTTTTCTTTGTTAGAAATGCAGAGCTCATGAAGAGTGGTAAGGGGAGACAGTGAAGTAGGAAGGAGGGATGTTAAACCAGACAAAATCTTTCAAAGAAGTATGGCACACAGATCTTCTTTATACCACAGAAGAGTTCTGAGCTCTGGAATATTTATTATTTCCAGCTATGAAGAAAATCACATTCAAAACAAAATCAGTATGAAAGAATTTGTTATTAAATTAGATTTTTAAATTATATTTGCTTAGAGAATGTGATTTTTAGAATTTCTAAGTATAAAACAATTTTATAATTTTAAATTTATCTCATCAATTCTATGGGATAGTGTTAGTTTGAACTGGGTTATCTTTTTGCTCAAATAAAGGGCAGACACTACACAGCAATAATTGTATATCATTGGTTCCATATTGTTCTGGATTATTTGGAGATCTTGAAGGTGGTGACGCTGTTTTAGAGAATAGTGTATTTGTCAGGGAGAATATAAGGTAACTAAATAGAAGTTAAGAGGAATTAATAAAGCTTATTAAAACTCAGTAAAAAGTTCATGAGCATGGGGTACATTTTTCATTCAACCATTCATTTATCCATCAAGTATTATTAAATACTATATTGAGGTAAGGTGCTAGGAACATAGTGATACATGAGACACAATTCCTACCTCTAAAGTACTAAGCGTCCAGTAGAAAAGATGGACAATCAAATTGTAAGGGCATGTAGTGAAGGGCATAACAGAAGAACACTGGGTGCTGTGGCTCTTCAAACGAAAGAGCAAATCATTTTGCATCATCTCCAAAGATGGCTACTACCCATTTCTTCCCTCCTTGCATATACAGATGTTCATCTTTCAAGAGATGGAGTATCTTTTCCTGTCCTGTACTAGTCAGAGTTCTTCAGAGAAATATACATACTTAAATCACTAAGAGATTTATTTATTGTAAAGGCCACTTGAAGAATGCCACTTAGAGGCAACCCAAGAATGAGAAAGAACCAGTCTGGCAGAGGTAGGGAAATGAGTACTCTACACTTGATCTTAGCCAAAAGGTTGTGAAGCGATAGGAAATGAGCACTGTAGACAAAGGAATGGGCAAGTGCAAAGGCCCCGGGTAGAAAAACTTGGCAAATTCAAAACGATGAGACAATGTCGGTGTTGCTTGAGTAGAGTAACCAAACTCACTAAAGTTTCTTATAAGGAATTGGCTCATGCGAATATAGTGTCTGGCAAGTCTCAAGATCTGCGTGGTGAATCAGCAAGCTGGAGACTCTGGAGAGCTAATAGTTTAGTTCTGGTGTGAAGGTTAGTAGGCTTAAGACTCGGGGAGAGCTGATGTTTCAGTTTGAATCTGAGAGCAGGAAAAAAAGTTGATGTCCCATTTTGAAAGCTGTCAGACAGGGAGAACCTGTTCTTACTCATGAGAGAGTCAGCCTTTTTGTTCTATTCAGACTTTTAACTGATTGGATGGGGCCCATTCTTATTAGGAAGGGTAATCTGCTTTACTCATTTAAGTGTTAATCTCATCTAAGAATACACTCACAAAAACACCCAAAATAATATTTGATCAAATTTCTAGGCATCCTGTGGCCTCTTCAAGTTGGCACATAAAATTAACCATCACATCTCCTTTTAAATTTGGGCTGGATTTGTTACTTGCTTTGACCAACAGAATGTGGCAGAAATGTCATGATGCCAATTCCATTCTGAGTCTAGATTTTAAGAGGTCCAGTATCTTTAATGTTCTCTCTTGAAACCAGCTGCCACATAAAAAAGTTTAGTCTGAGATCACATTGTTTTAAGAAAGCCCTTGCTATTCACATTGAGTAGCCACCTAAAAATGGGCCAAATCACTAGACATTTGAGTAAGGCTTTGTCTTTTTTTACCCCAAGCCAGCCACCCAGGCCTCCAAGCTGAATGCTGCTCAGCGAATGACTGCACATGCAGCAAAGAACCACCCAGCTGAGCCTAATAAAACCAAGACACTTGAGAAGTAATGAATTATGATTGTTTTTAATCCACTAAGTTTTGGGGTGTTTTGTTATGCAGCAATAGGTAACCAAAACAGGACTGAAGGCCCCTTGTCAGCAAAAGCTTCCCAAAGATCATATTTAAATTAAGTGTAAAGACTGTGTTGGAATTGTTTAGACAAGCAAAGAGAACAGAAAGAGTGAATAGCATGTTCCAAAGGCACAGACGCAAGAGGAAACACAATATTTTGGGAAGTGCAAGTCATTTAGTATTGGTGAAGTACTCTACTTATCTCCCTCAATAATTATAGAGCTTTCATGTGCGTAGGATTCTATTTTAGGTTTTAGGGATTTAACAGAGAACAAGTTTGTCTCCAGTTTTGTGGAGCTTATATTCAAGTGAGGGTGAGAGATAAAGGTAAACTAACAAAGAAGATGGCATCAAATAATAGTGAATGTAATAAAGGGATAACAAGGTACAGGGGAGAACTGTGCAAGTGTGTGTGTGTATGTGTGTATGTGAGATATTTATTTTAATGGGGTAGTCATAGAGGTCTTATTGTGAGGGTGACTCGACCCATGATGTGAAAAATCAGAAAAAGCCTGTGTGACAGAGAGTAGGGAAATGAGCCCTCTGGATGAAGGAGTGGCAAGTTACAGGTAAAAGAACCGGTCAAGTCCAAAGAAATGAGAGAATGTTAATGTTGCTTGTGTAGAGTAACCAATGAGAAGAGCATCAAGAAGACATGAGAGAGGGAGAAGCTTGTTCATGCAATTCCTTTTAGGACATGAGGACATGGGGAAGAGTTTGGCTTTTATTCTAATGGTTGTTAGAAATATGGGAGTGTATTAGTATTCTATAGCTGCTATAAATTATCACAAATTCTTAAAACAATGTAAATTTATTATCTTAATAGTTCTTGAGATCAGAAGCCTGCAGTGAGTTTCACTGGACTAAAAGCAAGATACCAGGAAGGTTGTGATCCTTTCTGAAGTCTCTTTGGGAGAATCTGTTTCCTTGCCTTTTCCAGTTTCTAGAGGCCACCTGTATTCCTTGCCTAGGGCTGCTGCTTCCACCTTCAAAGCCAGTAGGGTAGCATCTTCAAATATCTCTTGGACTCGGACTCTTCCTTCTCTCACATATGATTACCTTGGACCCACTCCGATAATGCAGGAAAATCTCCTCATCTCAAGGTCAGCTGATTAGCAACTGTCCTTGTTATTTAATTGTGGACTTGGTACAACTAATTAAGTAATATTTGCCTTTAAATGTGATCTTTCTTACATATTTTGTTATGCATTTCTAACCTGGTAAGAAGTAGGTATATAGTTATGCGGTTATACAAATAGTTGTATCATACCATGAAAAGATAAAGAAACTCAGTAAACGCATTTTGAATGTCCTTGAACATTGTTCTAAAGTTTTCTAGACAAAACTGTATGTATTATTATTATACAATATCATATGTATTATTATTCTACACATATCCTTTATAAGGTTATAATCGATATTGAGATTTTTAATAGACTATCTTTCTTGAATTCTTTTTTTTGGAGAGAGAGAAGGAAAGCGTAGGGGTAGGTGCAGGGCAGAGGGGCAGAGGAGAGAGAGAGAATCTTAAGCCCAGTATGGAGCCTGACATGGGGCACAATCTTACAACCCCGAGATCATGACCTGAGCTGAAATCAGGAGTTGGATGCTTAACTGACTGAACCACCCAGGTGCTCCTATATTTCTTGAATTCTTAGTGGTCAGTTAGAAGAAGTTATGAGAAAAGTATTTCATTCTAGTTTGTATAAATTTATTTCACTAAAAAGAAGCTTAGATATAGGTGAAAAAGAAAAAAGGATTTTTTTCTATATGACTACCAGAATGTGGAACATTATAAACAATGCCATCAAATTTTCAATGAAAAAATATCAATTAGACTCTCCTTAACCAGTTTTATTTAGTCTTGCATAATTAATTTTTGTCACATCAGAACTTGAGCTAGCAATCTGCTTGCAGGAAGTCATCAGCTCCTGGACCAAAGGTGTTTTGAAAATCCTGATGGAGTTCTCTGATACTCTCTGGCAGCTATTTGCTTATATGCTGTAAATACTGTAAACATAAATCTATTTATTTCAGTACCAAGTGTTAACAATAGCTGATACAATCTTTTACTGAGACAATCATCCTTTTGGTCCTTCCTCTAAAAAACATAGTTTCTTGGGGTGCGTAGGTGGTGCAGTTGGTTAAGCATCTGACTCTGGGTTTCAGCTCAGGTCGTGATCAAGCCCGTCCTTGGGCCCCATGCTCAGCACACAGTCTACTTGGGATTCTCTCTCTTCCTCTCCCTCTGCCCCTCCTGCTCGTGCTCTCTCTTTCTCTGAAATGAATAAATAAATCTTTAAAAAAAATAGTTTCTTTTCTACAGTTTATATAGCATGTCCTTTAGGTCAGTGTGTATATGGAGGGGGGTAGCAGGGACCACTTGATGACCACTTGATGACGATAAGACTGAATAGTTTTGATTAATTTTATAACAGTCACAAAAATATGAGAACTAAGGAGACTAGAATTGCCTATTTATTTATTTATATGGCATTAATATGGCATTTATATGGCATAATTCAAAATTCCTTAGAGAGAATCAAGAGAATGATCACCCTGAGTATGCAAACATATTATGAACACTGATGGCATTGAAAAACCTGCAGAGCCTCTGAGCCATCTAGTAAAATGTGTGTTATATGTGCCACCAGCTGAGAAGGGTATTGTAAGTGTAGAAACAAAATCTTTAAAGAATTAATTCGTTCGGGCGCCTGGGTGGCTCAGTTGGTTAAGCGACTGCCTTCGGCTCAGGTCATGATCCTGGAGTCCCGGGATCGAGTCCCGCATCGGGCTCCCTGCTCGGCAGGGAGTCTGCTTCTCCCTCTGACCCTCCCCCCTCTCATGCTCTCTCTATCTCATTCTCTCTCTCAAATAAATAAATAAAATCTTAAAAAAAAAAAAAAAAGAACCAATTTGTTCTAGTAACCTGTGCCAGGCTTTGCACAAGAACACGAGAATGCTTCAGTTCATCCTAAAAGCACGTATGATTGTGGAAACATGTTCATACTGATAATATCTTATTTGTACATAATTGACCCGGACGAGGCTCAGCTTCTTGTTGATTTGACAGCTCTTCTCGTGCTGTTAGTTTGACAAATACAGTGGTTCTCATTCACACAATGGTGTTGATCTGATTAACAGAATACCAGACCTACCTAGTTATTTCTAGCCACTTCTCTCTTAGAAAGTAAGTGGGGAAAAAAATGCTATTCCACAAGAGAGTGAAGGTTTAAATGACATCTAAACAGTTTTATAATTCTCAGTTTGGGAAAGGCAATGAGAGGACTTTGGCCATTATATCAGATATGAGCCTAAGTTATAGATAAATTATTATAGTCTTCATTACTGTTGATCAGAGTGACAATATATTAAAATAACATAGCAGAAGATAACATAATAAAGTAACTTTGGTTCTTTCAGAAGTGAAAAAGTTTTATTGTTTATTATCAATTTTTTTTTTAAATATGATGAAAAAACTTAAGATCTCAGGTGAGAGAATTCTATTGAGTTAAGGAAACTGTTCCCTGGGTAGAATACAGAGAATAATTTATTATCTTTTTTAAAAAAAGATTAAATCCTTCAAGACCAATTTTGAATTAACAGTCTTCTACTTTTTATCATAACAGATCTTTAATGATTTGACTTTCACCATTAGCTTTAAAATACTAACTTATCAGCATAAGAGGATACATATAATTTATTGGATTTTCCACTTTAATTATAAGGATTACTCATGCATTAATACTAACCCAGTCTTTTTTTTTTAAGATTTTTTTTTATTTATTTATTTGAGAGAGAGAGTGAGAGAGAGAAAGAGCACAGAGGGGGGAGCGGGAGAGGGAGAAGCAGACTCCCCGCTGAGCAGGTAGCCCGATGCGGGACTCGATCCCGGAACTCCAGGATCATGACCTGAGCCGAAGGCAGTCGCTTAACCAACTGAGCCACCCAGGCGCCCAACCCAGTCTTTTTTTTTTTAAGACTTATTTATTTATTTGAAATACATAGAGAGTACATACATACACATGCAGATGTGGGGAGGGGCAGAGGGAGAGAATGTCAAGCAGACTCTCAGCTGAGCACAAAGCCTGACTTGGGGCTCGATCCCACGACCCATGAGATCATGACCTGAGCCGAACCAAGGGTCTGACACTTAAACAACTGAGCCACCCAGGCACCCCCTAACCCAAAGTCTTAAAATCAATTAAGGATAGTGGAAATTATATTTATTCATTTATTTTTGGGAATTACATTTAAATTTATCCTTCAGAGCAACACAATCAAAATTGATATCAAATGTGTGTCAGATACCTTTTACAATTTTATCAGGATAGAGTAAGTGTAGTAAGTTAGTTCACATAATTTGCCACACTGTCTCCCGTTCACAAGAAGATTTCTTTTAAAAGACATCAATATGATAATTCAACTTAGTTTAATACATAACTTATGAAAATAATAATAATCTTTCCCATAAACCTAGCATAAGAAATTTAGCAAACTCTAAATGACTACATTTGTCATACAATAATTATATTCAGGTGTTACACAAAATATGCTTGCTGTGATAGAATACGAAAATGGCCAGAAATTCTACTCCTATATGCACCCTGCCTTTTGTAATGTGGCTTTGCAGCTCTATCCATTAAGCGTTGGAATCTATTCTTCCAAACCTTGAACATGGGCTTGGTCATGGGACTTGCTTTCAGCAAATGGATATGATCAAAGGTGACATAAGATGAGGCTGGAAAAACATTGCACCAGAATTTCTCTTGCTGCCTTTGGGTACACTGCCACAACTGAATGAGTCCATGTTAATGTGCTGGATGATGAGAGACATGTGCCAAAGGCATCCCCATCATCCTAGCTTGTAATATCAAACTAACTGCCAGATATGTGAATTAGGCTATGTAAAAACTTCTAGCACTAGACAGCTAGCCCAGAGAAGAAGAATAAGCCAGGCAAACTACAGAATCATAAAAAATAACAAATGTTTATTTTTAAAGCAAATTTTTATTTCACAGCAAAAGCTAACATACAAAAACTGGTACCTGAAAATAGATTTTACCATAATAAAACCTAAAATAAATGATACTGGCTTTGAATTCAGGCTGTTGATGAAGGCAACTTTTCGTAAGGGCTGGAAAAATGGTGAACAAGGTTAGGTCACAGTGGGACATTTGGCAAAACTTTCATCTGCAGGAACTTGGATGATAGAAAGTGTACCAGAAGAACTTGTGGTTCTGTTTAAGGACATTTTTGGACAGAATGCTAAAAGTGTCAATTGACTTCTTTTAGCTGAACTTAGTAAATTATGGAAAGCAAGATGAGCTAAAAAATGAACTGTTTTGTTTATAAGAATTTAGAAGAATTGAAAAGTCATCCAGGATTTGCTATGTTAAGAAACAAAATTGTGTTTTGTCTTCAGTCTCTCAAGCTGTTAAAAATTCACAAAGTAGGAAATAGCCTTAAGTGGGAAGATAAAATCAAGGGTGTGGGTAGAAGACCCTTTGTAATAATTTCTATAAGTAGTAAGTTAGACAAAAGAGACCTCAGGAAAATACAATAGACTCCTAACACTTCTAAGGACATTTTTTTTTCCGCCCAGCAGCCTGACACATAAAAAACAGACAGAGGTCTATCTTGAAAAGAATTAGATGTAAATTTTAGGGGTAGAAAATTTTAGGAATGACATAGAGTTGTGAATGAGGTTCATGGGAAATCCATGAAGTTTTTAAGACCATTATACTAAAAAAAGAACTGCCAGTTTGGGCTGAAAGAGACTGCAATAATTCAAAGAGTAAGATTTCTAGGCTCATAACATTCTATGGTTAGAAATCAGAATGAGGGGACACCTGGGTGGCTCAGTAGGTTAAGCATCTGCTGTCAGCTCAGGTCATGATCCCAGGGACCTGGGATGGAGTCCTGTGTCAGGCTCTCTGCTCAGCGGGGAGTCTGCTCTTCCCTCTGCCTGCCACTCCCCCCGCTTGTGCACTTTCTCTCTCTCTCTCTGACAAATAAATAAATGAAATCTTAAAAAGAAAAAGAAATGAGAATGAGAATCATGACCATTTCATGGGTAAAGATACAGAAATCCAGAGGTGGAGCCAAGAGTCTCAGAGAATAGTGGACAAGAAAAATTACTTTCAAGCAGAAGTGGACTCTAACCATAGCACATTCCCAGACCCAGACTAGGGCAACCTTTTAATGTGTGTCTGGATGGGTTTCAGAATTGGTACAAACCAATAACTGCTCTGTGCCTCCCATTCCTCTCATTTTTGATTAGAGGCAACTATTGTGGCTATTTTGTTCCCACCTCACTTTTTTATATTAGGTTAATTGGCAGCAGACAATTTATGTTTTTGGTTCACAGTTGTCTGGGTGAAGAGCACATGCATCCAGTGAGCCACATCCATATGTAGCCTAGAAGCAGATCATGAGAACCTGGACTTCAAGCCAGATGCCATAAATGGGAGTGACTTTTGGCATTTGGGAAGGGTGAACATATTTTACACATAGGAAGAATAAATTTGTGGTCAGAAGTCAGTCTGGGGTAGATTAGAAAAATTGCTGCAAATGTTTCATCTGTTTAACATATCCCTACAATTTAATTTTATTGGTCTTCCATCAAGAGGTAGAGTTTATTTCTTTAAAAAAAAAAATTTTTTTTTTTTATTTTAGAATTAGGGAAAGAGCACGAGTGGGGGGAGGGGCTCAATCCCAGTACCCTGAGATTATGACCTGAGCCAAAATCAAGAGTTGGATGCTTAACTGACTGAGGCACCCAGGTGCCCCTAGAGTTTATTTCTTTAATCCAGTTCTTGAATCTCTGCTTGGTAATATGACTTGCTTTTGGCCAATGAGATGTTAACAAATATGACAGAAGCAGAAGTTCTAAAGGACTTGCATATCGGAACTTGCTCCTATTTGCTGTATTTGAACCTTTGCAGTTAATACCATGTGACCAAGCCCAGGTTACTCTGTTGGATGGTGATAGCCAAATCCTCTCCATCACCCCAGGTAACATTGTTGAACCAACTGGCTGAGGCCATCTGAGACCATCCAGCTTTAGCTGAGAGTCCACATAAAACAAAACAAAACAAAACAAAAATCTGCTTAGCTAATTCATTATTTCATATGAAATAATAAAATTATTGTTTGAAACCACTAACTTTTGAGGTGGTTTGTAATCCATTAATAGCTAACTGATAGACTATATTACTTACTGTGAAAAGATCAAAAGGACGATGCACAGTTCCTTTAAACCAAAATTAACAAGCTAATCAAATTCATTGAAAGAGTCACCTAGATTAAAAGGAATATTGCGCAGCTGAGGATACCTACAACTCCTCTGTATTTATTTGGCAAATATTAAATATTCAAAGAAGCTTTCACTAGCCCATTTAATGATTATAAGTTATCAGCTTAATGGTTATTTAAAGTAATATTTCATGTCTAGAAATCAACCTTCAGCATCACATTTTGACTTTTTCTGAACATGGAGAGGATTCTTTTTCTTTAAGGAACAGCATATTCAAAGCATAAAAATCCAGGTTTTTACTTATCTCCTTTTAATTTAAGAGCTCATATAATATAATTTATTAATGCCTTCCTCAGGAAGGCAAATGTATACCAATTTGTTTCCTCAGGAAATACTTAACATACAATGAAAGAACCTTATCACACTTTTGATCATGCTAGGGAACTTTTGTGTTACCTCTCCCCTCAGAATATGTCATTTTCCTTAGTTTTAAACCTTGGATATTGAGACCGGATGAGATTGTATAAGCTTGTGAACTGTGGGGTATGGAGTTTATGTTTAAAGAATATTTCTACCTATTTTTTCCATATAAAGGAGAGGAAATTATAGACTTTTACAGATATCTTAACAGAAGATCATGAAGCTTCACGTAAGCCAGCAGATCATTCCCATTCCATCTACCTTCTTATGTCGACACACTTTTCAGGCTGCCTCAAATAAATGTTGAAGTCAAAGCAAGAGCCCTTGTTCTCTAAGCCATGCCAAATCTGCTTCTATTTCCTTAATTATTTATAAACGTTTCCATTCTTTTCACAACAGAACTGTGTGGTTTTTTTTTAAAGATCTTATTTTTAAGTAATCTCTACACCCAACATGGGGCTTGAACTCACAACTCTGAGATCAAGAATTGCATGCTCTTGACTGAGCCACCCAGATGCCCCAACAACAGAATTGTTTTAATTAGGTATTCCTATATTACATAAAAATGAGGTTTTTGTATTCTATAAACTTTTAAGAATACTTCCAAAATAAAATGAGATTTGGTCAACAAAGTACAATTATGGACCTTGGATTGTTTGAAACTAAAGCCCTTCCTTCTGTAAGGACGACGGAGAAGCTTTTCTTAGCAACAAGCAACAACATACAGAAGTGATAGCATTTGACAACTTAACGATGGGTGGTTATAGAAAGGCAGAGAGAAGTAGAAACCAAAAATGATTTCCATATTCTTGACTTTAGCAACTTAGAGGAAATTTTTGCTGTTATTTATGGGAAGGGAAAATGAAGGAGGAAAAGATTTAAGAGATGAGGGGGATGAAAACTCAGTTACATTTTAAATGCTTGTGATACATCCAAATAGAGATATCAAGTAGGGAGATGGATATATGAGTCTGGATCTCAGGAGAAAGTTCAGGGCTGGATATATAAATTTGGAAGAGTTAATAGCTAACAGAAGAGATAAGATCATTCAGGGAGAGAGTTTAAGGAGAGACCACAATGAGGCTTAAAACTGAGCCCTAGGAAATAATTTGACAGAAACCCACAAAAGGCCAAGTATTTGGAAGCTCCTATATTTTTATTTAGGACACTGATGTACTCAAAGGAATTCTATGGGAGATGAGAAATATGTACTAGGATCAGTCAACAATGACATGTTTATCACAATAGAGAAAAACAAAAAGGAAGATTTACCTGTCTAAGCTGGAAAAAAAATTGAGTAAATTATGAATGTCCTTATGATATAATTCAATTAAGGGTGTAAAAAATCTCATTATAGTAGAATTATTTAGCATAGAAAATTGTTAAAATATTAATAAGAAGGAGAAGCAGACTATCAAATATGTATAATAAAATACTATTTAAAATTAAACATAAACACAAAATAAAAAAGCATAGAAGTGCACATCAAAATATTGTATGGCTATTCCTTGACAGTGTGAATATAGATATTTCTGTGCTTTTTTCCCCTTTGTTTTGTAGTAAAGTTTTATACATTGAGTATAATCATGGTTGAAAAAAAAAGTTATCTGAAGCATTAAAATGGAAAATAATAATCACATACTAAACAATAGTAACAAAGGATATGTAGGTGGAAATTTTTGTAAAAATAGCGTTATAATTGTTGGGTCCTTAGTTTTTGCTGCGTGCTATGCTCTGCTAAGTGTTTTATGTGGATTATCTCATGTAATTCTTATAAAAATCATATAAGATGGGACTATTATTACCTTTTTGAATTTAAAAAATAATTCATTAAGATTTTATTCTTAAAACAGTAAAATTGAGAGGAAGGTCCAGAGATTTTCCATATTCCTCCTGCCTCCAACCTGCATAGCCTCCTCCTTTATCAACATCCTCCAGTAGAGTGGTACATTTGTTATAATTGATGAGCCTCATTGACACACCATAATCACTTAAAATCCATAATTTGCATTATGGTTCACTCTTTGTGCTGTACATTCTATGGGTTTGGATAAATGTATAATGACAGGTATCCATCATCATAGTACCATACAGAACATTTCCACTGCCCAAAAAATCCTCTGTGCTTCACCTATTTATCCCTCACTGCTCCCAACCTCCAGCAACTTCTGATCTTTTTACTGTCCCATAGTTTTGCCTTTTCCAGAATGTGATATAATTGGAAATACAATATGATCCTTTTTCTTCTATCATTTAGTAATATGCATTTATAGTTCCTGTCTTTGCCTGGCTTGTGTAGTAACATTTCACTGTCTAGATGTGCTACAGTTTATTTATCCGTTCACCTACTGAAGGACATCTCAGTTGCTTCCAAGTTTTGGCATTTATAAATAAAGCTGATATAAACATCCATGTGCAGGTTTTTGTGTGGACATGTTTTCAACTACCAAGTAGTGCGATTGCTGGATCATGTGGTAAGGGAATGTTTAGTTTTGTAAGCTGTTACCAAACTGCCTTCCAAAGTGGCTGTACCATTTTGCATTCCCATCAGCTACTGTATCAGCTTTTAACAATTGACAGTCATGAAGCTTAGAGAGGTTAAGCTTGACCAATATCACACAACTACTAAATAGTAGAGCTGATTTGTGTGCAAACATATTTAATTCTGGAGAGGGCTCTCATATTCAGGACACAAGAACAGAGGGGAGTGAGTGTCATCTACTTCCTAAGGATTACCTCGGTGGCTAAATGAAGTAGGGATCAGCCAACTGTTTTCACTTCTCCAATAAAACAGGCTGTGTCTACAGCAGAATCCAAGTAAGCATCCATGTAGGAATAATGACTATTATTTAACAGATCAGTATTTACTTATAAGCTTCTTTTTTTTTTTTTACCTTAATCATATAGCACTGGGTGTTATATGCAACTAATGAATCAATGAACACTACATCAAAAACTAATGATGTACTATATGTTGGCTAATTGAATTTAAATTAAAAAATCATAATTATAATCTCATATACAAAATATATTTGTGAGTATGGATTAACATGATGAAAACAATTTTTTGAGGACGATGAGAGTATAGAAGTAAACTCAGAGATAATCTGATCTAACAGCTTCATTTTATAGATCAGAACCTTCAGCCCAAAGAGAAAAATCTGGCTGATAATAGCACCAGAAATAAAAATGCCCCATGCTGGAGCTCTTTTCTTCAGCTGACCTCAAAGTGTGATCTAGGGATCCATGAGACCTTTGCCAGGATCCACAAGGTCAAGACTCATCCCATAGTAATACCAACATGTTATTTACCTTTTTCACTCTCATTCTCTCATGAATTTATAGTAGCATTCCGGAGGATACATTCCATATGACTTCATAACAGACTGAAAGCAAAAGCAAATATGCGAATACAGCCAGACAATTAAGCTAAACAATAAAGATAGGTACAAAAATGTAAAACAATATCACTCTTCTCAATTATATGTATTTTTGTAAAACACACTTTTTCATAAAAATGTATTCATGTCCACATGCAATGTTTATTTTTATTTTAGTTAGTAAACATTACAAAATTTTCTGTTTTAATTTCAAGTATAGTAAATATCAATAGGTATGATACCTTGGGGTCCTCAATAGTTTTTATTAATTTAAATGTGTCTTAAGGTCATAGGTTTGAAACTGCTTTATTAAAGAATATTTACTTATGATGTTTTTAAGCTTTGTTCCTATTAGTAAAATGGTATTAATTTTAAAAATATGAAAATATTTAATAAAATATTGAGTCTAATAAAATTAATAAATAATATTAAATAAAGATTAATAAATTTACTAAATATTCAATAAATATTTAAAGTTTCAAATTTTTATATATCCTAAGATTTTTTCTTAATATTTTTGTATTTGTGACCAAGAAAAGACTGCCATATTATAGTGAAATTTATATCTACAAATCCCATATTTCAATGTTTAATCATGCTTTTCAATGATTAAATTAAATCTTACATTAAGTGTATTTTTTTCTTATTTTCCTACAGAATATTTCAGCACAGAAAGCAATTTCATAACCTAAGTTAGATTACATCTCATCTTTATAACTAATTTAAATCATCTTTCTTGAAGTTAAAGAAGCATATTGTTTCAGGAAAATTAGATGCTTTCCCTTGGTATTATGGCACGCTTAAAATATATGCTAATATTGCAGTGAGAATCATTATTGGGTTTCTCTATATAGCACTGAAAGGAAAAACAATTAAAATTGCTTTCGAGTATCAATAATTCATGAGGGAAAAGTCTATCCCTACTAGACTATGTCTTAAAAAAAATCTTAGTGAGACAAGAGGGAGCCTCCTGAATCTCTCCCAGGAGAGAAGCCCTTCCCTCCACTTTATGAGGGAGTTCATTTCAAGCTGCCCTTGGGCTTCTAAAATAGCTATATATCTTACTATTCTTAATCTGTCTTCTGTAGCATCTTAAAAGTAGAAATGAAACCTTCCCAAGAAGCCACTTTTAAAAGTAAATACATGCATACATACATACATATACACATACATGCATGCATGTGTAGGGAATACCTTCTGCCGTTTTTGATTAACCAGCATAGCACCTAGCATGATACCCTCCCTGTTGCAAGAGCCAGTAGATAGCCATTTAGACATTCCATCCCCATCTACATTGTAGATATCCCATCCCTCCAGCTCTTCTTAAATCTCCCACTTGCTTGAAACCTGGGGTTTTCTAAATGATTTCCAGGCCGGCTGCCATATCTGATTTTTAATAGGAATCTCTAAAGTGAACTATAATTTGAAAATACGTAATCAAGGACACTGTGGGATTCTCAGCTTTAGGCAGTATGTTCTGTCGGGTAAAAGAAAGCTCTGGCAAACAGGAGATCCAGATCTTTTCACCAGCTGTGCCCCCGACTTGTTCTATAATTTCAGTCAAGTCACTCTAGCAGCCATTGTCTGTTTCACCAGTGGAATCTACAGAAGTCCTAGCCTGCCTGACTCCCTAACGATGATCATGTGAGGATTAATGAGATAAAGGCTGTGGAACTATTTTGTTCCCCTGGGGAAAGATACTCAGAAAATAAAGGTATTAGAGAAAATCTCTGGATATGGCTTTCAAGAACTCAGATTCCCAAGTCTCATGTTGTATGCATGTTTTCCTGCAATTAGATTATTATTGCTTTTTCTTCTGCGATGAAAACAATACCAAAAACCAATCTCCTTTTGAAATAGAACAAAGAAAGCACACTTTTCTTTTGTTTCTTTCGTGTAAGATGAATTTTCTGAGTACCACAAGCTGGCAGCTTTACCCTCAGATGCACTCACATCTGTTGACTGGACCTGAGTTTTACACACCCAATTGCACATTGTTTAATTGCCCATCTCTGCCAGTAGCATAAATATATTATATATTTATATTTTAAGCTCCTGTATATATTTGTACATACGTATAAATATATATTGGTTCTGCTTTTATTGAGTTTTGTGCTGCAAATTAAAACAACAACAACAACAACATGGTCCTGTCTATGCATTTTAACAGAAATAAACCCCCTCAAGCTTTCTGTTTAAAATCATACCCACAGGCATAGATTGTGAGGCATGCCTGCTATGATTTCACCTTCACATACTTCAAAAGAGTGTGTGCATGTTTGTGTTTGGGGAATGGATGATATAGGGAAAGAGGGGTGAGGAAGAAGATCCTTTGTAGATGTAAAATATTCCCTGTGTATTGTTCAGCATCTAAATATCTGAATTTAATGCTTTCATATGGCTCTTCAATTTCAAATGCTGGGCTTTGACTGTATTTTATCATGGCCTAATTTGATATTATCCCATCACCAAATATCCTAGGAACACTTTCTTTCATACATCAATCTCTCAAAGAATGGATAAACTGCTCTTAACTCCACATTAAGGCTGATGAAAACTTTTGAAGAAGTTGCAAAGTATTGAAAAATGAGATTTAGCATAAAAATGCCTTCCAAATAAACCACAAAAAAAATGCCTTCTGTGACGGTCTGTGGTGAGGGAACCTGCCGGCTCTGTGGTGCTGACATCAGGAATTCCAACAGCTCCTTCTGAGTTGGGGAGATAATTGCTTCAGTAGAGTTCATAAACTCAGAAGCTCAATTCATCCAGTAAAAAATCCTAAGTAAACGTTGCTGGAAAATAAAATCTCTGTGCATGGAGGTCGCTGCGTTGCAACATGGAGGATTACTAATCTGAAGACTGTCAGTTTTGAAACCTAAAGCAATGCATTACCCTGCAGGGCCCCATCCATGCCAGCTAAAACAGATGTAGCATATTTGTTTCTGGAGTGTACTCTGCTAGGGAAAAATGCCTCTTTTTTTCCCCCTTTCTCATTTAAAGATTGAAGGTTAAGAAAAATAAAACTTGCTTTCCCGTTGAGATGTATGCTACATTTCAGTATTGAATAAATGTGCATAACATTCAGGCCCCATGACATTGGGGCCTGAAAATAAGGTAGGGTATTAACACAAGAACATTATCACAATTCACACTGTAGTATTAGCACTTTCTACTATTGAAAAGTGGATTTATTTTAATATGAGTGGAGATAATGAAAATATAACAGTTAGGAAAGAATTCACCATATAGGGCGAACATTCAACTTACCGCTAATATTCTAGCCAGAAAAATAAACCCTAAACATCAAAGTAACTGTGAAATTCACATTTGTTCATTGACTGTGAAATGAAATCTATTGCTAATAGTCTAAAGCTTTTACAGTTTTAAATATACTTCAAAACTCTATAGTAGTTACATCCTTTATGTAAAGTGATATTTCCCAAAAAAGAAACAAAACAAAGCAAAAAAAGGGAAAACCTATACAAGTCAAAACCACATCAATTATAAATAAGTTAAATTAAGTCTATCCCCCAAACGAAATCAGGACTAAATCATTTAAATTCTTTAGAAATTTTAATTTCATTAATAGAGCATATTAAATTTAAAAATTGATATGTTTAAAGCAAATTTCCCTTCTTGTTAGAAAAACTTTCAGTAACTCATTTTACATGTAAAAGCTTCTTAACCTTTGTGATCTACTTTTTTCTTGCCACGATGATAGGAATAAATCAGTGATGGGACTGAGGCATTCTGGTGGAAACAATGCAAGAGTGTTAAAAAAAAAATGTGATTTATCTAAAGGGAAATGAAAATCAGAGGAACTCTATTCTAGAAGCCTAAAAGGAAAATGAGTCATACCCTCCCAGTGTTTACACTGGGCCATGATGGTTAAACAATAACCTTGGAAGTTAACAGGCACTGTAATACCACATGATCTCTTACTAGATAATGTATCACAGTAAAATGAATGGTGATCCTAGAATCAAAAAAGCTTTTTTTGCCCACCCCCCACTCCCAGTCTCTGACAGCTACCAATCTGTTCTCTCCACCTATGGGTTGGATTTTTTTTTTTAATGCCACCAAATTTCAATTTATTTATTTTTATTTTTTTAGTTTCAGGTGTACAGCATAGTGATTTGATAATTCTATATATTATTCAGTGCTCACCATGATAAGTGTAATCACTTTCTGTCTCCATACAGTGTTATTACAGTATTATTGACTGTATTCCCTATGCTGTACTTTTTATCTTTGTGACTTCTTTATTTTATAACTGGAAGTTTGTACCTCTTAATCTCTTTTGTCTATTTTCCCCACCCCCCCACAACTACTTCCCTTCTGGCGGCCACCAGTTTGTCCTCTGTATTTAAGAGTCTTTTTTTTTTTTTATGTATTTCACATATAAGTGAAATGATATGGTCTCTTTCTCTGACTTACTTCACTTAGCATAATAATCTCTAGGTTCATCCATGTTGTTGCAAATGGCAAGACTTTATTCTTTTTTATGGCTGAGTAATATTCCATTATGGACATTTCCTTAATCCATTCACCTATCTGTGGACATTTGGGTTGTTTTCATAGCTTGGCTATTGTAAATAAAGCTGCAATAAACATAGAGGTGCATATATCTTTTTGAGTGGGTAGTCATAAAATAATTAAGTCATAGGGATGTAATGTACAATATGACAACTATAGTTAATATTACTGTATTGCATATTTGAAAGTTGCAAAGAAAGTAAACATTATCATCATAAGAAAAAACTTCTCTATGTGTTGTGATAGATGTTAACTAGACTTATATCATGTTTGTAATATAAATACACTAAAAACAAAATAAAATCTAACATTCATTGAGGGCTTACTATGAACTGAGCCCTCTGTTAATTGTGATACATGTTATTACAAACATGTAATACTTAGAACAGGCTAATGTGACAGGTACTGTTATAATTCCCACTTTAGTGTGAGGAAATCAAGGCTCAGAGATGAAAATGGATATGTAGCTATTTCATATTAAAGCTGGGGTCAAGGTCCTTAATAACCTCCACCACTGCCTCTCTGAAGGCTCCAGGATGCACATTCTGCAATGGAAGAGTTTTAAGTGACCCACCAGAACACTCCTTTTTATCTTCTCACATTAATGGTAATTCTGTGATGAGATTAACCAGAGCAACCATGGCAAACAACTATGAAGTTTTAAAAAAGGGTCTTCATTTGGATAAAAAGGCAGAAGAGAACAATTTGCATCTTTTTTTAAAAAAGATTTTATTTATTTATTTGAGAGAGAGAGTGCACAAGCAGGGGGAGCAGCAAAGGGAGAGGGAGAAGTAGACCCCCTCTGAACAGGGAGCCCGAGATAATGACCTGAGCTAAAGGCAGACTGACTAAGCCACCCAGCCTCCCTGTTTTGCCAGTTTCTTGAGGATTGGGAAAACAGACAAAATAAAAGTAACATTATCATTCCCAAAGGTCACTAATAGTTAATTCATGGCAGGTAGTGTAAAAAATAAAAACTGAAAGAGTGAATTCTGAGGGAAAATAGATCAAACCTACATGGCATCTGTACCAACCACTGTTTGAGAATTGGTTGTCTCCAAAGCAACTATTATGAGATGGCCCAAGATAATTTTTTATAGGAATCGTATTCCACAATCATTTCACCTATGCTGAATGCAAGTGTCAACCAGTCACTAGGATAAACATTTACTATTAGAATATCAATATCCTTTATGTATGTAAAATTCAATCTTGATTCAGTCCGGCCTCTGATTTATCTGCATCATTTGTTATAAAGTTAGTTCAAATTTTGCCAAATCTCCTACTCCAGTCTATCTTATCATAGACCTTTTAAGAAATCTTTGCTCTAGAAAGTTTAATTGTAGTGTGTTAGAAAAGGCACGCTTACCTGATATTTAAGAAACCTGGACTTCATTCCCCATATTGACACAGGGCAGCCATCACTTTGGAGCAAATCACTTAACCTGTTCAAACTTCAACTTCCTCGTCTGAAACATAGGTGGATTGAAATGATTACTCTTTAAGCTCTACCTTTCTGTGATGATGGGTCTCTATCTGAGAGCTTTCACTTCTATGGAAATTAGGTCATGGGAGCCCTAACCTTGTAAAGTCAAGAAGGAATGAAGGGAGACCTAGAGAAAAGTTAGCGAGTTGAAATATCAAGGGCATTCTACCTTAAGCAAAGTGTCAGTTTCCTTGGTGCCCTGGCATATTCTTACTGGTTTTATCAACTGTTTATGAGCATTTCTCTGAATTTTTGATATTTTAACTTCTTAGTCTTCTTTAAACATTTTGTGCCACACCTTGAAAGTTACAGATATTAGAATGTTAATGAAAATGTCCTTGAAAAAAGACCAAGAAAACTGATTTATGAGGTATGGTTATTTGAGGTCATCATTCCTAATTTTGAACTAAAATGAGCATCAAGAGAAAAAAAATTATTCCCAAAATACTGTGCTCTCGTTTGACTTATATTTTTAAAATTGTTATCTTGTGAAGCATATTGCTTATGTTTATGTCAGGCTTGCCCTTATTTTGCCCAATTACTTTTCAACTGCATTTGGCTGAGCATTACTGTAGAAGAACGCAGTTCTAAAGTTATCTGTTTGCATATGGTTCCTTCAGGAGGGATTCAAAAGATACATTTATTGTGTTTATTGAGAAGACAACGCTTTGTTTCTCCCAAGCCTAAATATGTTTTTCTAAATGCACCCTCAAAATCAGTGCCTGCCTCTACACTAATAAACTATAGGTCTTTCTCAGCTCATATATTATATTGGAAGAGGAGGCATTGTTTAGACACATAATCATGCTACTGCTGACTGTTGCTATAAAAATGAAGTTTCATCTCTGCACGATTTCCATTGCTTTTCCTTTGAAATCTGGTGTTTATTGCAACAGAATTTCAGATTTTGCAACATGAGAGTCTGAAAGACAGGCCAACACAGGCGGCTCTTTGGAAACCAGAGACCTGGTACTTCCAACAGCCAAAAAGCTGGCCAGACACCAGGAGGAGGGGAAAGACATATCAGGTAGTTTGTGTTGATTCCCTCAGATGTATTTTGATTATTTGCTAGAGGGTTTCTTTTGACAAAGCAGGGACTTTTTTTTTTTTTTTTTTGGTTGTTCTGTGTTTCTGTTAACCATACTCTCCTGGAAGAGACTTTGACCATCTGGATGTGGTTTTTATTTCTGTGAGAAGGAACTTTTGTGTCCTTGACATGCCACTAGTAAAAATAAATGCTCAATGAAAAAAGCATGGATCAAGATATTTCCAGGTCAAATTAGGACAACTATTACAAGTTATTTGGTATATACAATTAAGCATGTGAACATGAAAAAATGCACTTATTACAAATTTACTTACTGGACGTTTCAGAATAACTTGACAGCTAGTTTGGAACAGGCATATTAAACATAACATCTGCACACAACATGGCCATCTGTAGGATAAAAGGCAGCTAAACATGTGTCCATGCACTATATAAACTAGTGAGAATTTTGTAATTTTATTTCAGGAGATCTTAATATACTCATTTTCATTATAAAAAAGAATTATGGATTTAAGATATAGATTTGAAATTTGTAGCAAACTGTAGCAAAAAGGATAAAGCAAATCAAAGAACAGTGTTTGGGGAGCATATAATTTTTCTGTTCTTTACCCTTTACTCCACTGGCAATACCTTTGCCACAACTCATCTTCGAATATTGTGGAGTACTTTATCCAGGCAGTGAGGGTTTATTTTTGCTTCTGAACTTGAAAATTAAGCAGCCAGTGAGGTAGATTCCTCAATTAAATCAAATGATCCATATTAATGTTGACACTCAAAGGAACAGCTTTGTTTATTTTATACTGTAAATAAAGACAAAGATCTTTGTGTGTGAGTGTGTGTTTGTGTGTATTGGCTGTTATTTTTACTTAGGTACTTATTTCTATACCTTTGTTCTAAAGAGCTAAATCCCTGTTGGGATATGATGAAGTCTGATCTCTTCTAGGTCTGTGTATCAAATGATTTAGCTTTCTGAAGCTATCACTTTGGAGACAGTGGCCTCCAGGCTTCTCTGTCATGGAAGTTTGCATTTCCCTGCCTGGGGTGGTGAGATATTACTATAGCCCTTAACTCTATTCTTGTGCCATACCTTTCTTTACTTCACTAGTGAGTCTTAGGAGGCATGGAGATGGCATTAAACCTAGTTGTGTCTTTGCCATATTTCGTGAATTAGAGTCTCTTTTTAAAGGATCGCCATCCAGGGTGCTTGGGTGGCTCAGTCGGTCCCGCTCTGCTTCTCTCTCTCCCTGTACCTTCCGCTCCCCTTGCTTGTAGTCTCTCTCTTTTTCTGTCAATTAAATAAATAAAATCTTTTAAAAAAAGGATCACCATCTAAAGCCATAAGAATCTTTTTAAACTTCTACCGTTGTAACTAGGAAATTATTTAATCAATCTAGTTCGTATAGAATATGTTATTTTTTTGTTACAAGGTAAAGTTTTTCTGGATCACGTAACTTAAATAAAATCTAACAAATATGTACTGAAAATTCCTATGAAGGAGTTATTTTTTTTTTAAGATTTTATTTATTGATTTGAGAAAGAAAGAGAGTGAGAAACAGCATGAGAGGGGAGAGGGTCCGAGGAAGAAGCACGCTCCCCGCTGAGCCGGGAGCCTGATGTGGGACTCGATCCTGGGACTCCAGGATCATGACCTGAACTGAAGGCAGACGCTTAACCAACTGAGCCACCCAGGCGCCCTGAAGGAGTTATTTTTTTAGGGTTCTGCATATTTAGAGAGTCTGCTTATAATTCTGCAGCTGATCACAGACACCATAATTAGTTCTGTTCTTAAATACTAGGTCTTTGTAAGCACAACAACATCCTTTGAAAGCAGTGTGAAAACAGGGTGTGCAGCTTGCAGGGAATTCTGGCCTAGCCAATGTGTTTGATCACCTGGTTTGGATAAACAGAAAGGTTATACCTCATGTTAGAAAAGGTTTTGGAAATTAGAACAGAAGTTATAATTAGGTTTTACTTGAATGCCATACACTGTGCAATTATAAAACAATGAGCTGGATAAATGAGATTACATTTCTACTTTTATTCTAAATATCAATATTAGGCATTTATCATGAGACCCTTTAAAAGCTTCTACTTTTAAAATAGTCATGGTGATGGATGACTTAAATCCAGGAAATAGCAGTCCCAAAAGCAAGATAAACCACAAGGAATTACTTTCTTTCAGTTTAAGAAAGCTTAGACCTCTTAACAAATCAGTAGATGATGTATTACAATGATTTTTATATGAAAAACTATTTCTACCATTTGAACTGGTTGCATCACCTATAAACTAAAAATGTAAGTAGGTTTTAAAGCTTTTTCTAAAGGTTGTTCAGTAGCATCTTGTTAATAGAGAATGAGCGAACCCTTTGGCTATTTGTAATGCCAGTTAGGAATTGTTTGGGAAAAAATGAAGCCTTGATGGGTTATGTTGCGCATAAATAGTATATTCATCGCAAGACAATATTAGGCCTATTCTAAATTTAGCCCTTTATTACTCATAATCTGCCACTGTGAATGTTTTTACTCTTCTTTAGTAAGCTCTGCTACAGATCATGAGAGGGATTATTATATAACAGAAAGTTCTCTAGCTGATACTCTCATGTTTTCCTTTCCACATCAGAGGAATGAAGAAGTTCTACATACTAAAAACAAACAAACAAATGAACAAAACCCAAAAGTCAACAAAGAAAATGCACCTCTAAATATAGGGGCGCTAAAACTTTAAGGACAAACATAGATTATTACACTTCACATGGATATGTTATACTATATGGGTTTATTGACATTGATATACCTGGAGAAGCTGTACCCTACTCACCAGGTACTTCTCACTCAGGAACTTCTGTGTCAAGAGTTTCACTACCTGGACTTTTGGGCTGCATCAGGACAGAAGTGATTGTGGTGGCAAACGGTTGTGCTAAAAATGTACTAGTTATGTGAAAGTGGGGTGAGGACTGGCAAGCAGTCTAAAAATTCTGGAAAGCCAAAGGACCCCTTCAGTGAGGTAGGCCAAAGGAAAAATGAATTTTCTCATTTTATAGATCTGAGCAAGCAGGAAATAAACTCTATAAGCTTGAACCTTGAATTATCTGGTATTAGTAATACTAGATAATCAGCAAGTGTGCTGACAAGGCATTTGATAAAATTCAACACCCATTTTAGATAGAAACTCTCAATATAATGTGGTAGATGAATGTTATAAAGTGGCAAAATATATCTACCTCAACCTAAAATACAGAATTGTATCCATATAAATTAGGGAAAAGAAAAATTTGATATTATGGCTGTTCCTTAACCTTCACTAGCAATATGTGAAAGTGCTTGTTTTTCTACATCCTTATTAAAAGAATGCCAAACTGTTAGGTTAGGAATTGTAGGATAGTTTTAATTTGTAATTACCAAGTAAAAAGTGATATTGAGCATTTTTCATATTTAGAGTAATTTTCTTTTTTGTGAACTATATCCTCACAACTTTTTTTTTTTTAGAAATTAACTGTTTTTTGTTTTTTTTTAAAGATTTTATTTATTTATTTGAGAGAGAGAGAATGAAAGACAGAGAGCATGAGAGGGAGGAGGGTCAGAGGGAGAAGCAGACTCCCCGCCAAAGAGGGAGCCCGATGCGGGACTCGATCCCGGGACTCCAGGATCATGACCTGAGCCGAAGGCAGTGGCTTAACCAACTGAGCCACCCAGGCGCCCTCCTCACAACTTTTTCTACCTGCTTGTTGGGCTTCTTGATTTGTAAGAGCTCTTCAATGAGCTCAAAAAAATTTTATCACTTTTAAATCTGTCTTGTGACTTGGTAGTTTTGCTATCCTAAACTTTTTTAGGAATTGGAATTTGTCAATTATATTTTTAATGACTTGTGGGTTTTTTTTTTTTTTTTACTTAAAAAAAATTTTTTTTTGTTTTTGCTTTTCGGAAGGGCATCCATATCTCGGAAGTACTAGCCAATGCAAATAGAAAAGATGGCAATAATACAAATATAACATTTTTGAAGAGAATGTAAAATTATTATATTATTTGTTAACTTCAATATTTTATACTTGGAGAATCTTGAAGAAACAAACAAGTTCAGATTTAAAGAATTCAGAAATATATCTGAATATAAAATTAATATACAGAAATTAACCACTAAATAAAATATAATACCTAGGAATAACAAGAAATATGCACGATGTATATAAAAAGAAGTTTAAGATGGTACTCTGGAATGTAAAATCTGTCTTAACCAAATGCAGTGGTGGACTATGTCCATTTAGAGGAAGCCTCAACATCATAAAATGGATTAAGTGCCCCTAAATTAATCTATAAATCTAAAGCAATCCCAATAAAAATATTAGAAATGTAAAACTTTTATCATAAAGTTTATATGGCAAAACAAAAGAGAAAAAGTGAATTGGAAAATTGAGAGAAAAAGACTAATGAGGTATAAACACTCCTGTCACACACTTTTTATTTAATATTGACATTGGAGGCAGGGTGTTGAAATAGATATATACCAATGGAAAAGAATATAAAGAATATAAAAATTCTCTATAGACATTTGAGAAATTAATATATGACAAATTGTCATTTCTAATTAGTAGAGATTGGGTTATCAAAAATTGGTGTTGGGATGGCAAGGTAGCAATCCTGAAAAAAAAAATTAAGTTGGTGCTAAGCCTTATCTCTTGTACCAAATAAGCTCCAGAGTGAAATATTTAAGTTCATTAAAGGAAGTTATAAAAATTCAAGAAAAAATAGGGGAAAAAGTTTATTTATTTATTTACTGATTTATTATTTACTGATTCATCACTTACATATGAGTGCTCATCATAAGTGCCCTCCTTTTTTAAAAAAATTATTTAAATTCAATTTAGTTAACACATAGTGTGTTATTAGTTTCAGGGGTAGAATTTAATGATTCATCAGTTGCATATAACACCCAGTGCTCATTATATCAAGTGACCTCAATACCCATCACCCACTCAGCCCATGGGAAAATAAGTTTTTTAAAAAAGATGGCATGTAGATGGTTTTCAAAGCAAAAAATAAATAAATGAACTTCAGTTCCTATAAAAAATTCTGCTTAGCTATAACCACCCAAAAGAAAGTCAAAAGACATTAAAAATTGAAGAAGGATATTTTGAACTCATTGATATTCTCTTGCAAATCAAGAAGAATTCCAATAACCAAGAAAAAAAATGGGCAAAAGATGTGAGGAGAAAAGAAATTACAAATGATTTTTAAGCATGAAAACATTCTCAATAACACTTGTCATAGGATAATTACAAATTAGAACTATTCTGTTGTGCTATTTGCGTTTAGAAGTTCGGCAAATACCCAAAATCTTAATCATCCACTATGCTGGCAAAAATGTGAAAAAAACAAGCATTTTCATAATTTGTGAAGGTTTAAATTGATATAATTCCTTAGAAGGATAACTTGTCAATATCTAGCAAAATTAAAAATGTGCATAACTTTTGACGTAGCAATTCCACTTCTAGGGCTTTATGCTATGCCTAAGTGTGTGTATAGGCAAAATTATATATGTACCAAGCTATTCAGTGAATAACTTTTTTGCAAGGGTCAAAAGACTTAACACAATGTAAAGTCCATTTGCAGAGGATGGAGTAAAAATGTTACACATATTCAAAAAGCCATTTAAAAGAATAAGGGAAAATTTTTTTCTTTGTTATACTGATATATGAAGAACTCCAACATTTGTTATTAATCGGTTTAGTGTAAATAGAGATTGTATTCTATCGTTTATGTAAAAAAGCAAAAATAAAATAGTGGTATCTTTTGAATTTTAAAATGTAAATATTAACTATTCAAATAATAAAAATTTAAGAATAATGTGAATATTAGACATTACTATTCTTTAAAATAGTTCAGACTTTCTTCTTCTGAGACCCAAGTTCCTGCTCTGTCCTCCCTTCCCCTTCCAAATACACAGTCTTTACTGGTTGAGGGGTCTGGTGTTAAAAAATACGGTATGACACAACATTTCTTTTAGTTTTTTACAATAAGAAATTCAACTCTAAATCAACGTTATAGACTAGCCTCTGGATCTGACTTTGAACCTCAAAACATTTATTTAGGTAATGTATTGAACTATGTATAACTATCACTCCCTTTATCTCCCTTAGTAATTTTTTTTTAAAGAAGAGTTTTAAAAATTATAGTTCTTAGTGAGGACCAAATAAGTGCATTTTAAGAATTTTCCATCCCATTTAACAGAGGGTGATTAAAAAAATGTTCCTGTTATATTACTTCTAGTTCTGGATTCCATAACATTTGTTAGTAATCATAGAATACCTTTAGGTTAATTTTAGAAAATATTTTCTCCAACTATACCCAATCTGTTTTTTTTTTCCTCGTCAAATGCCAACTCTTGACATTAGGTAAACCTATCCTAAGCGTTGCATTTGGATGGCCACTGTTGAGACATAGGCAAATGTGTTGCTTTTCCTACTTTCTCCACTGACTCTTCCATTTACTATCTGAAGCATAGTAGGAGTAAAAGAGAGGAGTGTGAGGATTTACAGCATAGTTCCAGTTTGAGCTTTTAAAAATTGAAATCTTTAATTATAGTTACCCAACTATGGAAGACAAAAAAGACTCAAACTAGAAAACAGAATGGGAGTAGGATGGTGTATATACTAGGCATGTTTTAAGCAGAGAAGAATAATGGAAGTGCTGAGCAACCTTCCAAATGATAAATCATCAGTTTGAAATGTTATGAATTCCCAGGATATGTTCATACCTAAATGTAAAAGAAACCTCACACTTTAAGGTTAAATACAAATCATTATTATACACTTTAATTGTCAATAGATAAACAGCAAACTATATATTATAAAATAATAGGCATATGAGCTAGTGTATCTGGAAGCTTTTGTTAAACCCTTATGTCATCTACTAGTGCTAATTATGTTTTTATTCTAATAATTAAAGTCATTCTTACAACAGTCAGTGGCTCAGCAACATTTATTGAGCTTTTCCTTTGTGTTGGAGCCCTGATATCAGAGATATGGCACTAAGTTAGAAATTGTCCTCTGATAAGTTATCTGGCTAAGACTCATGTGAAAACATACATGTGCGCAACACATACACACACATGCATGCGCATGTGTGTAGAGAAACTTCTTGTTAAACATCCATAAAAAGAGTAAATTACAGAGTGAGATGCCACATAAAAGGATGATAAATGTCAGAAAAGAATAAGAAGAAAATTCTCTGAGGTGTTAAGTTTTGAGCCATGTTTTGAGGAAGGAATAACATAGAAAAAGATAAATGAAGGTCGATAACAGAAAAGAGGATGACAGAGTCGTTAATGGGAAGGACATGTAAAAAAGATCATTTTCAGTTATATTTGTATATGGTTTATTACAGCTTTACAAAGCCTATTTAAATTTTTCTCTTTTCTTGACTTAAAATACATTTCTGCCTTTTATTTCATAATCTGATTTTTAAAAAATATTTATTATTTATTTGAGAGAGAGAGGGCATGCAGGGGGAGGGGAAGAGGGAGAGGGAGAGAGAATCTCAAGCAGACTCCCTGTAGAGCACAGAGCCCTACGCGGGGCTTCATGAGGGGCTTGATCCCAAGCCCTGAGATCATGAACTGAGTTGAAACCAAAAGACAGAAGAGTAACTGACAATCTAATTTTTACATATCTTCTGAGTTTACATTATAGGCTATATAGGAGTATATCATCTTATGAATAAATACTGTTATCTTCTTGTTGCAAAGGTAACATAATGAAAATACTTCTATATTTAACAATTTCTATATTTGAATAGCTTTTCATGCTATTGCAGTATCAGAACTTGTTTGAAAAACAAGTAATTTTTATAAATATATGATAAAGTTAAAGAATAAATATTTTTAAAGATTTATTTATTTATTTATTTGAGAGAGAGCATGAGCACAGGGAGGGGCAGAGGGAGAAGGAGAAGCAGACTCCCAGCAGGGAGCCTGACTTGGGGCTGGATCCCAGGACTCCAGCATCATGACCAGAGTCACCCAGGCACCCGAAAGAATAAATATTTTTAAAAGGGATCATTTGACAGAATCCCTCCTTATTTTTAAAATAACTCCATCATATGAAATCTTACTCAACATTTCCTTAAGAATAGAAAGGACAACAAAGCCAGAGACATCAGAGAAACAGAGAAACAATTATAGAGGGTGAATAAAAGCTAAACACGGGGGATGTTCATACACATTTAGAGCTCTGTGTGATACAGAGATATCTAGATAGCTTTTCTTCATAGTCATTCTGCCATTTATGAATTTGCTAGACTTTCATGTTTTTAATTTAAAAGACTGATTTGTTTTTTCTTTACTAAGACTTTGGAAAACTGTCTTTTAGTTTGTAACTATGATAATTATTTACAGAGTTTGGTGGGATTGTCATATTTATGTGTTTTGAAGAGAACAGCCCCTCAGGCTGTGTTTGCTGCACATCAAGCTTAATCTGTTTCCTCTCTTCTCAGCTTTCTAAGGCTATCCCTGCTGCTGAGGTTCTACTTTAGTTGTCTTCATATGTATCCCTAGACTTATATTTTCCCTTATTTAGCAGAATCATTTTATACAGATTCTTTTAAAAGTAGACTTTATATTTAGAACATTTTTAAATTTGTGACAAAATTCAGTGAAAGGGACAGAGAATTCCCATATACATCCTGCCCCCTTATCTGCATAGCCTCCACTAATATTTCCACCCCACACAGAGTGGTACATTTATGATAATTGATTAACCTACAGCAACACATTGTTACCCAAAGTCCATAGTATACATTAGGGTTCGCTCTTGGTGTTGTATATTCTATGGGTTTAGACAGATGATCGAAGATCCATCATTATAATACCGTACAGAATAGTTTCACTAACCTAAAAATTTTCTGTGCTCTGACTATTCATTTCTCCCTCCCCACTAACCCCTGGAAACCACTTATCTTTTTTTTTTTTTTTACAGATTTTATTTATTTATTTGAGACAGAGAGAATGAGAGAAAGAGAGAGAGCACATGAGAGGGGGAGGGTCAGAGGGAGAAGCAGGCTCCCTGCCGAGCAGGGAGCCCGATGCGGGACTCGATCCAGGGACTCCAGGATCATGACCCGAGCCGAAGGCAGTCACTTAACCAACTGAGCCACCCAGGCACCCCAGGAAACCACTTATCTTTTTAATGTCTCCATAGCTTTGCCTTTTTTGGAATGTCATATAGTTTAAATCATACAGTATGTAGCCTTTTTGGATTGGCTTCTTTCACTTAATATGTAATATGTGTTTAAGGTTCCTTCATGTCTTTTCATGGAACAATATGTTAGTTATTTGGCACAGTATGTCTGGAATTATACAGTTTATTCATCCATTTACGTACTGAAAGACATTTGATGTCAATGTTCTGGATCTTGGCCATTCTAATAGAGGTGTAGTGGTATATCATTGTTAGTTTAATTTGCAATTCCTAATGACATATGATATTGAACATATTTTTCATATGATTATGTGTCATCTGTGTATCTTCTATGGTGAGGTCTCTGTTGAAGTCTTTTCCTCATTTTTTAACCAGATTGTTCATTTTCTTTTTGTTGTGTGTTTAGAGTTCTCTGTATATTTTAGATAACAGTCCTTTATCAGATATTTGAAAATATTTGCAAGTATTTTCACCCAAATTGTGGTTTGTCTTCTAATTCTCTTGAGAGTGCCTTTCACAGGGCAGAAGTTTTTAATTTTAATGCAGTGCAGCTTATCAGTTATTTCTTTCATGAATTGTGCCTTTGGTGTTTAATATCTAGAGTCCTCACAAAACCCAAGGTCATCTAGATTTTCTCTTATCTTCTAGGAGTTTTACATTTTATAGTGAGGTCTGTAATCCACTTTGAGTTAATTTTTGTGAAGGTTACAAGGTTTAGATTCTTTTCTTTCTTTCTTTCTTTCTTTCTTTCTTTCTTTCTTTCTTTCTTTCTTCCTTCCTTCCTTCCTTCCTCCCTCCCTCCCTCCCTCCCTCCCTCCCTCCCTCCCTTTCTTTCTTTCTTTCTTTCTTTCTTTCTTTCTTTCTTTCTTTCTTTCTTTCTTTCTTTTCTTTCTTTTTCTTTCTTTCTTTCTTTTTGCATGCAGATGTCTAGTTGTTCCAGCATGATTTGTGGAAAAGACTGTCTTTGCTCCATTGTATTATCTTTGTTCCTTTATTAAAGTTCAGTTTTCCATATTTGTGTGAATTTCTGTTCTCTTTTATTGATCTGTATCTCTGTTCTTTCATCAGTACCACACTGTATTGATTACTATAGCTTAATAGTAAATCTTGAAGTCAAATAGTGTCAATCTTCCAGCTTTGTTTTTCTCCAGTATGGTGTTGACTATTCTGGGTCTTTTGCCTCTCCTTAGAAATTTTAGAATCAGTTTGTTAATATCCACAAAATAACTTGCTGAGATTTTGGTTGGGATTTTGTTGAATCTAAAGATCAAGTTGGGAAGAACTGGCATCTTGGCAATATTGAGTCTTCCTCTTTATGACTTTGGAATATCTCTCCATTTATTTAGTTCCTCTTTAATTTATTTTATCAGAGTTTTGTAGTTTTCTTCATGAGAATCTTGAATATATTTTGTTAGATGTGTACCTAAATATTTCATTTTGTGGGGTATTAATGTAAATGGTATTGTGTTTTTAATTTCAAATTTAACATTTTCATTGGTGGTGTATAGAAAAGTGGTTGACTTGTATATCAGCCTTATATTTGGCAACTTTGCTATAATTGCTTATTAGTTCCAGGAGTTTTTTGTTTTGTTTTCATTTGTCTGATTTTTTTACCTACACAGTTATGTCATTTACAAACAAAGACAATTTTATTTCTTCATTCCCAATCTGTATACCTTTTAGTCTTATTGCATGATCTAAGACTTCTAGTATGATGTTGAAAAGAAGTAGTGAAATAGGATATCCTTGCCTTATTTCTGATCTTAGCAGGAAAGCTTCTAGTTTCTCACTGTTAAGTATGTTGTGAGCTGTGAGCTTTTTTAAAGATGTTCCTAGTCAAGTTGAGAACATTTCCTTCCATTCCTAGTTTGCTGAGAGTTTTTATCCTGAATGAGTATTGGATTTTGTTAAATGCTTTTTGTATATCTTTCAATAATATGTGATTTTTCCCATTTAGGCTGTTGCTGTGATGGATAACATTAATTGATTTTCATGTGTTGAACCTGCCTTACACTCCCAGGATAAATACTGCTTAGTATTTATTGGTTTTGATTTACTAATTGTTTGTTGAGGATTTTTGCATTTATGTTTATGACAGATATTGATCCATAGTTTTATTTTTTTTTTCTTTATTCTAGTTTTCTTGTAATGTCTTTATCTGGTTTTAGTATTAGGGTAATGCTGTCTTCATAGAATAAGTTAGGGAGTATTTCCTCTGCTTCAATCTTCTAGTAGGGAATTGGTATAATTTCTTCCTTAGATGTTTGGTAGAATTCACCAAATCCAGAATAACTCATCTGGGCCTGGTGCTTTCTGTTTGGGAAGTTTATTAATTATTGGTTCAATTTTTTTTAATAGATATATTCTTACTCAAGTTGTCTATTTCTTCTTGTGTGAGTTTTGGCAGATTTTGGTTTTCAAGAAATTGGTCCATTTCATTTAGGTTATCAAATTTGTGTGCATAGTTATTCATAGTATTTCTTTCTCCATCTTTTTACTTTTAATTTACGTGTCTTTATATTTTAAGTGGGTCTCTTGTAGATAATATAGTTGGGGTTGACTTTTTATCCACTCTGAAAATCTGTGCATTTTATTGGTGTATTTAGACCATTGGCATTTAAAGTGATTATTGATGTAGTTGGATTAATATTTATTATATTAGCTACTGTTTTCTTTTCATTGTTCTTGTTTTTTATTTCCATTTGTGTCTTTCACTTTTTTCTGCCTTTTGTGATTTTAATTGAGCATTTAAAATACTTGATTTTCCCCCTTTCTTAGCATACCAGTTATACTTTCTTTTAAATTTTTTATGAATTGACCTAGAGTTTGTAATAAACATAACTATTCCAAGTCCACTTTCAAATAAACCATACTTCTTGATGGGTAGGGCAAGTGCCTTGGAATAACAAAGTATTTCTAATTTCTCCCTCCTTATATTATTGCTGTGATTCGTTCTACTTCTACATAAGTTATAATCATCAAATACATTGTTACTATTATTAAAAGTTATTTACTTCCACTTATTCCTGCTCTAATGCTCCTCCTTTCTTTATGTAGATCTGAATTTTCAATTTGTATCATTTTCCTTCTCTTCAACTTTTTTTAAACAGTTCTTGTAAGGCGGGTATACAGGCAACAAATTCCCTCAATTTTTGTTTGTCTAAGAGAGTCTTCAATTTCTCCTTCACTTCTGAATGATAATTTCATAGGATGAAGTTTTCTAGGCTGGTGCATTTTTTTTCTCTCAACATTTTAAATATTTCACTTCACTCTCTTGCTTGTATGTTTCTGAGGAGAAATTAGATAAAATTCTTACCTCTCTTCCTCTGTAGGTAAGGTTCATTTTTTCCCTCTGATATCTTCCAAGATTTTTTCTTTCTTTCTTTTTTTTACCTTTCATTTTCTGACATTTGATTTTAATATGCCTACATGTAGTTTTTTCAGCATTTTTTTGCTTGGTGTTCTCTGAGCTTCCTGGATCTGTGGTTTGGTGTGTGACATTAATCTGGAGGAAATTCTCAGTCATGGTTACTTCAAATATTTCTTCCATTCCTTTCTTTCTTCTCCTCCTGGTATTCCCATTATCCATATGTTATACCTTTTGTAGTTGTTCCATAGTTCTATAGTCTGTTCCATTTATTTAGTCTTTTTTCTCTTTGTTTTTTTTTTTTTTTTAGTTTTCTACTGACATATTTTTGAGATCAGAGATACTTTCCTAAGCTGTGTCCAGACTATTAATGAAGGCATTCTTCATTTCTGTTGCAATGTTTTTGATCTGTAGCATTTCTTTTTGATTCTGCTTTAGAATTTTCATCTCTTTTCTTACATTACCCCATCTGTTCCTGTATGTGGTCTACTCTCAGTTACAGTCATTAACATATTAATCATAATTTTTTTAAGTTATCGCTTAATGATTCCAACATCTCTGCTATATCTGAATCTGGTTCTTATGCTTGTTCAATCTCTTCTATTGTTTTTTTTTTTTTTTTTTCCTTTTCAGTATGCCTTGTAATTTTTTTGTTGAAAGCCAGACATGGTAAAAGGAACTCTGATAAAAAAAAAAAAAGCCTTTAGTAATGTGGTAAGTATGGAGGAGGGGAAGTGTTGTATTGTCCTGTGAGCAGGTCTCAATCTTTTGGTGAACATGTGTTTATGAGCTATGAACTTCACAAGTACTTCTAGGTTTCTACCCACCCTTTACTGGAACAAGATGGCCAGAAAGGGCTAGAGTTGGGTATTTCCCTTCTCACAGGTTGGTAAAGCTCTGATAAAACTCCAAGAGGTTAGGCTCTGGTAAAAAAGTTTCTCTTGAGAGCAGTCCTTGTTATAAAAACCAGAATGCTCTGGCTTATTTAAAAATGATTACTTTTCCTCTCCCCCTCCTGAAATATGAGGAGATTTTTCTCTGGTATTCACTGTGAGAACCCAGTAGATCTTTTGGAGGTAAAACTCCTAAGTGTGATCCTCCCTCCCCCTGGCCCAAGACTGGGTCCCCCTGGAGTTTTTAACTTTCAGACTTGTCCACACTGAGCCTCCAGCAATTCAATCACAGTTCAGGTTTTCCTATGCTAGCACTGGTTCCCATGGATGTTTCTGCTGGTGGGTTTTGATGAGGGAACAGAAGGCAAGCTGAGGACAAAGCAGAAGCTGACACCCCACAACACCCGCCTCCCCCCATGAGATACATGTGTCATTCCTCATACATTCCTGGCTGCCCTAAAGCTAAGGAAAGGAAAAACAAATAGTTAACATGTAGAGATCACAATCCTGCAAGACCTGAGTCTCCCTCAGTTTACAAATGTCTTAGCAGTTTACAAGAACAAAGCATTTCTATCAATGGCCTAGCTTCCAGAAGGAAATGTAGATACAATTAAATGTCCTTATAACCTGCAGCCTATTGACAGATACGTGAGGTGGGCAGAGTGTAATGTTCCTCCAGGAAGTTCCCAACTACCTGTTAATGCCTTGCTAGAGGGAAAACAACCTTAACTTAACAATGGCAAAGCCTCAGGTATCCTGTGAGTCTTCTTTAACACATGAAAGATCTTTCTCAAAACCTCCCTTTTTCCTTACCTCCCCCAACCCTCTAGTATATAATCAGCCACCCCTCACAACCCCCGGTGCAGCAGCTCTCTCTGCCCACGGGTCCTGTCCCTGTGCTTTAAGAAACCACCATTTTGCACCAAAGACGTCTCAAGAATTCTTTCTTGGTAGTCAGCTCCGGACTCCACCCCACTGAACCTCACCTATATTCCCAAATCCCTTCAGGTTTCTGCTCTGGTAAGTTGTGATTCTCTGTATCTGCCTGTCTATCTCTCCAGTTTTATGGATAGCAATTAGCCCTGTGACCTCACTCTGATGGATCTAAGAAGAGTTGTTCATTTTTCATTTTATTCAGCATTTTACTTCTTATTAGGATGTGATGACAACGTCCAAGTTCCTTACATGTCAGACCGGAAATCTAGATTTTGTTTTACTCCTTAGATTTAATCATGACTGAATTTTCATATCAAGCCCATATTTGAAACCATCAAAAGAGACTTTTTGAATTGTTGAATGAGTTTCCATCGGTTTCTATTAAGTAAACTTTCTACCAGATGGGACAAAATCAGGTCTAATCCTCAGTGACCTACATACCTAATTATTTCACTGAAAAGCATAAAAATCACATTTTCTCTATAGCTTGACTGCTTACCTTAAATTATTTAGGAGGAAGTCAGAAAAGGAAAAAGTGACTTCTAATTGTTTTATTCAAAGCAATTTTATTTTTTGCCTTTGCAAAAATAATTATTGCCTGTCCTTGGATAATGGACAGTATAAGACTAAAGCTTCAAACTCTTCAGAACCAAAGTTATATAAACACAAAGTTTTGTAGAAAATTTTAATATTTTAATACATATGACAAAGTTTATGGAACCCAGGTAAAATGTCTTGATTTAAAACTTCTTTCTTCTTGGATATTACAAATAATCACCACAATTTCTAGTTTTTATTTATAGTAGGTGTTTTCTTCATAACATTTTATTCAATTAAATATTGCTAATTGGCTATTAGAACTCTTTCATATATGACTTTCAGTTACCATTTTTTCCTAAAAGTAAATTGTATGGTATCTTAAAAATCTTTTCTCAGTTGAATTATATCTAAATCTCTATTTTTTAATGGGAAATATCATGCAATTTATAGAACTCAGTTATATACATCTACATTTTTCAATCTAGATAAATTTAATTAAGACACATTTATACATAGGTTCAAATTCTCCCTTTCCTGTTCACTATCTTTACAAACTTTGGGCAAACTATTTTACCTTTTCTAGTCTTGGTTTTATCTTTAGAAACATGGAGATTAGAATGCCTTTGTCATGAATGGTTATAAGAGGTAAGTACTTAGCTGAAAGACTGCTTTTAGAGACTGTTCCGAAGAATGCTCTCAGGAATTTTGAGCTTCTTATTCCATTTCCTTTACTTATGGTTACTCCAGGTTATGTTATCTGCTATGAATATCTGGTGCCCCTCACTGGCAGCATGTAGCAGTGGGTAGAGTTAAAGTCTTGTGGGATCTAATTGCAGCTGATCTCACAGTGCCACATAATGTCAAACTATGCTCATAGCTGATCTGTCTAAAATGCCCCTCAAACTGATATTGACATTTGTGAATAGTCTCAGACTTAGAGCCATGAAAAGGTTGAGCTCTATGACCTCCCTAAAGACCTTTAGAATGTCTGAAACTAAATGTTTCATGTAAGTAGTAGAGAAATTCTTTCCACAGAATAGGTAAGTAGGGAGCATTGGCTTCTTTATAAATATAAGATTTTTTTCTAAATCAAGTATGAAAAAGAAGGTAAGACTAGAGAATTTCAGTGTTCTACTTTGTATACAATAGAAAGAGGTGAAGGTACAGAAACAATGTGAAAATAAACAGTATCATGTTTTATCAAGTACTTTCACACATTTTCTCCTTTGAAACTCCTAGAATTGTCACATAGCAAAATGGTAGATATCTGTATCTTCCTCTACATATGAAAAAAGAATGCCAGAGTGGCTTAATGACTCACTGAATATATATGAAGGCCCATGGATGGAGCCTTCCATTATTTTATTCTTCTTTATGCAGTTTGGAAATTGCAATTATAATAACATAATTTCTTTATCTAACTTGTTCCCTGCTTGTACTCCATCACTTATTAGTTCTCAGTTGTTTCTTATTGGTGTTTTCCTGAGAGATTAAAAAAAATGTTCTAGGTAACTTCTCCATTTCCTTATTGAAGAAGTATTTTTATACTTTCCTGGAGAGATAGCAATTCTACTCACTCTAAAAATATTTTAAACAGCTCAGGTGACTGATGTCAACATTTGAGGGTAGTATTCAATCATTATAGATACCCTGGAAATCCATTCTTTACTATACCCTATTCTACACCTTGATACTTATAATATCATGTTATATGGTTGCAAAACATTTCTTAGATCTTTCTTACTAAATTGACCTGTTGAACAAGTGAGTATTTGGTATAAAAAGCAAACATGAAAGATGAATGTAAAGTTTCAGCTGTACTTATTATTTTCATCCTAAGAAAGTACTCATTTAGTTATCCAAAAAGTAATTTGTTATAAATTTTATTTTGTTACAGAAATAAAATATGTAAGAATTATGGATAAATGAAAGCAATATCCTATTAATTTGGTTACATATCTTAATGTTATTACCTCTAATAATGAGATAATTCTTAGAGGTATGATATGCATGTAGACAGGTGCTGACCATGTGCTCTCTGCTAGGGCATATCTGAGTAATTGACTACAAAGTGACTACCTTCTTATTTTCTTTTTTAATGCATTATGGCTTAGTGCCAAGAATGACTGTGTTTAGGAGCTCAACATATTAAAACTTATTTTTACATATTTGAACATCAAAGAGATACTTGAAAAAATATTATATTACAAAATAAAATAACCAAACCACACATGTGTAGCCAAGGAAGAAAGGTAAATTTCTACTCCGTGGCAATTTTGGTGGTGATGGGCATTGGAGACTTTGGCCTATCTGAATGACTATGAGATCTTCTTCATTCTTTTTGCACCATTTGGTGAAGCCATGTACTCTTCCTTTCTCCATTTTTATCCTCGGAGTCACTGTCAAGCCATAGCAAAGGATCCCTGAAAAATGGACCCAGCAGTAATCTCTCTACTTTTATATGTTCTAAGGATGGTCCTGATAATATTTTCTTCTTAGACTGGCATGTTTCTTTTAGAAAAATAGCAACTTTTTCCTCCTCTCCTGTAAAATGTTCACTTTTATTTTACATAGGAAAAAAAGTCTGTACTTAAATGAAAACTCCCAATTTCTTTGTATATATAATGAAAATTTTATAATGTCAGATACAAACATTGTTAGAAAATAAGAGAGAATTTTAAGTTTTAATGACATAATTTAATATATGTGCATTAGTAGTCTATTCATTTTTTTCTCTGCTCACATTTAATTATCCATTTTCAAACATAAGATCTTTATCACACTGCCTAAATCAATTTTCTGTTTAAAATTTGTATGGATTCCCAGCTAGACATTATAAATTTCCTTTCATTATCCAATGAACTAAAGAAGTGGACATAAACAGAATGCATCCAACCAGTGTTTTATAATAGGCAAGAGAACTAGTGCTCATGGAGTACCTATTATAAGAAGGACTCATTATTCAAATTTGAGTGACTTAAGTCACACAAAATCTCCATAAAATGTGTCATCCTCTAAAAGAAAATAACAATCAATGATGTCACATAGCTAGTGTAGCCAGATATAAGCTAGAGTCTAGGTTTTCCTGTTTCTGAATTCCAAGCAAATCATTATCTTACCTAGAAATTCCAGTATAGTATTTTGATATCCCAGTGATAACAGCTGAAGTATCCTCCCTTCCCTCCCCTCCCCTTCTCCCCTCCCCTTTCCCTCCCTTCCTCTTCTCCTTCCTTTCCTATCTCTCCCTTTCCCTTTCTTCCTTCTTCCTTCTTTTGGCTTCCAAGAAATCAACAAAACATTTTTTTTTCTTTGCCTAATTTGTAGTTGTACTTCAAAGCCCACACAGTTTCCACTACAACTTTATTCTTCACTAACCTCAGGCTGCCATGCTGCCTTTGATAAAATTTCTATGCCTTTAGATAGGGTTGGCCTAGTCCTTCACTTGGCTCTACAGCGGGGGCAATGATGGAATTAGTAGATGAGTACCAATTGTAAAGAAACCTAACCCACTTTCATTCTTGTAGTTAGGCCTATTAGTAATGTAACACAAAGGGCACAACAGGGGAATTCAAACTTGTAATAGGAGTTTGAGAAGTGATGTCAGGGTCACACTAGCAATTTATGTAGCTATGTACAAAGAGAAAGGAAATATGAAGACCAAAAGAATAGAGGCTGTTTCTTTGCATGATGGAACTTCAAAAGTCCTATATTTTGATCAGACATTTGGTTTGCTATTTTATATGGGTTGGAGGGATATGTAGCCCTATCTCCACAAAGCATTTTTCACAACTTTCAAGGTTCAATATACTTTCTTATATTTTAGAAAAGTGATTGCATTTTGCTCATATGCTATCCTGGTTTGACATTAAATCCCAGTGTAAATGAGTCCAAATTATATTTAATTCAGGGCAATTTCCAGCTGGTTGCTCTGGAATAATCTGCAGTGATTTAGGTAGGAGGACATTGTTTTGAGAGATCAAGTGGTCCTCTCAACATACCAGGTAACAGTGCTGATACTGTCCTGGCAAGGACCACTGAAACTGAGCCCTGGTCATTATTATAGAAATTTTAGTGTTTACTAAGAATCCAGTGAAATTAAGTCAACTCCGAGATTCACATATTTGCTTTATTTTTTGCTTCTGCAGTTGTCCCCACTTGGTTTGGAAAATGATCTTATGTTCTTTAGATATTTTAAAAAGAGTTATTATCATAAAGGCAATATATGCTCAATGCTCAATATGACACACACACACAAATGTAAAGCCTTCAGTTTATTTCTCAATTTAAATTTGGGTATTATCCCATGCATTTTAATTCCATCCTACATGGATCTGATTTCTCCCTCTCTCATTTACCTTGTCTCCTGTGATGCAGGCTAGTCTAGAAATCTCATAATATTAAACCTTTTGTGTAAAGTCTTCTAGAAATACACAATGAAACTAAATTACTCTCTGAGCTAATATACTCAGAGTATTCTATATTTTGTTCTTTAAATGTCATTGTTGAGGCTATGGAACTCACTTTCAATCTTTATGATCTCCAGCTTCTCAATTTTTATCTTCCAGTTTGGATCTGCTACTCTCTATTTTCTAGCCATTCGCAGGTTCGCCAGGTTTCATATCTCCTAAGCAAATCAATAAGACCTATGAAATTGAACCCTTCCCAAGACAGATTCTTTGAGCTCACTTCCCTATTCCACCCTCAATTCATACAATCCTTTGCAAATTGATCCCTTCTCAAGATCAGGCAGTGTTAGAATATGAATAGTGCACAATGGCCTCAATTTTTCCTCTTCTAACTTTGTAGGGCTAGAGGAGAAGAGAGAAGAAAGTGAGTAATACCACCTCAATTTGCATAATGTGTCCTTACCTTGGGCCTGCTGTTCCCTGAGTCTCTCAGGAGTAAGCATGCCATACTGGGAAATATCAACCCTGAGTGTTCAGAGGACAAGTCCCTTTAGAGCATAAATATTTTATAAATACTTAAGTATATTTATAAATACACATGGTATGTTAATATGCAATGTATTTTATAGATATTTTATAAATATTTGTAAATATTTTTATAAGGGTCTTGAGGATGGGTATAGGAAATCAGGAAAGATGCCAGGATATCCTTCATGACCATGAGCTCCCCAGCTTTATTCTTCTCATGCTCCCTGATCTAGGGTTGCCCTGGCAGATGTGTGCAGGTAGAACAAACATGTTCAAAATTTATCCTAACATTTTCCCTAAAGGTGGAAGTGGGGGCACCATTAGACAAAATCAGGCTAAAACTCCAGTCTTTATTGGGAGGGAGTCTATTGTAAGGAGTAGGTCCCTTGGGGATCGGTCCAAGGCCTTCTGTAGCATTTTTTCTCCTGCTTATATGATCAGGCATTGTTCTAACCAATTTGATACTTAAAATGACTCATTGAAGCAGGTATTACCATTATATTAATTTTATAGGTGATGAAACTGATGCACAGAAAAGTTAAGTAATTTGTTCAAGGTCATAAACCTAATATGTAGTTGAGCCAGGACTCAAACAAAGGCAACGTGATACCAGAACCTGGGCTCTTAAACATTACATGTTACTTCCTCTAATATTAGATACCGATATCCTATCTTTTTAGTGTATGATCTTCTTATACTTTGGAGGACATAATTAGTCTTATGCAAATCTGTGGAATGAAAATTACACTACTGTGTTTTCAACACTGACAGATCAGTAATGCTGTAGATGCTGTACAGAAAAAGAACAAACTATAATTGATAATGCAAGCATCAATGAGTGAATTAAAGCATCATTTAAAAGAAAGAGCTCCAGGCTCCTGGCACATTGCAGAGGCTGCAAATAAGAAAGAAGAGGATATTGTATGTTGATAAAATGGAGAATGATTTTATTTTCTACAAAAGTCATAGTAGGGATCTGCCTTTTCCTTTTTTTTCAGTATACTCTGGACTGAACAGTATCGTGGTTCACTAATCTGCTGATTCCAGGTATCTTTAGTTTGGCCTTTGTCAGCTGTCTAGGAGCTCTAGCCTAGCTGCAGAAGAAGGGAGTTTACTCACCAGCACAGGTCTAATGGAGTATGTAGCAAGTCTATAGTGGACTCATAACTGTAACATGAAGCCATGTAGGCTCCCTTGATCTCATTAATTTAGATATAAAAAGGAGACCAGAAAGATTTGTATGACTTTAGGCTTTCATTTTTCTATCAGACACATTTCTATTAAAAGGACAAGACATAATTGAAGACATCTGGTACAGACTAACTTAGTAGGCAGTTTCTGTCTCCATGTTGTTCTATTCCTCCTCCCCAAATGTGGCTTTGCTGTATTTTCTCATTAATACATTTTCTTTACAAATGCAGACTGCTTACCTTCTTACATCTTACAGGGCAATGAGAAAGAACAGAAAAGAAGGCAGAGGCCAAACTCTACTTGGAAATTCTACTCTGAACACCTACTCTTCAGACACTAAAACCTTTATGGTTTTATTGTAGTGCTGCCCTATCCATTTTGGCAGCTATTAGATATTGTGCAGGCTACCTGAAACAATTCATCCTTTTAAATCCTTAACCACAGCAATAAATCAAGGCAATAAGAGCAAGGGATCCTGACGAGCATGTGAATAGGTCGTGGCATAGAGGGGAAATTTAAGAACATCGGGACATCCATTTTGCCAAAAAGTAATCTACTTCTTGCTGCTTCCAGAATAGTCAATCACTCACCATATTTCCACTTTCACCTGGAAATACTCCTTGGCATAAAAAACAAATCAAACAAAAAGCTTCTGCCTAGCAAAAATAAACAATCAATAAAATGAAAAGGCAACTTATGGAATGTGAGAAAATATCTGAAAACCATGTATTTAATAAGACATTAATATCCGAAATATATAGGGAACTCTTACAATTTAATTTTAAAGTTAATCATCATAGAAATGCAAATCAAAACTACAATGAGATATCACACCTGTTAGGATGGCTATTATAAAAAAAAGATAATAAATGTTGGTGAGATGTGGAGAAATTGGAACCCTTGTACTCTGTTGGTAAGGATGTTATAGCCACTGTAGAAAACAGTATGGGAAATCTTCAAAAAATAAAAAAAATAAAAAATAGAACTACCATATAATCCAACAATCCCACTTCTGGATGTATAGCCAAAATAATGGAAAACAGGATATTGAAGAGATATCTGTAACCTACTCTTCATTACACCATTATTTACAATAGCCAAGAGATAGAAACAACCTAAATACCCATCAGCAAGTGAATGGATAAAGAAAATGTATATACATACAGTGGAATATCATTCAGGTTTAAAAAAGAAGGAAATCCTGCCATAATTGATAACAATAGAGGGTATTATGCTAAGTGGAATAAGCCAAATACAGAAGGACAAATATTGTATGATTCCAATTACATGAAGTATCTAAAACAGCCAAACTCTTAAAAACAGTAGAATGGTGGTTGCCTAGGGCTGTGGGTAGGGGGAAATGGGGAATTGCTGTTCAGTGGGTATAAAAAGTTTAAGTTATGCAAGATGAATAAGTTCTAGAGATTGCTATACAACATTGTACAGAGGTAACAACACTGAATTGTGCACTTAAAATTTTGTCAAGAGGACACATCTCATGTTGTATTATTACTGCAATTTAAAAGAATGAGGCTGTATCAACATTCTGAATCCAAAGTTAAAGTCAGCCTTCTGAATCAAAATGGGGCTCACTCTTATGAAATTCTGGAGGCTGTTTACAGAGCAGGATTAAAGGAACCAACAGGAGACGTTCAGGTACCCAGGGACTTACACGGAGGGAGGTCATTACTGCTCAGGCCTGAAAAGGCAAGCAGGGGAAACTAACTGAAGTGGTGGAAGAATTAAAGACAAGGATAAGCCCTGTCTAGCATGATTGCAGTCATAAGAGAGACCATGGCTAAACCATGGAAATGACGTGAGAAGGGAACATGCAGAGAAATGCCCTGGGTACTGTCTGCTGATGTCCCCTCTACCCCCACCTTAGGGCCTATGCAGAAACGAGAGGGCAAGGTTATACCATGTATAGTGTGAGTCATTAGGGCAAAGCATAGGACTGTGAAGGGCAAACTATGAACCTGGAGGGAGCAAAACCAGTACAGAGAGTGAAGAAGGAAGTGATGGTGTTTTAAAATATTCCTTACACTGCTGTGTTATAGTGGGCAGATACACAGACCTCATGAGGAACATAGGCTTAAGAGTTTCCTTCATTTTTCTTTCCTATTTTATACTTGTCTCCATGTAGTAACTACATTTTATTTTCAGTTAACTCTACTTCTATTTGAAGGAAGTCCATGCTGTCATGAAACATTTTCAGTGTTCTTCATTATTCTTTGATGAAAAGAAAACATGTAGATGAATCCTTGAAACATATTTAATCTGATGCTATTGGTATTCAGTCTATGAGAAAATTTTCAAGGGCTGAAAGGTATGTCCTCAACAGAATAACCATGCAGGGTATTTAGTTCCAAGAATTCTACCTGTCTTACAACTGAAGCATGCAAAGATTCGTTTGGAAACCTGATTCTCTTTAGGTATTCTCCCTTTAAAATTTAAGAGCGATTGTGCAGGTCATTAATATGATATTAATGATGAAGGGAGCAAGTCATTCATTTCTCCCAAGGAAGACTATTTTGTGTTTGGTTGTTTTGAATGAAAAGGTGGGAATATAGATGAGGTATTTTTGAGAAAGTTAAATTTCAGATATCAAATGTTATTTTACTCTTAGTTTTAAAGATACTAGTATAAGAAATGCTTTAGGAACTTTATAGTAATTATGAAATGCTTTGTTCCTTTCACATACTTATAGCTATGGGTGTGTGTGGGGGGGAGCATTTTTAATAGAAGTTCATTTAATAGAAGAAAAATTTTAATACTTGATTATTTAACTGAATATAAAATATAACTATTAAAATTTCAGCTTCATTTTCAAGCATTAAGCATTTAAGCTTTTTTTTGATCAAGCAAATCCCAGCTTATTTGACTGAAATAAGAGAATACAACATTGAAAGGTTATTAATAGAGTCTCAGAAGGATGAAATGAGAGAATAATAGTTATAGATCTTGTAGTTTAGGTTGGGTGTTTTTTATTACAGTTATTCTTCCTATTTTAAAATTTTCTATTTTGAGTACTAATTAGCTCCATAAATGTTCAATTATTGAGTTTGAGCTGTGAGACAGAAAATTGAGTATGTTAAGAAAAAGACAGTAGCCATTAGTGTTCCAGAAGGAAACAGATTGCACACTAAAAATGGGATAATAGAAATGAGGCAATATTAGGAAGACTTTATCACCACTCCTGAGACGAACGGGATGAGGAGAGGGAGCAGTTATTGAAAGCCTATGACAGTGATAATTCTAGACAAGGTACATCTGCCAAGAAATACCTTTTTTTCTTTTTAAGATTTTATTTACTTATTTGACAAAGAGATAGAGAGAGCACAATTAGGCAGAGAGGCAGGCAGAGGGAGAGGGAGAAGCAGGCTCCCTGCTGAGCAGGGAGGCTAATGTGGGGCTCGATCCCAGGCCCCGAAGGCAGACACTTAACCGACTGAGCCACCCAGGTGCCCCAAGAAATGCCTTTTAATTAGAGGAACAAAGCTTCTGCTAACTCTCAGCCAAGCAGGGAGGGAGCTAGGAGAATAAATACTCCTACTTCTCTCTCCTTTCATTTCCCTCTTCTCCCATATTTGAACCAGCTGGAAGCACAAAATAAAAGAGCTGGAATGATGTGATCTATAGAGATCATCTGGGCATAGAATAGGGTAAAAAAAAGAAAAGCTGGAAAAGTATAGAAAATTGATCAAAAAAAAAAGAAAAGAAAATTGATCTAGAGGGGAGAAATAAAAAATATGCAGCACAAGATGCATGCTTGGAAGCAAAGGGACTCTATGGTTCTGATAATATCTGCTAGAGTTAAAGTCTCTGCATGAGGATATATCTCAGAATGGAGCTGACCACCAATATTTAAAGTAAGGCAAGGCTGTAAGGACTAAATACATTTTTTAATTCAGTTCAGCCAGAGTTTCAAAGTTTTATCTTTGGCTCTACATTGAAGAGAGCTACAGTTTCCCATAGATAATTATTATTTCATAAAAAAAATAGAAACAAGATACAGGGTGGTGGTCACCGTAGGTTAATGCTCTGTTAGAATCAGCGGGGCAGCAGAGCTGTAAGTCAATCTCAAACACTACTTTTGCAGTGTAATTGCCAGCAGGGCTTCAGAAATTTAGACCAAGTAGTGTTTGGAGAAGGTTTCATTAGAAAAAGATGATGGAGGGACACCTGGGTGGCTCAATCGGTTAAGCGTCTGCCTTCGGCTCAGGTCATGATCCCAGGGTCCTGGGATCGAGCTCTGAGTCAAGCTCCCTGCTGAGCGGGCAGTCTGCTTCTCCCTCTGCCCCTCCCCTCACTTGTGCTCTCTCTCTCTCTCAAATAAATAATAAAATATTTTAAAAAAAAGAAAAGAAAAAAATGATGGAAAAGGAATACCACCAAGAAAAGATGTCAAGGAAAGAAATTAGGAAATTATTTTAAGAAGTAAATATTTCAAGAAGAAAGAGTGAAAACAAAGCAATCCTTGATTCAGATCAACTACAAATAAAGTGTCAATATAAATAATCAACCCATTTCTATTGCTGTTATTTATATTTCTGTTCAAGGAACCCCTGACACTTTGGATTGTATAACTTTGTGTTGGTGTGTGTGCGTGCACACACATTCATGGGTGTAGCTATCATCTAGAACATGGAATAGTTCCTATCAGGCAATAACTAACCATTAGTTTATGTCATTTAAGTAAAACTTTTTAGCTTCATACAGACCAATGCAATGTGAAAATATCAAGTTCAGTCAAGCACCTATGAAAATTCCACACCCTCATTTTGTAATTCAAGTACTGTATCTTATGGGCGAGAAATAACAACTGTGATGAACCAAAAATTTTTCAGTTTTAGGTGTTGGGAATGCCCAAGAAAAAAGAAGAGTCTATCTTGAAGCTACAAATAGAGCTTGAAGCTCTTTATTATAAAATAAACAGCCAAAGTGGATGGTACAGAAAAGATAATAAATGTTTTTGGAATTCAGGAGAAGCAGGGAAGATTCGAGTCAACAGAAGAGCCTGGGGAAGGAATTAGAGAGGCAGCAGATCATGACCCAAATGTTAAGTTGTGTGAAGGTTTGTGGAGTGCATTGGGTGTGGGTACCTGGAATTTTAAGGCAGTCCAGGAGAGTGCTCTCAATATAGCAATCTTTAGTTACCTTGGATTTTCAGTGGGGGTATCTATGCCAAAAGCACTTGTGTAGGAAGGGTGGTCTGCAGGAGAAAGGTGGAGGGTTATAGGATTGTTCCCAGGCTTCTCCTCGAACTCAGACTTTCACATATTATTACCATTCCCTCCTAACTGGAAATAAGAAGGCCTGTTTTAGGACGTTGTTGAAAGGAGTAAATAAATTAACACACATGCAAGCAATTAGCATAATGCTTGGCATCTCGACCAGCAAACATTAGTTATGGAACTTCTTTTCTTTGGGACTGAGATCAGGTGGCTGGAGCAGACAGTGACAAAGGTAGGTGGTAAAAGAGAAGTCCCAGACTTGGGCAAAGGATACTGACAGTAAAGTTTTTGTGAAGACACTAATGGACAATTTCTACTCCTGCTGGGGATCTCTGTAAACACCATAGAAAGGGAAAAAGTGATTGGCTACAGTTCTAATTTGGAAAGGTTCCAAATGTAATGGAGGAGCCTAGCCTGTGATTTGGAATTTACTGCTGCATTTTATGTTCATCCCTCAGCAGTCTACTTTTCCTTGCTCACTTTCTAAGAGGGTATCATAGACGAATTCAGAAGCTGAGAACTGGAATTTTATCTCGCATTTGGCACGTCCCTGTCACAGCTCAGAATTTCTTTCATCTCTTGTGTCAATGGCTAAAGATGGTTTGACTTAGGCGTAAACTCAAAGGAACAGTCCACCATGACTGTTTTATCCCAATTGTTGGCTACCCCAGGTAAAAGAAAGAAGGATGGGACACAGAGGCATTGGTGACAGAAGCATGTGGAACTATACAGTACAAGGGGGATGAAGAAGATGGGAGAAGACCCAGATTCTGGTGTGAGAGTCTTCTGCGCACATTACCATTTAGGAAAAGAGAGGCAGCAGGAAGTGTCCAAAATAAGCGAATGATATCATTTAACTAGAGTATCCATCCTCAGAAATATAGTTGTTTTTTTTTTTTTTGTCTTGTTTTTGTTTTTGTCTTGTGTTTTCTGTAAGGGCCACAATTAATATGAGTGTGCAGTTTATTCTGGGGAATTACAATGTTTCTCAAATCTAGTGCTGCTAATAATTTCTGTCAGATTTCAATTTCTGTTTTTCCTTTTCTGCTCTTACAAGCTTTTCATTGCTCTCTCATTTTCCTTCCTTTGCCTAAAGTTCCTTGTCAGGTAGAAAGCCCTTTTGTCCCCTCGTCCAACCACCTTACAGTCTGTTCTTTCCTGCTCCCCTTTACTCTCCTGTCTTTTCTTCCTTATTCTGTAACCATTCTTTTTTCTTCTAATTGTTAATGGATCATTTACTAATTCTGGAATATGCCTGTGTTTAATTGGTCATCAAATATCCTTCAGTCAATGCTCAGGAATATGTCTAAGTAAATTCTCTTTTTTGCTTATTTGTCTTCCCTTTCCAAAAATTATTCTCATCTTTTTAATTGTTTTCATTCACATTCTAGCCAGTCACTAAACCTATTTCTGAATATTATTTTTTTTTAAGATTTTATTTATTTATTTGACAGAGAGTGCATGAGAGAGCACAAGCAGGGAGTCCAGAGGGGGTGGGAGAAGCAGGCTCCCCACTGAGCAGGAGGCTCATGGGGGACTCGATCCCAGGACCTTGGGATCAAGACCTGAGCTGAAGGCAGACACTTAACTATCTGAGCTACCCAGGCATCCCAGTTTTCTGATTATTTTCTAATATTCTCTGAGGGATAAGAGTGTTTGTTTTCAGCCATTTTGAATAAAGTTCATTGTTCTTTCCTTAAGATATCAATGTTAGGCAGACTGCTTTTAATGTCCGTATTTGTTGGCTTAGACTGGTGGTGATATTAAATCCTTATTAACAACCCCATGTGTAAAATGTGAGATATCTATATACTTGTCAAAACATGAGATTTCTTTAAATTAAAGTGTTAAAGGCATCACTTTCTTCTTCTTTTTTTTTTTTAACAATTGTGGCTTAAAAATTATAATTCACTTTATGTAAGAAATAATAAGAGAATTTAGTCAAAGACATATTCTCTTGGAAGTAATGAATTCTAGACAGATCAACATGGATCCTTATTCCAGATCTGTCATTGTGCAAATAATTTCACATGTCTTCATTTCTGTAAAATGGGTATGCTAATGCCGTCTCCTTCCATGTTGCAATATTTAATTAATGATTATGTTGCTTTTGCATAATGTGCATTCATATATTATTAGGTTAATAGTGTGCATTCTCAATGTACTTTAACAAAGTACATTGGGAGCTAATTAAAAGGAATGTAATTTGTGCTTTTGGGAAGAAAAGTGTTACCGAAGTGTAAATTAGGGAGGGAAGTGGCAGTTAAATCTATACAACATGTCTATTACCACACATTTGAGGCTTAACTCTAATTACAGATAGGACATGTGAGCAAACAGCATCTGGGAGACTTCCACTCATTTCAGAAGGTCCTTCTTCACTTGCATGAAAGAAGGCTATTCATTTAATAACCAAGATTATTAATAAGCCACTTTCTGCTCTGAACAAAAGGTTAGAGGGAAAAGACCTCTTTTGGAATCAGCATATTGGCCGTATTTATTCTCTTTTGGAGACAGTATCTGCCCAACAAGTGTCACGAGAAAGGAGTTTATTATTCAGTCCTTTAGACAGAGGACAGCATTTTTGTGGATTGATAAACTCTACCCGGAAAGGGCATTTACACCTGATGGAAGAAGAAAATTCTGTAGACAGATTTGTGCCTGTCTTCAAACCTTTCAACCATCTGATAACCCCTGAGGTTAAATAGCTGGTAGACATCTGTAGGCAGAAGTAAGAGAAATGAGATCATCAAGGAACGGTATCGTGCTTACAACATGTGGCGAAATGAGTGGCTCTTCACCATCTGTTATTTGTGTGTGTATTTTATTATGTAAATGTTCGTACACACTGCATTCTAAACAAAGGAACATTACTTCCACTTTGTTGGTGCTGCCAAGCTTGCGTATGTGTCCTGGAAAAAGAAAGTGGCAGACAGAAAATTCAGGGTTCATGTAGCCACTGTGTCCCCACTCCTTTCACCAAGAGGGTGAGAGACTCTAAGTAGGTTGGATTCCTTTTCTACATCCTGTTAACAAATACAAAGCTTGACTGTGAATGGAAAGCAATGGCTTAAATACTACAGTTACGGTCTAAAGCTTCTTTTGCTGGGGTCCACGGGAAAAAGATACTGGAAGCTGGGATGCCCTGGATGGTTCCAGTGTACACCAGTGATAAATCCAAGCTAGAAAATAAATTTGGACCGAGAAAACAGGCTCTGTTCAATTTTCTCTCATCTGTTTAATTCCTGGCACATATCTCTGGGTCATGGGAAGGTTCTGGTGGGCGGCTGTCATTGTCTCCCCCAAAACAAGAGGGGTGTGTGTATGCATGTTTGGGAGGAATGAAAGTGAGGAGATTTGGGTGACACATACTCTGGCTTAAATTTTCATAAAATTACCAATTTAAATTGAAATGTAATTATCCTAACTGGCATCTTTTTGGCAGCAGCTTAAAAAAAAAAATCCCTCGGCTTTACTGTACCAAGCAAAAGCCCAGAGGAGTCCTGACACTGGCCTTTAATCAAAAGCTGAAAAGACACAAAAGCTTTCAGATAATCTATGCCAAGCTATCTTGGACAGCACGGAATTGCCTGGAGCACCCTTCTGGTGGCATTTAAAACACCTGGTGCCCTTAGAAAAAAAATACATCTGCGTCTGCAATTTCTCCTTCTGTAATTCCCTTCAAATCTCTCTATCTCAACCCATTCTCCTGTCTTTATAAGTAGGGATGCTACAGTGACAGTAAAATAAAGCAATTTTATTTACCGAGAGAATGACACTTGTCATTGGCTATGCCTGGAGGTGACAGACTCAGGTGCCCATCTGCACAAACATTTCCTCACTGTTTATTTCATGTGGTTTAATATAATTAAACTATCATTGTGCTCATTGATTCAGCTCAAATTTTAAGTTGATAATTGGGGAAAAGGTGTGCATTTGAAATGGAGGCAATTAATTGACACTCTAAATGCAGTGGAACAGAAATAATTTAAGTTACACCATACTTAGTAGTGACTTATACTGTTGTTTATGCAGATTCTTTTATGTCGCTCCTGTCATTAATGGACAGAGGTAAATAACGCTACTCGGCCTAAGTCCTTTCGAAACAGGCCGTCTAATTCTGCAGTTGGGACAAATTTTTGCCGCCACAAACAGTCCCATTCATTTGGTAGTCATTGGCTTTTCTAAAATAAAGACATTCTAACTTGAACAACAATCTAGTCATTCATAACCAGTCTCACATATATGCAACATAATTATGCAGATTGTCACATAATTTTGTCAATAGATAGCCTGATCCTCACTGGAACAAACATCTTGCACAAAGAAATAATGAGAATGACAAAGACACAATTTCTCAACTTATAATACCTATCTTTCCCATGATTTGAATAAAAGGAAGGGAAACAACTGGTTATTTATTTAATTTTTACCCAATACCAGTTTTACTTTAATTTGCTTCAAGGGAATTTATATATTTTGATGAACTTACTGAAACTTAAGAAGGAGGCATATTTATGGATAAAGCAAATTTTTTTGTGTTAATTATCTTCCATCTGGAAACAAATATGCTTTCATATTTTTTAAGAATCAAGAACAAAAGCTAGTTTGTTTTAACAACTTAGAAAATCTTCCTCATTTTTACTGGAGCTCTTTTATTCACAGAGCCTGAATAAACACTTTTAATCAAAACTGAAGCAAGTTCAATTTTGCAAAATGCTAACCACCACAAATTATACCTATAGTAGATAATGTTATTTAATAAGAATTCTTAGTTGTTTCTACATATGCCCTGAGACGATTTGTTCTTAATATAAAGGATTGGAGCAGCCGCTCTGCCTTTTAGATGAAAGCTTATGCTCTTGCTTCAATCTATTATTTAATATTTCTAATATTCAGTGTAACCATGGATGAACCTAGGAAAGTTTTGGCAGGTCATTTCAGTTAAGCAACCACACTCTTTTTATTAAAGCTGGAAACCTCATTAAAATAGGCTCTGTGAAGATTTTGTAAACTCTAGCTTCAAATCAAGGTTGGCAATAAATGCCCCCAAAAATCTTTTTATATACATGTGGTTCTTTTGGCACTTGAAAGTTTCTGAAAGCAAGAAATGTTAAAAAGCAGAAAAAGGAAGAAACAAAGAAAACAAACAAATAACACATGAAATGCACACACATAACACACATACTTGTGTACATTAAGTGTCGGTGATGGGTGACTCCCAAACAAATCTATTTCTCATATCTTGTTTTTTTTTTTTATTATCTAGTTTCAGACAAAATTCTCTGAAAATATCTTTGCTATATCAGCTAATATAATGGTTATAAAGAAAGGAAGACACTACCTTAAACATAACCTTTGGCCGTAACCAAGCCCAACTGAAGTCTTCTGAAAGACCAGAGAGTTTTAAGGCTGCGAGGGAGCTGATAGATAACTGATCTGATAACTAACTCAGTAACAGCAACAGATTATGGTCCAGAGATTAAAGACTGTAAACTCAACAACTGGTTTGTGATGGGACCTGGGTCATAACACAGATCTTCTCCAGACTCCCAGAGGAATGCTTATTCTGTGTGACGTTGTTCGTAATTTCAATATTCCTGCTTGAAATGTTTTCAATTTGACACTGTCTGACATCTAGATGAGTAGTAGATCCACTCATGATTAGGACAATTTTTATTATTTTATTTATTTACTTATGTGCAGAAAAACCAAATTTCACAAATCTGCTTCCTAAAATATCCTAATTTTCATTAACCCCTTAAACATAAAGAACATTGATACAGTGGTGCAAATATTCTTTAAAATTTGAATTCAACAGTAATCCTTTTTCCTAATCTATGTTGTTTGTTCACTAAAGAAAGATTCTTCTCTTTTTCTCCATAATTTTCTTCCCAGTATTGAGAATATTTTTTGAAAGTTTATTAATCACATAGAAATACTATTTAAGTAGGTGAAGATATTAAATCCTTAACTCACAAATAATAGCTAGGTAATTAATAGGTAATTTTCCTTTGGTTCAGGCTCAGTATCTCATTAAAATAATTCTTTTTAAAAATGGAGTATCAAGTCAAGTGATCAATATGTTCTGTTAATGCTAATTTAAGTGGCAAAGGCCGTTGCTCATGAAGGAAACCCCAAATTCCTCAATTTGATTTTAGTTCAGCTCAACAGAATTAGTATCTAGCTCTGGTCTGGGTTTTTAGGAAAAAAAAAATATGATAAGAGTTCCTCATCCCAGATGAGTTGAGCAATTTATGTATATACACAAAATCTGCCACAACATTCAAGAAAGGTACAAGATAGATATAAAAGGGGTTATATGTGCCATAACTATTGTTATGGGTATTAAACTGATACTACATTCTTATCTGTGGAATAACTTCATATGTTTTGCATTACAATTTTTTTTTTTCAGTCTATCAAAATAAGTTGTGTGAGGAATGTGGCTTTTCTGGGTCTGTTAAATAAATACTTTTTCTGGAACCACTATTTGCCAAGGACACTATCAGTTGAAAATAAAGTAGTGAGTTTATGCGAGGAACTTACAGCCTACAGTTTTAACTGTGATAGGGTGAAAAACTAAGAGCTGCGTCACTCATCTGGTGTGGGGATAACTGAGGAAGGTATTTTTGAGTTATGAGAATATTTGGAAATGAGTTGAGGAGTAGATAGAAATGAGTTAATATAAATTCAGTGCCTAGATCAAGACATAAAGTTACCAGACAAGTCACAAATTACCTGTGGATAGCAGTAATTGTTGCATGTTACCTACTGTTAAGGTATTTCTCAATTTGGGGGATGTTTTTCTAAAACTGGAACACGTGGTGGTTTCTCAGAAACCCTAACCTTATTTACCAAATTATTTCTTCCCTTTAGTAAAAAAGTAAAATTGATACACTCAGCAAATTGCGATCCTAATTTTCAATGTTATAAATAACCCGAAGGTAAGTTGGAAGAACTCACTGTGGCCACTAGAAGATAACTGGCACTCATGGAAACATTCCCCTAATTTTCAAAACCTTGACATTAGAACAGCAGCTTCTACTTAGTTACCCTATCTTCTCCTCTCTCTGCGTATTAACATTGGCCTGCTGTTTTACAGGCTTTCCAAGTGTGCAGGAAATTTGGCTGAATTTGCAGTTTTGTTTTAATATATTCCTGGAAATTTTATCTTCAGCAGTTCCGTGTGCTTTCAGCGAGTGGCTACAATGGACGCAGGTTTTCTAAGTCCGACGAGGTCCTGATGCCTAACACCATCGGTTGCAAGAAAACTCACGCAGCGGCAGGTTCTGTTGGCCTCGGAGAAACGGCCGGTGTGTCAGCTCGCCATCTTCCTGCCACTTTTTTACATGAGTTTCATTGTAATAAAATCAGGGAGGAGATCTCAGGGCCATGCAGCTACTCATGCCACTTTGGAAAGCCTTAATCATTGCACTAGCAGGTTCGAGGCCTTATTAAAGCAAGAGATGCAATGTGTGCAGGACTCCTTTTCTAAAGCATTGCCCGTGGCAAAGACAGACGCCTCCGGAACGCATCACACGGAGAGCAGGGGAACACCTCTAATCAAGTGTTTGTCCTTGTACCGGCATTTCTGTCATTCCCAGAATAGGTTTACATGCAGTCTCAAGGATGGCTTATCACTCTGAATGCGAGCGGAGCTCTCACTCTGCAGGCTGCAAGCTGCAAGCTGCGTTTAGGTATCAGGAGCGCTTCGCTCTAATTTCTGTGTTCAGCATCCAGTTCAGAGTTGATGTGGCTTTCTGCAATAATGAAAGATGAGAGCCATCCATGCCTCAGAGTCCTCACAAGAAACTTATAGGACAATGTCCAGGCTGACACGGTCGGCCCTCGCGCTCAGGGATCGGCAACCTTCCTCTAACCCAGCTCCCCAGCCCGGGGCCACCTACCCAACAGCATCAGGCTGCTTAGAATATGGGCTTGTTTCCAGGTGCGAAGGGTAGCACCCAAAGTTCCCACTTGAGTTGAAAGTCTGAAAAGCTGAAACCGGTCTGCAATTTAAATTTTATTCCCAAAGAGTTTAGATTTAGTATGCTTTAGACCAAGAGACTGAGCACCCAGAGATGAAAGCTATTGTTTTATGTGTTAATAAGGATGAGAATGGGTTTTCTGTAGCTAATAACACTCCTCTGAATCACTGCCTTATTTACAGTGGAAGAATGTCATAGATATCATATTTCATCAGCAGTGATGGCTTGAATATGTTCCGTGAATAATTACAGTATCTTTTCATCTCCCTTTTGTTATAGGAAACCTTTATAGTAAAGGCTTCTAAAATATGCAGTGGGAGTGTGTAATCCAAGTATCAAGTCTAACGAGAAATTGTTTTGGCAAGTTCAGAACCCTCTCAAAATTCATGGGTTTGGAGTTTCATATCTAATTGGAACCTTTTAATGTTGGAATAGGTTTGCTCTTAGGAAAACAGTGTAAAGCTTTTAAGCAAGGGGGAAAAATCTTTAAGAAATACTCAGCAGGATTCTGTGACATTCAAATTATGTTTATTTAAAAACAGAAACTCCTGTGTTCTGGTGTCTTAACATAAAGAGAATCAAAAATGGGAATTAAACCCACGTCTACAAGCATTACGAGGCTTTGAAAAATTGCTTGTGCAAAAGACTTTGTGAGTTGCTATTGAGCCAAACAATTGAAAAATCTCTTGAGAGTGTCAGAGATGTAATGGGGGATTCAATATGTTGCCATTTGCCAGAAATCTCAGAGTACGTGCTAGCTAGTAAAGACCTAACTCACATTGTCACTCTCCTAACATTAACTTACACCATCTTAAGATCACTTAGTGATGCATTCCTAGGTTTTCCAGGGAGGAGAACATCCTTCTCCCCTTTTTAAAAAATGTTTTCTAGCCCTCACTTTTGAACTTTCATCTCTGCAGCAAGGCAGGCACATTGATCATGCCAAGTAGTCAAACAGTCTCTGTATGTTCAGTGCAAATGACTCCCGTATGGTTTCACCTTAGTGAGAATGTTCTGTGTATTGAGTGTAAAGAATCCTTTGTAAACATGAATCTTAGAAAGAAGTTGTCAGTGTAAAGTGCATAATGTACAGGTAAACCTAGCTCCAGAAACATTACCTCTTGTCAGTAACAAGAAAAACACTTTGGCAGCATCTATCAAATTGGGTTTTTGGAAAACTAGATCTCAAAGATGGAAAGAATTAGAAAAAAAGTTTGGGGTGGGGAGGCTCCCTGGTTATGCCCATTCTGGGGCTTCCTGTTTTCATTTTGATAAAGTTTAACTTATCATATAAAAAAGTGGTTCAAGCATTTTGCATTCTATCAAAGATAGGTTTCCCTATCTCAAGGACACAAAGACTTTCTTCCCGTATTTCTTTTAGAAGTTTTCTAGTTTTGATACTTAGGTCTAGAGATGTTTTCGGGTTAAGTGTTGTATATGGTTTTAGGTAAAGATCAATGTTTATTTGTTTTCCCATGTAAATATCCAGTTGTTGCAACATTATTTTGGAGAAGGCATTTCTTTTCCCCACTGAAAGGCCCTTTTACTTAAAAAAAAAAAAAATCATTTTGCCCATTATGTTTGGATCTATTTCTAGACTCTACTCTCTTCTATTTATCTATATGTCTATTTTTTCTGCACTACTACATTCTCTCAATTACTGTATATTTATAGAAAGTCGTGAAATCAGAACATTTAAGTTCTCCAATTTTTTTCTGTCGCTTCAAAAATTGCTTTGGCTATTCTTGTTCATTTGCATTTCCATAAAAATTTTAGAATCAGCTTGTCAACTTCTGCGAAAACATGCTGGGATTTTGATTGGGATTGCATTGAAATTATAAATTTGGTGAAAACAGATTTCTTAACAATACATACATAACCACATATAATTAGCAAAACCACAATATTAACATTGGTAAGATACTATCAGCTAATTTACAGAGCTTCTTCAAATTTGATCAACTTTTGCATTGATGTTCTCTTTCTGGACCACGATGCAATCTAGGGACACACATTGCAGTTAGTTTTCATGTCTCCTTAGTCTCTTTTATTCTGGAAGAAACCTCAGTCTTTGTCATTCATGCCCTTGACACATTTGAAGAGTACTGTTATTTTGTAGACTACCTCCCAATTTTTGTTTGTTTGATGTTTCCTCATGATTATATTCATTTCCAGAAAGAAAACCATAGAAGTGATGCTGCACTCTCCTCAGTGTATTGGTATCATGTTAAGAGGTGGACATTGTCACTGGGTCTTATTAATGGTGATATTCACCCTATCTCTTGGTGGAAGTGGTATCTGCCATTTTCTCCACTATAAAGTTACTTTTTTCCCCTTTTAAATTAATAAGTATGTTGTACGGGATATTATTTCTCCAAATCGGATGCATTCTAATATGTTTTCAAACTTACTGACCCTTTTATCTCTATTTCTCTTAAGCCTATCCAGTGGATTTTCTGTTTCAAGTATTAACATTTTCAGTTCTACAATTCCTAATTTTCAATATTTGCAGAGATGCCTTATGTTTTCATTCATTACAAGTGTAATTTTCTTTATGTCATTGAGCATAATTATAACTGCTTCTTTAAAGAACTTGTCTTAATAATTCCAACATCTGCTAACTTTAGGGTTGGCATCTGTTTAAAGTCTTTTCCCTTGAGACTGGATCACATTTTCCTGGCTATTTATGTGTGAATAATACTGGACTGTATCCCAAACATTCAGAATATTAGGTTGGGGAGAATCTGGATTCTGTTATATTGCTCCAAGAAGTGTTGATGCCTTTGTTTTTGCAGGCAATTAGCATGGTAAGACTCAAAGTGCAAACAGGCATGTCTGTGGTGGGCAGCAGCTTAGATCTCAGATCAGTTCCTTAAACCATAGCTCTGAGCTGCTTTCCATTTGTCCCATTCAATATGTGGTTTAGTGGTCAGCCAGAGACTTGGGTTGAGGTTAAGCACAGAAATTGGGATCCTCTTTCTCTGGCTCTCTCCTTTCTGTTCTCCTCTTCCTCGCTGGTAACTCCAGTTGTCCTGTGCCTCTTGCCTTACTTCTTTCAGCCGGTATGCCAGGGGGCTTTCTACTCATATTTGAACTATCCCTATACCACACCATTCCCACTGGGACTGAGGCTTCCCTTAGAACAAAATTGCAAAAAACCTGAGGGGCTCAAACTGTCTAATTGCTTTCCCCTTTGTGGCTCTGCTTCAGAATCTGCCTATCATACTTCAGTCTCCAGGACCTCAGGTAGTTAGGTTTATAATTTTTCAAGTTTATCCAGTTCTTTCTAGGATGGCTTTGTTGGGTGATCATTTCTCCATTAACAGGAGGACTTAAGAAATGTTTGGAAACTAGATTTTGAATGGCAAAACGGTGTTGTCCTAAACATTATAGTGAATATAAAGAGTACTTGAGAAGGAGACTCTTAGATAAAACTTCACTTAATGTGATATAGTAGACTCCTTTGGGTATTGCCCAGCTTATCATGAAGCACCTAATTACTCTCACCTACTTCAGACCTCCTCCTTTTAGTAGGTAGCAGCCATATTTATACAATGGCATCTTGAGTCTCTGGCCAGAATTAATTGAAAAATGATTGGACACCCCACTCTGGGACCAAGTCATGTTTTCTTGAGAATTAGGAATTAGGATCCAGGGAGTTCATCTCTCCAATATGGCTTGAGATGTACCGCATATCCTGTGTCTCTGCTGCTCTTCTGCCATTATATGACTTGAATAGGAGGAAAAAAAAGGGTGCCAAAAAGGGAGACAAAAAGGCACAGAGAGAAGCAGAATGAAGAGATAGTGAGAGGATGGTCCCAGGGACTAATAATCTAGTGCTCCTTCCAGTCCTACCTGACATCTGGTTGCATTATTATTATTATTTTAATTACTATTACAGATCCCTATATCCTAATACAGGGATTTTTCCTTAAGCCTTCCATACACTTTCCATATTACAGGCGTTGTGAGAAGGTTTACATAGCTATAGTGATGAGTATACACAGAAAAGCTGTGTCAGGGACATTAAGTTGGAAAGAAACAAGCTAACATTTCTTAGTACTTAAAGGGAGATGATTTTTAAATCATTTGTTAAAATCACTACATCCTGTTCATTTGGGTGTAACCAAAAGAAAATAGAAGCTATATACTATATATATATATATATACATACACACACATATGCTGTGGATTGTTTCCCCCCTTATTTAAGTAAATGCTAAATAAGATAACGTTGTTAATTACAAACTTTGTAAGTGCAATATTTGTGTCCTGTCCTGGTGCTCATTCCCTTCCTTTGGGTCAATCCCATTACTATAATTAAGTTTCTGCTTAATCAATTTTATTTCTGTACTTAATAAAAAGAGGCAATTTTTCTAGATGTCCTGTTTTTCCAATTATATGACCACTAAGAAATCAATTGCTGAACAAAAGTTAAAGTAATATGATTTGAACATGAATTACTCTCTAACAGAAGGACATAATGAGCCAGATGAAAAATCAGAACCTGTCTTCCCATCCCCCCAAATAAATAAATAAATCTCAGCAAAAGCAAATCTTGGGATCCTTTGGATTTGTCAAACATTTCATGGATCTTCCACAACATTTTGGCAGGATAATTCCCTAAAGTGATTCATTATCCATCAATTCATATTTCAATGTCACTTAATATTTGTTGAATATTCACAACATGCTAGCATTGCACAGCTGCTGAGAACATGATTCTCCGTCTTTCAACCTCACACTGCATGTTTTTTTAAAGATGAAAACAATAACATATTTTAAAATTTGTCAAGAAGATAAGAGAAAATTGGTCTAAAAACAAATCAGTATACATACCCTTCAAGAATTAATCTCATACCCATATTAGGAAGGTTATTGGTTCTGAAAGCACAAAAATATGCTCCTTATAGCCATTTATATATATTTATATATTTTTATTTTATTTATATATATATACACATTTATATGTATCTAGCAAATTTTATTCAATTTTGATATGACTTTTCTCTATCTATGTATACTTTATTTTTTTTAAGGTTATTTATTTCAGAGAGAAAGGGAGAGTGAGCACATGCATAGCATGCTCCTGAGCATGAGCAGGGGGCAGGGCAGGTGGTGAGGGGCAGAGGGAGAGGGAGAAGCAGACTCCCCACTGAGCAGGGAGCCCAATGTGGGGCTCGATCCCAGGACCCTAAGATCATGACCTAAGCCAAAGGCAGATGCTTAACCGACTGAGCCACCCAGGTATCCCTGTATCTATGTATACTTTAATTCTGTATTACTTCAATAAAAATTTGTTTTATCCACAATGTAATTTTTATCCATAACCTAATTTCTAAATCTCTATTGAGATATATGGATATTTCCATTTCTTAACAAATACTGAAATTTCCTTTTACCTGTTCCTTATTTGTATTTGCTTTCTAATTTGAAAATTATCACATATATACTTGTATATTTTTTTGGTTCCCATAAGAAAAAGCTCTAATCTCCATTTGCCCCATAAATCAACAAGCTTCACTCCCTTACTTCATTCAAGTATCTACTTAGAAAGGCCTTTCAGGTCATGCTATCAAAAATAACATATACACAGCTCCTGATGTAGTTTTTCTTAATCTTCTGATGGATTCTGAAATGTTTCAATTAAGATAAGATACAAAAAAAGAGTGCTTTTTTAAATGCTCATATAAAATCTCTTGATTTGAATAAATGTGAATTTTTGTTACATTTCCTTAACCTAAGGAATAATAAGGGTTAGATATTATTAGCTATTATATGGTGTCATAACTGTTATTTTTTTCATAGTAAAGGTAGAGATACATAAAGAACATGAAACTACAAGAAGTCTAAGAGGTTGGCTTTGGAAAAAATAATTAAATTTATTTATTGTAGTGATTTCATGAAATAAACTGAGTTAGTATGGCTCTAGAACCTCCCATTTACTATCATTTTTACTCCAGAATAACAGGCTGCTTCTCCCTCCCCGCTGCGCAACCAGATAAGAGGAAATTACCCTGTGGCATCTGTTTTTTCTCCTTTTGTTTCTTTCAAATAAAATATTGTTTATTTCAGTCCAAAGTTTCCTTAAAATGTTGTATTTGCCAGTCTGCTTCACATTGCCTAGTATATTTTAAACTAACATTAAAAGGAAAAAATAGTGATGAGCATTATAATTATTTATTAATAGCCCAAACAACTGCTTGACTTTTTATTTTGTTCTTGCTTAGAATTTCTTTTCATATTTCAAAGAGGAAGAGTGTAGAAAATAAGCTGTTTAGTTGAAGCTGGGTTTTTCTGAAACTAGGGATATAAATCATATTAGCTGGAAGTTTAGAAAACAGATTTTCACTCTGTTTTCCTCAAAGGAATATAGAGGAATAATAAAAGGTTATAATGATATCAACACATTTTTGTTTTTCTGAGAATAGAGTACTATGCTCCAGTAGCCTTTTTTTTGCTTATAGGAACATGTTAAGGTGATGGTGGTTTTGTTGTTATCTACACAGATATTTGCTTCTTTTTTCTATTAATTTCTTGACCTGTAAAGTTTATATGATAAATGATAATTTGACTACAGATAAATATTTCTGCTGTGTACTCTCATAGCATCTTATGCATATCCCTATCTCAGCACATTCTTTGTTGAAATTGCATTGATCTCTTTATAGATTTCCTCCTCATTAGACCATGTGCTGCTAGAGGGCAAAGTTCACGGTCACATAGTTTTCACACCAAGCATAACAACAGAATCTGTATTGTTGAGTCACCGAAACAGCCAGCTGGATGAGGCTTACATCCTTCCCCCAGGTATCTACTTAATAAGTGGGTACAGTTAAATGTTAAGTTTTATCCCAGAAGTTTAACCAATATTTAAGTTACTCCAAGTTTGCAAGCATAGCCAACCATTTATGTCTCTTGCATCTGAACTCTCATCACTTCATTATAATAGATTATAATTCATGTCCCAACTACCTCCCTCTGATAAAATAACCTTATGACCTTAGAAACCACCATCTTTTATAGATGATGATGATGATGATGATGATGATAAAATTACCTCACTATATCTCATTTTGTTTTTTAAAAATCACATGTAGTTGGCTTTGCAAAATTAAGCAGGGTAATTTTACTTGTGATTATAGCAAAGGCTCAAAAACAGAAGTTCAATATTAAATCTATTAAGAACTACTGTTTATTGAGTGCCTAAGTGATATGGACTTCTATATTTTAACCTCATAATAACCCGTTTGAGTAGGTATTAGCATTCCCATTATTCTAACTATGTAGTTGGAAACCAGGACTCAGAGAGGTGCAATACATTGTCTACATTTCCTAGGTTGTACATCCAAAAAATGTCGAAGCAGGGATTAAACCCAACTGTTGTTTTTCTTTTCTCAAATTAAAAAGAAAAAATTTAAGGCAATGTCTTAAATCCGTGTTACATGTAATTTAGTTTAGAATCAATGACATATTCACAAAACCATCACATAAATCAGCAATAGTAGTTACTCAAAATTGAAAATAGGAAAATGGGAAACCTCTAAAAAGTGAATTTTGACAGTGTCAGAGGCAAATACTTTTTCCAGCCTTTATTGTCATTATTAGTACATAAACCAAAACTGTTGCTTCACATGTCACTCATAGGTTTCATTGTGGGGTTCTTTAGAGATAGTTGCATCTATGATTTCATGCGCATCTTTGACTGAACTCTTTTCATGAGGCATTCATTTTATAGCCTTCATTCCTGAAAAATACTGTAGCAATCACCTGTATAAAAATAATTTTATGTCCATATAAATATAGAGAGAAAGATAAAATTTCTTTGAGTTTGAGTAAAAGAGCACATGAGAAGAATGAACAAAGAGAAACTCTTAAGAGATAAACTTGACCAGCAATTTCTGTGCTCTTTTTAGAGCCACATTTCTATTGGTGATTGTAAATATATATATGAAATCAAATTGTCCCTGTGTCATTACACAGTTTACATGCAGACACTAAATAAGAAAATAGTAGGGGTTGATCCAGGATGAGGGTTTTGGCAGGTAGATGTAATAAAGCGATAAAGGTGCAGAGAATGAAGGTGATTGGCAAGAATATTTAAGGAAGGAAATAAAGAAGAATAAAGTAAAAGAGAAACTGATATTTAACGAAAAGGATAAATATAAACATAAGAATATAATTATAGTAGAAATGGTTCAAAAAGTAAGCACCTGGAGGAGAGGCGTTCATGAGAGAGCAGGTACTTGAATCTATGATTTTGGAGGTGGAGCATTTTAGGTATGAAAATTTCTAGGTTATAACCTAGGAATGAGTGGCAGAGGGAGCGCTGAGGAGTCAATTACTGGATATAAAGGAAACAAGGAAGCAAGAGGCCTGGTTATTGCTTAGGTGATCAGCCACATGGACTTTTGAAATGACCCAAGACGGGAGAACTTGGGCAGAGGAATCATGTCAACCAGGTGCAGAGGTATTCCGTGATGAGAAGTGACTTGGAAGTTGGTAGATGATCGAGATGAGGACCTGAGCCTCAAAGAATGTTTGTGTTAACAAGAGGGTAGGGAACTAGCAGTCTGGGAGTCACAATGTGGGATATTGAGCAAATGGCCTCACTTCCAGACCTTGATGTACCTAACTTGTGAAAGAATATGTAGCCTCTATTTGAAAGGGATGCAGGGAGAGTGTTTTCAGGAAATCAAGACTTAGTTAAGATCTACCGAGTTCTAAGACCTACTGAGAACGAATGTTCACTCTGGGCTAACATGTCTGTGATAGAGGTGTTTTACCTGGAGGGGCGGCCCAGACCTGTAGTCATGAGCCATCTAAACCACTGGTTACCAAACGCTTTTTATACTGTGATTCTTTTTTTGTGCCTTTAACATTAAAACTGGCCTGGAAGCACCCAGAAGACCTAACTCCTCCTGATTGTTAGCATTAATTCTTCCCATTGGGATGGTGACTCCTCTTTCTGTCTGCTGGTCTCTTAGAGCAAGGAGCACAAACTAACTGTGTGGCAGCCATAGCATAAGGTTGGTTGATACTCTTATTGTGTCCCATGTATGCGGACCTCTGGATGTGCAGAGTTTACATTTGCAAAGATGGCAGGAAAAATTTCTCAAATGGGTCAGTGGGAATGATGTGAAACAGTTCCACTTCTGCTTCTACTTGGCTTCTACACTTCTGTATTTTACTTACTAGAGACACAGCACCATATTGTGATCATTGATTTAAGTTGTATTTCACAACTTGGTAGATGGCATTTTATCTTCTTAGGTTATCATCTCTATGCCAGCGCCTTACCTGTGTGTGTGTGTGTATGTGTTTGTGTGTTTGTGTATGTGTGTGTGTGTGTTTCCCAGCTTTACTGAGATATAATTGACATATAACATGTAAAATTAAGGTATATAGTCTGATAATTTGATACACATATATGTTGCCAAATGCTTATCACAATAGTTACTTAACATATCTTTCACCTCACATAATTACTGTTTTGTTGCGATTGCTATGGTGAGAACATTAAAGCTCCATACTCATGGCAAATTTCAAATATACAACATAGTATTGTTAGCTATAGTCACCATGCTGTACAGTAGACCCCCCGAACTCAATTATCTTGTAACTGGAAGTTTGTACCCTTTGACCAATTTCTCTCCATTCTCCTCACCCCTTAGCTTCTGACAACCACATTCTACTCTCTGTTTCTATGAGTTTGATGTTTTTAGATTTCATACATAAGTGATCTATATTTGTCTTCTTCTGTCTGACTGATTTAACTTAGCATAATGCCGTAAGTTCCGTCCATGTTGCTGCACATGGCAGGATTTTCTTCCTTTTTATGGCTGAATAATATTCTAAGTACCTGACTTACGTTTTTCAAATTTATGATGATGTGAAAGCAATACACATTTAGTAGAAACCATACTTCAAATTGTGGATTTTGATCTTTTGGGCTAGTGATATGTGATATGATCCACTCCCAGACAGCCGTGTGATCGCAAGGGTAAATGACTGATATGCTTTCAACTATTCTGTACCTACACAGCCATTCTGCTTTTCACTTTCAGTACAGCATTCGATAAATTCCATAAGACATTGAATAGTTCATTACAAAATGGGCTTTGTGTTCCATGATTTTGCCCAACTGTAGGTTAATGTAAGTGTTCTAAGCATATTTAAGATAGGTGAGGCTAAACTATTTGTTTGGTAGGTTAGGTGTATTCACTGCATTTTCAACTTATAATCTTTTCAATTTATGATGGGTTGATTGGGCTACAACCCCATCATAAGCCAAGGAAGATCTATGTGTTTGTGTGATATCTGTATTCTACCTTTTCTTTATTGATTCATTCGTCAGTGGACACTTAGATAGTTTCTATATCTTGGCTATTGTGAATAATGCTAAGCCGTGTTTTTAAGAAGCCAACATGCTGAGATATCAGGCTGACAGATTCTGGGTGGTGCAATACATGATATAATAAGTGGATCTCATGGCTGTGTCCATTTACATGCCACTTTTCATTTAAAGTAGTTTCTTTATTCTGAAACCATATTATATAAGATCTCATGTTAGTGGATCCAATATGCTCCAAGTCCTTGCCATTAATGTTAACTGGGACTTTCTTAGGGGAAAAGGCAAATATATATACAAGGAATATTTATCAATACAAGGCAAAATGAATTTTTTTTTTCCCTTTCAGGGTAGTCAACAAGTTTCTTTTGGGTTTCAGAGGACTTAGAGACATTTTCTTTAAGGTAAAAGATAAAAGATTGCCTCTCAAAACCCCTGCCACTCAGAAGCAACACAGTAATTGACAGACCTCTTTGGATTCTGAAGGCAGCAAATTTAACAATTTGGAGTACTCTTTCAACCCATTTAGAAGGTGACATAAAAGCTTGCTGGTATTGAGTGGACTCTAGAGCAAGAAAAGGGGTCTGTAGCAGAAAGATATATATTTGGAATATATAAATTTTTGGAATTTCAGTGTGTAACTGTGGTTACTATTAGAGATCAAGACTGGAGGGCTAAAATAATGGATTTTTTTTTTTTACTTATTAATCTTTGAACTTTAAAAATAGTCTATTTTTTTAAAGAATCAGTCAAAACAGAATTATTCAAATCCCCAAATTTAGATTGTATCTGTCACTTGGCTACTGGTGCAGCCTCCTCTCACTTAGTTCATCCAAGGCAAAGATATATATCAGATATCAGGAAAACTTTCATACCAGTTCCCCCAAAGTTTGATCTTTTGATCCTGATTTTTCTTTTTTTTCATTTTGTCAGACATTCTTATTTCCACTCTTTGAGTTTTTTACCCACGGGGATTTTATTTATTTATGAGCTCCTGTGTATTTACTGCATGATTCACTGTCACTGGTTTTCATTTTTCCATCTGAGCTAATCTGTACACGAATATAGGTCATGTGGATTTAACTTCTTCGGCAGCGAGGACATCGATTGCAATGCCGTCATCTGTCTTTTTCTCCATGGAATTTGTGTATAGTTTGAGTGACTGCACCTGCCCACAGTGGGGGTGAGGGACGTCTTTGCAGGGGCTCTAGGGTTATTACTCATGACTCTCTGCAGGAGGAGGAGGGCTGAGGGGAGTTGTCAAAGCGGCAGGAGTATGTGTGGCAGCTTTCTGTGGTTGGGGGCTGGCGGAGAATGCACAATCCATTTACAGACCAAAGCCAGATCCTCTAAGTTTAGTACTTATCTCCTTGACCTTGCTGACACCTCATTATTGCAGGTTCCCATCTTTAAAAATGATGTGCATTTGGTGTCTGTGATATCACTTCCTCCTCTCTTTTCTCTGTTACTTAAATTGTTATTCCCCGTCTTCTGCGCTTCACACTAAGCCCATTAATTTCCCTCTACAGAAAGGTAATACTCTATTCCCCTAACTATCTTGGAAAAGGAAATGCCAAGGCAAAACAGAGCCATAAGCAGAGGAGAAGGAGAATTTGATTGACTTGGAAGGCAGAGAAATATCCCAAACCTCTGAGTTTAACTTTGTATATGTTGTTGGTGTTTCAACGGTCATAACGATAATTGATCACTTTGCAAAAATCTTGCAAAGAAGGATTGTAGTAAATTATTGAATCAGGAACTGATTTCGGTTACTATTTAGTCTATTTACTTCACAGATGAGAAAGGAGATGTAGCAATATTAACCACACTTCTTATGGCCACATAGTCCTTCAATGATGACGTTTTGTAATCTGGAGCATACATAAAATAGGATTGAAAGCTGGTTTAGCAGTGATAAGGTCAGGCTCTCAGAGTGACCTTTGGTGTCTAGGATACACAGGCCATGGAGGCAGAGACAGTCCAGTGTCCTGGATGGATATATAGGTCAGGAAACCTTTCTCAGTCCATCTTTAGGGCCACAGGCTTATCTGTCCACATTTTTTCTGGAAATTTATGGTCAATAATGACACTAGGCCTCGTCTTCCCAGATTTAATCCTGATGGTAAAGAAAGCATCCTATACCACACAGAATTTTTCTGACTCTGCATTGGAAAGTGCTTGTTATTATTCCGGGTTCTGTCTTTGGAGTGGGAGTGGAGCAGAGAGACAGAGAGAAGAGAAAAAAAAAGACCCTTGGTTCATGGGCAGCTCATTCTCAGGATGCCCCCATAAAGAAGTTATGTGAAAATTGTCCAAAGGACTTTTTCAAACTACATATAATTTGCTCAGAGTTGAGCTCTATTGTCCTCCAATAAGGTTTCTCAACTCTGGCTGTATATTAGACTAATCCAGAGAGTTCTAAAGAACACCTATGGACAGGCCCCACCCCAGACAAATTAAATCAGACGCCCTCAGGATGAGATCTAGACATCAGTATTAAATATCAAAGAGATCTCGTGTAACTGGAGTTGAGAACTCGAGAACCCCCTTCCTGGAGCAATATGTGTCTAATGCCCCTGCTATCCCATGAAAATCCCAGCCATTTTGAGCCATGATTACTAATTGAAGAAAGCTGAAGCAGAAGAAAATCTGAGAACTGTCATTCTCTCTGTTTCGTTAAGGATGGGGCAAGAGCCTGACTTGGGGCCAACACAATGATGACCCCGAAATGGAATTAAAAATAGAATTTACCTCATTATCACTATTATTGCAAAGCAATATTAATGAGTAATTATCTCTGTCACATTTGTCAGAAATAAAAGAAGTGTTTTGCCATTTTATTTTAATAGCTAGATTTATTTTTGTGAAAGAGTGGTATCTTTACAAGCGAAAATTTTAGTTTCTTGAAGTCAATATCACTATTGACGTTAAGTGATATATGTGAAACATTGCAATGAATTTAAAGAAACAGGGAAGCTAGGCCATTTTTAAATTTATACAAAATGGGAAATCCACACAGTTCAAATTTATAGTTGCATATAAAAATAAGATCATTTAAAATTTACCTCTTTATGTTATTTTGAAGCACCTCATAATGGAGAGAAACTACTTTGTGTAAAGAAGAAAATGTACAAACAGGTGCTAATAACTGTTAAAGTAGATTGCTTAGATGAGGTTCGTCCTTATAAATATTTTCTAAAAACGTAAAATTGAAAAATATGTTTCTAAAATTTAAAATAGAAAATGATCAAGAATTAAAAATTATGTATTCTGGATGTCACTTTACGTTTCTATTTTTTAAAGCAGGATTTGGCATTCTCTCTCTTACGTGACCCCATCTATATCAGAGGTTCAAAACTGGGGACAGTTCTGTGCTCTCCCCAGCAGACATTTGGCAATATCTGGAGACAGTTTTGATCGTCGCACCTGAGGGAAGATGGAGCTACCGACATTTTGTAGGTAGAAGCCACACGGGCTGCTAAATACCCCCCAGTGTGGGCAGCCTCCCAAAGAGACAATGATCTGGCCAAAGTATCAATAGCACTGAGGCTTAATTGTCTTAAACTAACTTGTTGGGGCACCTGGGTGGCTCAGTCGGTTAAGCGTCTGCCTTCAGCTCAGGTCACGATCCCAGGATCCTGGGATTGAGCCCTGCATCGAGTCCAGCATGTTTCTTTCTCTCTCTGTCAAATAAATAATTAAAATCTTCGAAAAAAATTAAACTAAATTGTTAAAAGCTTCATATTTTCTTTAAAGAACCAATAAATTTTTGATATTTCAATCAATGTAATTTAATAACTATTTATAAATGTCAGTGTATCAACTTGCATCTCTAAAATAAGGCCTATACCTTGTGGAAAGTAAAACAGAAATATATAAAATATCTCCTATAATGTCCATATCTTATTGTTCTTGTCATAAGTCACCTACGTAATCCCTCTTCATTGGTAGAAAAGAGCATGTGCACATACTGTATGATGACTGCCGTGAATGAGCTTGCTCAACAGGCGTTCCAAAGCCCAACCCCCTTTTAGCGTATGAAACAAACAAAAGCAAACAACAAACTACAGTTCCTAGACAGGATATATAGTCTTAGAGTTCCAGATGTGATTTTATATATATCACTATATATATATAGTTCTAGATGTAACTTGTATATGTATAGTTATATCTATGTATGTATATTTCTACATGTGATGTATATAGTCCTTTGATTAGATGAACTAGGACAAAGTTTTATTTCAAACTAAGTCATGTGGCTAGGGAGTCAGGGTACCAGGAATCCATTTTCTGGTGCAGATATTGGCAGATGCAGTGTGGTCCTGGAGCTGGCAGATGCTGTAGCAACATCCTCCAGATTTCATATGCAGTTTCCTGCTCTTAGGGCTTCTGGATTGTGGCAGGGACAGCAGCTCCCTTAATAATCTGATTCTGCAATGTAGCTTTCTGCATGATTCTTGAAAACTCCATCCAGAGTTGAGGTCTTCAGCCCTTCTAATGATCCTGTGTGGCATTTAATGTTATATCCCTTCTGGTGATACTGGCTAAAGTAGATTCTTTTCTCTGCAACTGAACACTGACTGATACAGACATAACAAAAAGACAGCGTGTGTGCCCACAGGGAACCAATTTTTGACTCTTCGACCTTGGCACCTCATTCTCAGCCTTGAAATGATGGCTGTGGGAAGAACATGGCACATTACCATTATTTATATTATCTCACATAAATTACAAACACAAGTTGCTACTTTGCTTTATGTTTTTATTCTCTATTTTTTTTAAAAAATTTATTCAGAAACCAGTGGGCCTCACCTCACATCCAAAAGAAGTGAAATTCTTTCAGTGGTTCAAGAAAAGTTTATGGAGAACAGAAAATCCCATTTGTTATATTGTGAGAGAGTATAATGCAAATAAGGCAACCCAGGTTTTTGTATTTGAATATTAAATTGCATTAATATATGATATAGTAGTGACAGTTACATGCTTAGAAAAAAGACTCTAAAATGCTATTCTGTCTTCATAATTCTGAAAAAAGGTAATTATGGAATGATGATCTGGAATGTTTATCTACAAAATATTTTCCTTGCTTTTATAAAATTGAGTATTATAATTTTTCCAAATGTATCTATTTTTTTATTTTTAAAAAGTCAACACAATTTCTCCTTCTTTCCTTCTCTCTTTATTCTCTCTTTCCCTCACAATCATTTTTAGCTTTGGGATCCTCTCTTATTTTCTGTTCTTATTTTACTCAGTTATCTAACTAGTCAATACATGTTTGCTGAGCACCTACTGCCTGCTGAGTGCTGCGCTAAGTTCTGGGAATAAAGAAGTAACTCTCTACTTCTCTATAGCTCTCAGGAGAGTGGGTATGGGTGATAAAAGAAAAGTAAGCACCAAAACAAATGTGAAATTGTATTTTGTGCTATTTCTGATGAGCACTGTGAGGGAAAAGAACTAGAGTTACAAGAAAGGATAGCAGGCTAATTTAGACTGAGTCAGTGGAGAGCAGTTTGAAGAAGTGATATTTGAGTTAAGGAGTCAAGCATCAAAAGGAATTATCCAGGTTAAAATGCAATAAACTGGATTTCAGAGCAATACTAAAAAGTCAGTGGAGGAAAAAATGGCTTAAAAATCATGTGAAAGAGTCAGGTGGAGGCCAGGAGATGCAAAGATTTGTAGATCCAGTAAAGAGTTTGGATTTTAGCTTAAGTGTAAAAGAAAACCAATGAAGGGTTTTTGGGGGGTGGTGGTGGTGAGACATCATATTGACATGTTGAAAGATGATGGGTTAATGTGTGACAATGGACTGGATGGTGGAAGAGGGAAAGGAGGCAGACCTGGTCAGGGTTATTATCCTGGTAGTTCAGGTGGACCAGGAGAATGCAGTAGAGCTGAGAACTCTTCAAAGCCAGAATCAATAGGGTTAGGAGAAAGACTAGATATAATCGGGTGAGTATTATGGGTTGAATTGTGTCCCCCCAAAAGATATGTTAAAGCCCTCACTCCCAGTACCTCATAATGTGACCTTATTTGGAAATAGGGTGTTTGGAGATGTGACCTCATTAAGATGAGGTCATTAGGGTGGACCCTGAATCCAATACAGCTGGTGTCCTTATAAGAGGGAAATTTGGACAGAGCTACAGACACAGAGAAGACCACATGAAGATGGAGGTAGAGAGGGACACAGGTCAAGGAACATCAAGGATAGCTGGCAAATACCAGAAGCTACAAGAGACAAGGAAGGATTCTCTCCTATAGGGTTTTTTTTTTTTAATTTTATTTGATTATGTTATGGTAGTCACCACACATTACATCATTAGTTTTTGATGTAGTGTTCTGTGATTCATTGTTTGCATATAACACCCAGTGCTCCATTCAATACGTGCCCTCCTTAATACCCATCACAGGGCTCACCCATCCCCCCACCCTCTCCCCTCTAGAACCCTCAGTTTGTTTCTCAGAGTCCATAGTCTATAGGTTCTACAAGGACCCAACCCTGCTGGCACATTGATTTTAGACTTTGACCCCCAGCACTGCCAAAGAATAAATTTATATGTTTAAGGCCCCTCCTGCCCCCCCAGCTTGTGATTCTTTGTTATAGAAGTCCTAGGAAACTAATACAGTGAGGGAGAAAGCAGCATTATGACTTCTCAAAATACAACTGACTTTTGGTCAGTGAATAGTTTCTATAAGTTTCGCATTTTTGTGAAGCCTTGGCAAAACATTTAAGCTTATTTTAACTTCCCCTTCCTAAATTCCTCTAGCCCCTAGGATTTGTCCTGTACTCCTTTGAATTGACGAAAAATTATTATCATCCCATCTTATGATAGAAACTGGGGAGAAGACAAAGACCATTAAAGCAGCATTTTGTCTTCAGGTTCTTTTAATCATAAACTTTGAAGTATCAGTGTGCGTATTACCAGGGTAGGGCTATTAATTCTCAGAATTGGTAAGTACACTCAGTCAGGGCTGGTTACGTACCATGTAGCAGAAATTATTTTAAAGGCAATAATGTTGTATAGTGTTGTATAAACATTAATAAAAGTAGGAGGTATCAAAATGGCAAAAGTAAGCTTTGGATAAAAAAAAAAAAACCCTGAATTATTCATACCTCTATTGCTTACTAGCCGTATGATTACAGGATACTAATTTCTACCTTTATTTTTTATGAGAATTAAATGAGTATTTGAACTATTTATTACAGTGTCAGGCATATGGGAAACACTATAATAGATGGTGCTTTTTACTAATATTAATATTTCTATTTGTTGAATGGAATTGAAATAATTAATAGTGTAATAGTGAAGGATGTGATGGCACTAATAAATATGTAAAATGTCTCTAGTGTTAGCTGAAGTTAGGATGACATCAATATAATCCTCTAGCTTTGTAGTTGTCTGTTGTGGATTCTTCCAATTATATGTTTGTCAAGAGTGTCTGGGTGGTGACTGTACTTGAAGGAATTTCTGAGTACCTCAATGAGTGGGTCTCATTCCACAGTAATTCCTTTAAGAATTTCTTATATCCTTTCTTTATTATTTATTATATCTTACTATTTATTATTTATTATTTACTACACTGCCCATTTATTCAAATTACTTATAAGTTGCTTACCAATTTAATGTTACATTTTTCCTATACTTTGTTGCAATCCATGTTTTCTGTTTATTACATTATTAGAATTACATTTACCTTGTTTATGTTTTTATTTTTCCCATTCGAAACAAAATAAAATCTCTGTTGCTTATGTATTAATTGATTTCTTTCTTTACTCTGTGAAACATTACAGCATTCACTCATGAATTTATCTTACCTATTTTTTCATTTCTCTACACTATCACTTTATTTTTTTCTCTCCCATAGTACTTAGACAATACATGTTAATGATAAAAATAACATATTTCATGATAATTGGTTTTAAAGACAGCTATGAAATGTTATGTAAAGGAATCCTCCAAAGAACACATGGAGTTAAAATAACAGAAATGATGGACATGTTAATTAGCTTGATTGTGATGATCATTTCACATCATATACATACATCAAAACATCATGTTTAACGCCATACAACTTTTACTTGTCAATAGTACCTCAATGAAGCTAAAAAAAAAAAAAGAAAGAAAGAAATGCTGGCTTAGTTGCTTTGAAAGTTTACTAATTTGGCAATTGTAGTCATTCTGAGATGGAACTATGTTCTTACTTTTAAACAATAATAAATTGCTTGTGTAAGAAGATTTATGTTTTACCTATGAAATCATTATACAAGTATGATACAGTAAATGGGTACTTAGTTTACCAGAAACCAAGAAATGGATTTTGTGCACTTTTCAATATGCCCATTTAAAATATTTAGTGGAATTACTTGCTTATCAATTTATCATTAACTAGAAATTTGTACCTGTGGTGTGCTATGTGATCAGGTGTTCATGTCCATTTTTTAAAGACAGACAAGCCATTAGCAAGTATCAGCGTAAGGTCAAGAGCTGGAAATGCTGGTTTGCTGCCTCTCTGAGGAACCCTTCTTGACCTGAGAAGGAACAGTGAACAGGACTAACAAAGTAAAACATTTGTCAGTGTTCCTTTTTAATAACCATGGGTTTTCATACCTGGAAAGCTTGTTAAAAGGTACAATTGCCTAGCCATACAAATACTGCACAAGAATATTCTTCTTTCAAAATATTAAAATATTATTATAAAAATGAACTGCCCTTTGATCATTACTTCCTCAAGCTTGATTTTTCCCCCTAGTTTACATCTCCACCTGACATCACTACCTTCATGAGTTTGAAATATATGCTCTTAGTACTTCTTCTTTTTTTTTTTTAAAGATTTTATTTATTTATTCATGAGAGACAGAGAGAGAGACAGAGGCAGAGGGAGAAGCAGGCTCCCCGCGGAGCAGGGAGCCCGATGCAGGACTCGATCCCAGGACCCCGGGATCATGACCTGAGCCGAAGGCAGACGCTTAACCGACTGAGCCACCCAGGTGTCCCATCTCTTAGTACTTCTTGTAAATATTTATACGTATTACCTATAGAGTGTGGGGATTTTGTTTTTATTCTCAAAAATAAGTGTCAGTGTAATCTAACAAGTTTTAATCTGTTTTCCATGATAAATGTTTCATAGTCCCCTATTGAGAACTTTTGTGGGGTTTTTTTTCCCTTCAATTTATTGCTTTTATAAAAAATCACAAAACGAACATCTGTGTATATGTCTCCTGGAGGAAATATGGAAGTATTCCACCAGAGTATAAGATGAATTAAATATTAGGTGTTAATGGAGTGTTGGTTTGGTAGTATCTGGTTAATTTTAAGAGATAGTATCAAATAGTTCCCAGAGTGGCTCTACCAATTTATTCTTTCATCAGCAATGTATAAATGCCTATTTTCTCTACAACTTCCTTTAAGACTTGGTATCATCAAGCTTTTAAAAGGTCTTATTGATTTAATTTATAAGGTCCTGATTACCAAAACAATTTGCATATTTTCGTGTATACTTATGCTTTTCTGTGACTTCCATGTTAATACACTTGAATCATTTTTGGGTTGGCCTTTTGCCATTTTCATTCTAATCTGTAGGACCTTTTAAGATCTGTTCAGTTTAGAGTGTCATCTCTGCACTTGTGTTATTCCACCAGTGATTTTTTTTTTTTTTAAGATTTTATTTATTTATTTGACAGAGAGAGATAGCGAGAGCAGGAACACAAGCAGGGGGAGTGGGAGAGGGAGAAGCAGGCTTCCCGCCGAGGAGGGAGCCTGATGTGGGACTCGATCCCAGGACCCTGGGATCATGACCTGAGCCGAAGGCAGACGCTTAATGACTGAGCCACCCAGGCGCCCGTCCACCAGTGATTTATTTCAGGTCTACAAACTACTAGGTGGAGAAACTGAAAGCCAGTGGACCGAGTTATTTTATGACTATTCGATATCATTTAAGAAAAAGACTTACACTTTATATATTTTTTTGAATTTTATTTTCCTCATTTTTACTGTATTCTATAAATGTATTGGTCTGTTAAAGATTAAAAATAGAAAAAAATGACTTTGCTACAGAGAGTTTGAGAGCTACTGCTTTTTGAAATTTTATCATCATAAATATTGCAAATTCTTCCTCCATCTTTACTTATCATTTAACTTTATTAATGCTGTATTAGTGGAATTCATGCTATTAAATCTGGTTTAGTCTATGTGTCAATATTTTTATCTATAATTTTTTTTCTTTTTTGTCTTATATACCCTAGCCTACACTCAAAAAAGCATTGTCTTATATTTATAAAATTTTGTTTTATGTTTTTCCACTTAAAATTTATATTTGTGATAAGTCTGAAATGAGAGCTAACTTATTTGCCCAAATATTCAGCTGATTTTCTAAGAACATTTACTGAATAATGTTTCTTTTCTTCACTGATATGAAGTACCATCTTTTTCAATACTTAATTATGGATCTCTTACTGAATGTTTTATTTAGTTTTATGGATTTTGTTGTCTATTCATGCATAAATACCATAAAAATATATTTGATGGGGTGCCTGGGTGGCTTGGCTGCTTAAGCAACTGACTCTTGATTTCAGCTCAGGTCATGATCTCAGGGTCATGAGATTGAACCTGCAAACAGCTCTGTGCTTGCTGGGCACAGAGCCTGTTTGGGATTCTCTCTCTCCCTCTTCCCCTGTACCCCACTTCGCTCTCTCTCTCTCCCCACCCCCCAAAATTAAGATAGCTGTTATTTTATTAAAAAAAGTATATTTGACTGTGGTAGGATATATTGTCCTTTTTGTTCATCTTCAGATTCCTACAAATTTATCTTTTATGGAAATTTAGAATTAGCCTGCAAAATTATATTAAATCCTATTGGATATTGATTTTATTGATTTACATTGCAGAGACTTTTTATATTAGTTAAGAAAAAACTATGTTGAGATTTGCCATCAATGAAGATGTTATATCAGTTTATTTTTTCAGGAGTAATGCCATTCTGTATACTTTTATAATTTTCTCTTTAAAAGTCAAAATATTTTCTTTCAATTTTTAAATCTCTATTCTATTCTATCTCTAAATATACTTCTTTTTCATTTTTTGTATTTTATTTAAGCCTTTTCTTATTTTCCCTAAATCAGTCTTACCTAATAATTTTGTTATTAACTTAAATATTTTCATATAATCCAGTTTCACTTTTGTTGGTCATGTTTGAATTTTTAATTTCATGAATTTTAGTATATTTTTAAATTTTGTTTTGTGAGAATTTACTCTAAAATTTTTCTGCTCTCACAAGTTGAATACTTTCCTCATCTTTTTTTATGAAGTATATTCTTAAGCACTTTATACTTTATATTATTACTGTGAACATGATTGTTTTTGTCTCATATTGGCAGGATTTAGAAAAGCTATTGTTATTTATACATTATACTTTAATCCCCCTGTATTCCTAAACTCACTTATTGGTTCTAACTATAATAAAGATATTAGTTTTTCCCCTCATATATATTAATGATATATAAAAAATTATCTTTCCAATTCATTTCTTTTCTCATTTTATTGCATTGGCAAGACCTGTAATATAGTGATAGATAGTAGTAGTGGTAGCAGAAATTATAATCCTGTTCCTAATTTTAGTAGGAAAGTGTATAATGTTTTCCATCAGCTGTTTCTGGCATGATGTGCATCTTGCACTTCCAATAAATATGCACTATCAGAGTAAGAGAATTCTATTATCTTCCTAGTTTGCTAGGAGATTTTTTTATTTGGTTTTTGTTTCTTTTACTTGAAAGGTTATTGAATTTTAACTATTTTTAGCTTTAATAGTGAATATAACTTGTATGCATAATATAATTTTCTTAATTTTTACTTTTGGGGCCTTCTTTCGTGACTTTATATGTGGTCATTTTTTGGTAGATATTGTATGTGCATTTCAGCTGAATGTGTATTGCCTTTTGAATGCAGTAGTGTTTACTTTTTATGTTACTTAAATTCTCCCTTGTCTTGTAAATTTTGGTTTATTTTATCTGCTAGTTTCTGGAAAAAGTGTGCTACAGTTCCCATGATGATTGTCAAAATGTTAATTTTCTCTTTTCTTAGGTTCAGAAAGTTTCATAATTTTTAAATCTTTTTCGTGGGTGGATCATTTCTTTTTCAACATGAAATATCCCACTTTGTATTTTCTAATGATCTTAACCTTAAATTTCAGTTTTCTGACATTAACGATGCTACATTATTCTTGTGTAGACTTAAAAAGCAAAACTCAACTCAATAAATCAATTCCAGGAGAGGCCTTACCAGTGTAGTACTCAGACCTCAGAGAATGTAGCTGGTGACTGATTATACATGAAGGGATGTAAGAAAGAGATAAAAATGTGATAAGGAGTTGCACTGTAAAACATAAAATGCAATTTTCAGGAACAATTGAAGGGAGCTCATGAGTTTAGTTTTGCGGATACTGAGATTGTGGCAAAGGTATTTCTACTAGGCCCTTGCAAATGGAGTTTTAGAACTCAATTTCACCCAGATAAAATGAACATGATAATTTCTTGAATTCTTTTCAAGAATTCAGTTATCATCCAGGAATTCAACAATGATCTTTCCCCCCTCACCTTTACTTCTCTATCATTTAGATAAAGTGTCTGGGATATGGTAAGACCTCAGTGAAGGCATGTTAACTTGGACTGGGCGGGGGGCAGCTTTTCCAATTCATACCTCATTTTATTCGTACTACTTTTCTTCATAATATATCCCAGCTCCACTTGGTTTAAGCAACTCAGGAAGAAGGGAAATTTACTCAAAGATTTTCATGGTCTTCAGTCAAGCAGCTTTTCTGGTTTTTAGTGCAGCAAAGTGGTCTAAGAGAGAGTGTAGAGGGAGATAAAGCAGGAATAGAAACCAGATGGCGGGATGTAAGAAACTACAGAAAGAAAACATATGCTTTGGATGTAAAATCTTTCAAATAATTTTGTCAGCAAATAATTCTCGTCTTTCCAATAAATTTGTCAGCAAATAATTCTATCAGCAGGAGGAAGGTAGCTATTGGGAGCCATAGGTCAAGTGACATTTGTTTTCAAGGAAAATAGAGTGTGGGAGGAAGTGTGCTGAACATACACTACAGCATTAGAAATTGAAAGCATAGGGACAGAATTTGGAAATGTATACACGGGAGGATGATTTAAATAGAGCTCAGAGAGAAGAGCAGAAAGCCAAGGATTAAATCCTGGGAAGGGGAGAAAGAAGGTCCCTTCAAGGTGATGGAGGAAAAGCAGAGGTGTGTGGGAACCCAAGATAACTCAAACACCCCCGAGGTCAGAAACCTCTGGCATTCACGTCATCGGAGAAAACAAAATGATTTGATGTGTGTCATAAGTCGATGTAATTCCCAGGGTCAGACAAAATTCTAACAGTCTCTCACTTCCCTTTCTTTATTCTTTTTCAACTTTGAATCCCCCCCACACAACCCTTACTCATACCCTGTGCCCTGACAGCGATTTGCTCATACAGAGTTCTGTATTTCATCTCCTCATGCATCTGAGTCAACTTTCAGACAAGGAGGAGCCCCTCAGCACAGACTAAGCTGTAGTGCAGTGCTTCTGGAGTCTAGGCCAAGATCAGGGAAGAGGCCAGACTATAGAGATTGAAGCCAATCAAATGAGAGGAAACTTACAGGGGAGTAATTTACAGCCAAGTCACAGACCGACCAATTCAGTCACTGTTCAGACGAAGCTATACAAAGAGAATTAAAAGCCAGGAGAAGAGAGGGAGTCTTTAAACGGGGGACCAAAGAAAGACTCTGAGTGAGAAAAGGACTAGTTGCTTTTTATAAGGCACTTCAGGCCTACAGTATGGACACGCAAGGTGTTGCTAAATGCTTAGACTTTGACCTGTTCCCCTACTGTGTTTTTTTTTGCTCCAAAATTGTCTGTTTAACCTTGTTCCTCCCCAGCAACAAAAAAGGAATATCTAATTGAAACTTAAAATAGACTTAACCTCCATTAGCAATAATTTATAAGTTAAAAAAGAGTTTTGTTTTTTGTTTTTTTTTTCAAACCTAGATGCATCTCTAATCAGTAGAATGTGTTGGAGGAAGGAAGTGAGCAAAACCCTGGCCTGAATGTTGGTAAATTGGACCAATTAACTTGTGGCTTCAATTTAACTATGTTTGAATCAGAAATCTGTATTTTATGAGGCTGAGCCTTTTCTAATTTTGCATTTTCTTTGTTTTCCTTTACTTTCCCCTTAGTTCTTAGTAAAGTTATTTTCAAACTTTAGCTTTTCTTTGTTAAGCAAGGAGTAGGATGGGAACGGAGTTTTTGTCCATTTCTGGGTCTTGCAGCAAGGACACAATATGGTGTCCCTGGAGGCTGAAATAGAGACAAGAGAACCAAGAGGGAGGTGCAAATCCTGGGAAGAGAAAAATCACTCACACAGCCATGGTTTTTGTCTGTGATGATCTCTGTCTTAATCTACCCACGCTGCTATAACAGAATACCATATACTAGGTGCCCTATAAACAACAGGAACTTATTTCTCCTTGTTCTGGAGGCTGGGAAGTGCAAGATCAAGGCACCAGCAGCTTCGCTGGTGAGGTTCTGCTTCCTGATTTATATATGGACGTCTTTCCAGTGTCTGTGTCTCTGTGTGGTGGAAAGGGGCAAGGGATCTCTCTGGGGTCTCCTTTATAAAGACACTACTTCCATTCACGAGGACTCTACCCTCATGACCTAATCACCTTCCAGAGGCCCACCTCCAAATACTAGCACATTGGGTGTTAGCTTTCAACATAGGAAATTTGTGGGGACACAGTCTATAACAATCTTCCATATAGACTTTTTTTCACAGACTTTTTCTGTAGTTATGTCAAACCTAGTTTTTTGTAATCTTATTTTGAGAACCCGGTGGCATAGTCTCACTCAAATAGTTTTCAAGATAGGGACTCAAAATCGACATATTTATCAAGCTCTTCCCACGATGCTTAATCTTCCAACGATGCATACTCAACATGACAGTGAAGTAAAACTGAACTCTCGACAAGTCTTATTTTGTTTTTGTGCTTTCATTAAACTCTTTGAGAATTGAAAAGGATTCAACTTGAAGAATATGACTTCCCTTATTTCATGAGGGCTAGGAATTTCCCAAATGAAAAATATCTCCCCAACTGTTGTTATCACCGATGGAACACTTTTCAACAGTTGATTTTTTTCTTCCATGTTAATTTTCTTAATATTCCTACAAATGATGAAGAAAAGGAAACATATTAAGTTCAAACAAGATGTAACTTAATTAACTAGCTAGCTATCCGCCATGAGCTATCAGGCATAGGAGACCTGAGATTACAGTGCTTCGTATATAGTGGATGTTCATCAAATAGTTATCTGCTGGCTGACAAGAAGAAACAAAACATTTTTTTTTTTAAAGATTTTATTTATTTATTCATGAGAGACAGAGAGAGAGAGGCAGAGGGGGAAGCAGGCTCCCAAGGAGCAGGGAGCCCGATGTGGGACTTGATCCCAGGACCCTGGGATCATGACCTGAGCCGAAGGCAAACACTTAACTGTCTGAGCCACCCAGGCACCCCTCATTAATATTTTTAAAGAAATCTTTTGTTTGACATATATTTCAGTTTATTTGGGCAAATACCAAGGAATGGGATTGCTAAATTAAAGGATAGATTTATGTTTAACTTTGTAAGAAATAGCCAGTTTTCCACCAGCAATGTATGAGATTTTTGTTCCTCCAAAACATCAGTATTTCAGGTTGTCAAACATTCTAATTATTCTAGTTTACGAAGTGATATCTCATTGTGTTTTGAATTTGCTTTTCCTTGATGACTAATGATACAGAGAACTTTTTAAAGTGCTTATTTGCCTTTTGTATATCTTCCTTATTCAAGTCTTATGCTCATTTAAAAATTTTTAGTTCACTTACTGTTGTTAATTAATTGCAGGAGATCTTTATATATTCTGGATACAATTCCTTTGCCAGATACAAGTGTTCTGAATATCTTCCCCAGGCTGTGGCTCGCCTTTTCACTTTTTTTAACAGGTGTTTTTGAATGAGCAACTGTTTTAATTTTGATGGAATCTAATTTATCTTTTTTTTTTCTTTTGGTGGTTCATGCATTTTGTGTCCTATCTAAGAAAGTTAAAGGGGTTGGAGAAATTCTCCAACAATTTCTTCTATAAGCTTTATGATTTTGGTGTGTATTTTTAGATTTACAATCCATCTCAATCTTTTTTTGTATGTAGTAAATAGTGGTTAGGGATCGATGTTCTCTTTTTTCCTTATGAAGGTTGCCTATTTTAGCATCTTTTGGCAGGAAGACTTTTATTCACCACTATATTGCATTTAATGTCTTTGTTGAAAATTAATTGAATGCATGTATTAGATCTATTTCTTTTTTTTTTTTTAAAGATTTTATTTATTTGACAGAGAGAGACACAGTGAGAGAAGGAACACAAGCAGGGGGAGTGGGAGAGAGAGAAGCAGGCTCCCCGCAGAGCAGGGAGCCCGATGCGGGACTCGATCCCAGGACTCTGGGATCATGACCTGAGCTGAAGGCAGTCGCTTAACCAACTGAGCCACCCAGGCGCCCCTAGATCTATTTCTAAGTCTCTTTGGTTTCATTGAATTTATTTGTTCATCCTTACGCAAACCTAAATTGTCTTGATTAATGCACCTTATTCTAAGTCTTGAAGTCATGTAATATAAATCCTCCAAACTCATCTTTGTCAGGATTGTTTTAGACCATCTAGATACTTATTATTATTATTATTATTATTATTTTAAATGTTTTATTTATTTATTCATGAGAGTCACAGAGAGAGAGAGGGAGAGAGGCAGAGGGAGAAGCAGGCTCCCCGCTGAGCAGGGAGCCTGATGCGGGACTTGATCTCAGGACCCTAGGATCATGACCCGAGCCGAAGGTAGATGCTTAACCATCTGAGCCACCCAGGCGTCCCTAGATACTTATTATTTACATATATAATTTAGAATCACTTTCCCAAGTTCTATGGAAAAAATTGCAAGAAAAATTTAATGGAATCACATTGATCCAAAAGACACTATGATCACCTTAGCAATATTGACCCTTGCAATCTGTTAATTTAAAATATATTTTCACTTACTTACATATTCTTTATTTTCTTTTCTTGAAAATTTTTGTATTTTTCTGTGTATAGGAGTTACAGATCCAACTCTGAGACAGATAACTTGCAGAAAGTTTATTGCAGAGCATTCTCTTGGGATAAATACCTACCTATGGTGAAAGTGATGGAAGAGGGATTAATTAGAAGGAGAAGTTGGGCTAAAATGCAGTTACAACAAAGGTACCAATTTGTCCAATGGGAATATCAAAGTCTGGGATAGACCTTCAAAGTTATTCTGAACTGGAGCAAAGTGACAAGACTTTTAAAGCTCTTATCAATCAGTTGTTGGTTTTAGGTTGTACTAGGAGGATGTGTAGCCTTGGATGAGTTTGCTCTCTCTAGCTGACAGCAATTTGCTGAGAGGGCTCACATCCGACAGCTATCTCCTTTCAATGCTAGGAGAATAATTCCTTCAGTACTAAAGGGCTGGCGTGCTGGGTTGCACAGGACTGCATTCACTATAGTTCATCCTTTGTGCCACTTGAATCCACTTTATAAAATTTCTGGGAGCAGATCCATTAGGACTCTGATGGGCCTTATTTCCCAGAGTGAATGTATCATAGGAAGTTTAGTGAGATGAACTATAGCCTCTCTCACTGAAGCCAGTCTCTTGGTCACAACTGATAATACTCATCATCTCCATCCTCTACTAGCCATTCAAGATTCCCCTCACCTTTGGCTAGAAACTAAATTCAATTAGAAAGTTTACTTAGTGGCATGATGAAGAACCTAATATCTGAGGGTACTGAGAGCCTGGTCTTTGGATGTGGCTGCTACACTTACTCATTAACTGGTCAGATTGTGCAAATGGGGCACCAAAAAATGCTGAGGTGTGCCATCCAAGTGCTAAACGTGTTCCTCCGTTGTGTAACAGTAGTTCTAGCTCCTTGTGATAGTCGGGGACACTACTCCTCAGGTCTGTGACTCCTCCATGTTTCTGCTTTTCTTTGGGCACTTGAGTTCAAAGTTCTCAGGCAATAGCCAGAGAATAAAATCTGTTGAGACTTGTTAAGGTGGCCGGTGACAGGGGTGGCAAAGAATAGCACCAAGAGTAGAGCAACAAGCAGGGCGAGTTAATGCATTCTCTGAAGGAGGAGAGGGACCATACATCAAGAGAGATGTTGGCTCTGAGTTTCTGTTAGGCTGGGCCTTTTAAGGGGTTTTAAGGATGTGGGAGGGTTGCCACTGCACCCATGGGGGAGGGGGTTGACTCTTGGCCAGGTAGAGCAGGAGGTGACAGGTTTTTCAAGGGGCTCTGTCAGGGGTTTGTCCCAGATATAGTTGTGGTCCAGCTAGAGGAGAGTACCTTTTATAGTTGTGGTCTATTTTCTGAGAATGTGGGGCACCATGACCTAGAAAAACGGAGTTTGGGTCAAGTGCAGACACCTACAAGTTTTATCTGTAATCTTGGCTGGGGAGGGGCCTTTGAATAGAACCCTTCCAATACCCTTGCTGGCACCAATTAGAAGAGTTAATCATTTGGAAAACCAGGATTTCCAAAGACCTTTACTGAGAGGTTAGTGTTGCAAGGACCAGAAGCATGGGTTAAGAAAAGTGATGGTAAGCAGGTAAACACTTTCACTTTTGCATCTTGATTTCTAGACCCATGATTTCTCTTAACTGAAGACATAACATTGGTTGCCAATTAAGAGTGTATATTGCATCCTTGAGGGTGGTACTCATCTGCACATAATAACATATCAGAACTTGTGCCTCGGGGCATCTGGGTGGCTCAGATGGTTAAGCGTCTGCCTTCGGCTCGGGTCATGATCCCAGGGTCCTGGGATCAAGTCCCACATCGGGCTCCCTGCTAAGCGGGGAGCCTGCTTCTCCCTCTGCCTCTGCCTCTCTCTCTCTCTCTGACTCTCATGAATAAATTTTAAAAAAATAAATAACTTGTGCCTCAGTTGTCACCTCAGTAAGCCACTCTATTGAAAGGTCAGTTTGGCAGCTTCTGGTGGTGGTGTATGCATTAAGTCCAGTGGATTCCATTGTTGTGTGCCCATTACCACACTTCTCGCTATAAAATCAGTCCTTTGGTTTTGGGCACTGTTTATGTTTGAAGATATAATACTCTGTAAATACTTGGATATTGGAACTGGCTGAAGTCCTATGAAGCAGAAAATATACAGAATATATGTCAACTCTAGTCATGATGAACCACTGTCAGGGTGATGGGAGCCTAATGTGAAATTGACACTAAGTGGTTGTTTGGTCTCTTCTTCCAATGGTGCCATATTGGGGATTGAACATTTTTCTGTGTTCCTGGTAGATTGGATATATCTATCTATTAATTGGAATGTCTAGTCCACTAGCATTTAATATGATTATGGGAGCTAGTTTGATTCATCCATTTTGAAGAGATGGGGGAGCCTGGTGTAGAGTGGGTTGTTGGGGGGGGCTCATCTGATTAAGGGGCCCTGAACCAAGAAGTAGTGGAGTTTGAGAAGCCAGCAGATCGAGGTTCAGCAGCAGCAGCCCCATGGGCCGAAGTTGAGGGGGATGCGCTGAGTGGGTGGAGGCTGGGGGGCGTGGTCCTGGTCTGTGGCTTCTTGAGTCAATCCTGTTTCAACAGCGAATATGTCTCGGCCTGTCACAAATAAAAAGGTCATTGATTATTTGGTGTCAGGAATTTAATGATGCCGAGAAGATTATTGAAGAGATTGAGGCCTTCCAGCTAAGAAAGTTCAATCTCCCAGGGAAGCTAAAAATAAGAGGCGATCTGGAAAGAATTCACAGGAAGATAGTGAGGACTCAGAAGCAACAGATGTGAAAACCAAGGATGATTCTCACTCGGCAGAGGACAGCGAAGATGAAAAAGAAGCCCATAAGAATGTGCTCCAGCAAGGCATGCAGCTTCCAAACAGAGTGATGCTCATGGAAGATGTGGGCAGTGGAGAACAAGAAGAGGAGGATGAGGCACAATTCCAGGAGGAAGATTCTGGGAGCGATGATGATTTCCTAGTGGAAGATGATGAGGGCAGTGACTATGGCAGCTCAAAAAAGAAAAACAAAAAGATAGTTAAGAAGTCCAAACCTGAGAGAAACGAAAATGCCAAAACCCAGACTAAAGGCCACAGTGACGCCAAACCCTGTGAAAAGCAAAGGGAAAAGTAGGTCGCCCCACAGCCTCAGAGACATCAAAGGAAAGGACTCCTCTCAAAGAAGAGGAGGAACCAGAAAGCCCCCCAGAAAAGAACACCTCTGTAAGCCCGCCACCTGAGAAATCGGGGGATGTAGGGTCTGAAGATGAAGCCCAGTCTGGGGAGGATTAAAAAAGTGATGATGGTTTGTGGAGAAATTTTATTTGATTTATTTGACTTATTTTATTTATTTTTAAATATTTGTTTATTTGTGAAAGAGAAAGAGAGAGAACACATGCAGGAGGAGCAGAGGGAGAGGGAGAGAAATTCTCAAGCAGCCTCATGGGCTGAGGTGGAGCCCACTCCATCTCATGACCCTGAGATCACTACCTGAGCTGAAACCAAGATTGGGACACTTAACCAATTGGAGAGAGATTTTATTTATAAAATAGAAGAAAAAAAAGTGGGGGGAAAAAAGAAAATCTTCTTATTAAGATAGAACATGATTTTGGCTATGGCTTAACTCATGGGCTTTCAATGCTTTTTTCCTTTTCTTGAAAATAACATCTCCCTCTCTCTCTCTCTCTTTTTTTAAAGAAAACCACTGTATGTTTAATTACCTTTTTGTGTATGGTCTTCTCCTTGCCATGACCCCCCTTCCCAATGAAAGCCATGTCAAAGTAATCACTCGATTGACTGCTTCATCTTTTTATTTTTTAATGGAAGGTAGACCACAGTCATAGAGCAATAAGATTTGAGTTGAATGGTATGGAAATTTGCTTTTTGCTAAACGGTAGCAAGTTGAACAGTAATCAAAAACGTAGAAGGATTTTAGTTAAAAATGATTGCTTCTTTCTCTACCCGGACTAAAAAAAAATCAGTTGTCATCTAATACAAGTTTGTATATCTATATACACAGTGTAGATGTCTAAAAAAAATCATGATGTTAAACTTTCACTGATGGGACAGGTAAGAGATAAAGATGAATTCTGAATTGTTACTAAAAGTATTCATATTTTTTACCTTGGGGGAAGGGCAGGGGATGGTGTTATCTGACCTTTTTGAGTGTGTGTGTGTGTGTGTTTAATTTCATCACTTGTTATCTTAAAGAGATCCTGAATCAATATCCTTTTATCCTGCTATAGTCTTTAAGGAACTTTTAAAAAAAAAGGTGAGGGCCACCAAAACTTAAGTCGCTCTCTTTTTTTAATGGATTTATTTTTTTGTTTGAGAGAGAGAGAGCACGCACAGGTGAGTGGGGGTGGGGGGTAGAGGGAGAGAGAGAGAGAGAATCTCAAGGAGACACCCCCTCCCCCGCTCCCACTGAGTAAGGAGTCCGAATCAGGGCTGGATCTCACAACCCTGAAATCATGACCCAGCTGAAACCACGAGTCAGAAGCTCACCCCACTAAGCCACCCAGGAGCCCCCAAACTTAAATCACTCTTGATTTCCTATTTCATTCTCTAATGGTTCAATTTTTTTTTTTTTAAGATTTTATTTATTTATTTGACAGAGAGAGACACAGCGAAAGAGGGAACACAAACAGGGGGAGTGGGAGAGGGAGAAGCAGGCTTTTCCAAGACCCTGGGATCATGACCTGAGCTGAAGGCAGAAGCTTAACGACTGAGCCACCCAGGTGCCCCTAATGGTTCATGTTTTTGACTATATCTTTATATATTCTGTTTTTTGGATAAAATTTTACCAAGGATCAAAAAAACCCCCTCAAAACCTAAAATTTAAATGTTAAGAAATATACACCAGAGTGGATCTCTTCTTAGCTGACAATGTTTAGGTTTTAAGCAAATAAAGTACCAGTTAATGTGAAACTCAATCACAAAAACTTGAGATTTTTCCTTTGTGAAAACAGAAAATTGAAATTCTTTTATGCCATAAATGTGCATTCAGATCCCCCCAATAATATAATTATGATTATGATTGGATTTAAGTTTTCATTTTGTTATTGGTTTTCTATGGTGCCATTTGTTTTTTCTTTTTTCCCCATTGTGTGGTATCAGGGGTATCAGGAGTTTGCTGCTTCATTAAATAAATTGCCTTCTGTTGGATTATTTTACTACCTTTACTACACTTTATCTCCTATATTATATAACTATGCATACTTCCTTCATTTATCTTTATTTTAAAAATAAGGTAAATCTTTAACTTAATCACCCTCTGCCTCAAAGTAATATTCTATCACCTCTTATTTAATGTAAAAGATATTGACAATATACTTCTTACCTGCTTCTATTTTTGTGCTATTGTTTCATACCATTTGCTTCTAAATATATTATCAACTTCAAAATACATTGTTCTTACTATTTACTTTAAAAAGTCAATGGTCTTTTAAAAATTAAGAAAGTGTAAAAGCGTATTTCATATTAACCATATATTAATCATTCCTATTCTGTATTCCCTCACATAAATTTGAGTTTTTATATGGTATCTGTTCCTTCAAAAGAACTTTCTTTAATATTGACTGGATTTTAAGTCTGCTGGTGACAAGTTCTCCCAACATTTATTTAACACAATTGTTTTTATTTTCTCTTTATTTTCGAATAATTTTTGTGCAACATATTGAATTCTAGATTGACTCTTTTTTAAATTTCAGCATTTTAAAATGTTTTACTGTCTTTTGAAATGTATAATTTCCTATTTAAAAAGTCAGTGGTTTCTCTTGTTAGTTTTTCCTATTATGTGTGTCTTTTTTATTTGGCAACCTTTAAGATTTTTCTATTTATCATTGAGTTTTAGCCATTTGACAATGGTGTACCTAACTGTGCTTTCTTTGTGTTTATATGAATTGTGCTTCTTTTATGTTGCATCTTTTTTTATAGTTGTCCTTTCTCCACTAAGATTTTTCCATATGTTTATTTATTATGTTCACTTTGTCCTTTACATTTTGAACATATTTATCATAGCTCTGCCAGTGTCTTCATCCCCGTAATTGTATGATCTGTGTCATCTCTGTATCTGTGTCTATTGACTGTTCTTCATTTTTCTCTGTTTATTTACATGTCTGGTATTTTTGCTTTTATACTGGGTACTGTGGATGTTATCTTGTTGAAATCCAAATGATGTAGCTTCTTTTAAAGAATATTAAGTTTTGTTTTTGGCAAGTGATTACTATGCTCACAGGTCAGCTTGATCCTGTCAAGGCTTGGACAAGTCTGGAATAGCCCTACTCTTAAAACTTGGTCTTTCTGAAAGTCTGAAATAAAAGTCCCTAGTTTTCAGTGAGGTTTGTCTACTCTGGCTGCTTAGTATTCTCAGCACTGGGAAACCTCTAGAATTTTCATTCAGCTCCCATTCAGATCTCTTTCAGACCCCAAGATGTCACACGTCGAGCAAATGCAATTTAGTATTTCATAAAAGAACCAAAAAAGACCCCCTGCAGATTTCTGATTTCTTTCTCTGTGTATGTCTCTCTTCCCCAGTATTCTGTCTCATAAATTTCAGCCCCCTTGGCAGCCCCAAATCATCACAAAAAGATTTGTTTGTCTGCCCAGCAATACTGTTTGTCTTTACTTCTTTGTGTCTCAGCTTATGAAAGTGTCCCCAGATAGGAAGCTAAGGTAAATGTGGAATTTACTTAACATGTATTCCTTTTTTTAAGGATCATAGCTCTGCCCTGCCTGTACATGATAAAACCATTTTATAGCTGTTTATGATTGGAGAGTCAGTCAATACCTGTTATTCCCTCTTGGCTATAATCACAATTTCTCTCCTTCCTCTGTAAAAACAAATAGCTACCTTGGCATTGTGGCTTATTCTTTTTTAAAGCACTTTCATGCATTATCTAATATTGTTCTCAAAATATTATCAAATGAATTAGCACTCAAGATGCTAATTAGGGAAGAAGGGAAAGTTTAAATTCCATATTTCTTGTAAGGATACTAGTAGCCTCAATGAGAATAAGTGATTTTAGCCTAAACCATCTGGATTGGTATCCATTTTTCTAATTTTTATTTCAGTATTCTGTCCACTGTGCAATGCAGTCTCAAGGAAAACCAAAATTCTTTACTTTTTAAGTATAATGACTTGTAGGTTTTTATTTGTGTTTTTTGTTTGTTTATTTGGTTGTTTAAGCATATGCTTCCTTTTTAGAGATGTTTTATCATTTTTTTCCTTAGGCTCTTCCTTTTCTGGTTTTGCTTCTTTCACACATTCTAAGAAATTCAATGTCAAATGTGTCTATCTGTATGACTGACCTTATTAGCAAATTATATGAAAACATGAATGACCACTGATTTTATTTTAATTAAACTTTTGGTGTGGATTCTAAAAATACTGACATAATTTTATATTTTTGTAATATAATGTCCAAAGAAAGACATTTTGGGGCACCTGGGTGGCTCAATTGGTTAAGCATCTGCCTTTGGCTCAGGTCATGATCCCAGGGTCCTGGGATTGAGCCCCAAATCAGGCTCCCTGCTCAGCGGGGAGCCTGCTTCTCCCTCTCCCTCTGCCCCTCCCATCCACTTGTACTCTCTCTCTCAAATAAATAAATAAAATCTTAAAAAAAAAAGACATTTTATCCACCCTATTCTTAATGTAAAGTTACCACAGTTATAATTTAATATTAATATGATTATCCTTACCACAATCCCAGCACTATCTTTGACTTTAAGGCTCCAAAGGCAGGTAAAGACTATGTGTCTTGTTTAACCACTAGTCCTTGCTATAATAACTGGCTTATAATAGGTGCTCATTAAGTATTTACTGAAAGAGTGAACCATGAATACTGATTATTTCATATGTGGAACTTTGCATTCAATACTAAGGATCACAGTTTAACAAGTTCATGACAAATTGGATGAAATAGAGGGAAGAATGACCTAGGTGGGGAAGGGTAATGAAAGAATGGCTGAAATTGGAGATATTAAACTGAAAGTTTATATATAAACTTTATACAATACTACTTTATTATATAATGCATTATATAATATATTAATATGCATATAATTATTGATTTAAAATATTTGTGCTTATAATGCATGCTTTATATGTATATATTATATATATTATATAATGCATATATATGACTGCTTTAAAATATTTGTAAATTATCTTATATAGGTTGGGTGGTATGGTAGACTTTTTCTGTGAAGCTTCAGAGAAAAATCATTAGGCCTAATGGGTGATGTTTCAGAGAGGCAAATTTTCAACTCAATATAAATAGGAACTCTCCAGATAAAGATATACAATTCGAATAAAAGACCTTAAGGATATAGTGAACCTATGACTTTTGGTTCTAGGGACTGAATTTATCTCTTAGGGATCATAGACACAATGTTTTCATCATTTGGGATAACAGATCAGGTGAGCTTTACAATTAAATGTATAAAAATGTGATTTCATCACTCAATAAATGTTTATTGAGCTCTCAGTATGTGCAAAGCCTCTAGAAAATAACTTTACACTGCAGTGAGGGCTTATTTTCAAACTGTCACTTCAGGGGAGATTCAGAAATTCTTTTCCCATCCCCTTATTTGGAATTGTGGCTTCCCTTGAGAGGTGTTACTTCTAGAGGTGTCTGATGTGTGCAACCACATGGACGCACATGTGGACACACACACGCAGAAAAGAACAAAGAAGGCTCAAGAACAACTGTTGACCTGGCATGTTCTTTGCAGAAATCTAGAGTAATTATATTTTCAAAGGATCATCAAGATTTCAAAAAATAAATTATTAGGACAAAAGATCATCAGAACAGTCAGGGAAACCATGACACACTTAAGTAAGGAAGGGTTGTTCCTTGTGACTTAATCTAAGAACAATTGTTCTAAGAACAACTGTTTATTTTATTTTATTTTTTTAAGATTTTATTTATTTATTTGAGAGAGAGAGAATGAGAGACAGAGAGCATGAGAGGGAGGAGGGTCAGAGGGAGAAGCAGACTCCCCGCTGAGCAGGGAGCCCGATGCGGGACTCGATCCAGGGACTCCAGGATCATGACCTGAGCCGAAGGCAGTCGCTTAACCAACTGAGCCACCCAGGTGCCCTAATAACAACTGTTTAAGAACAGTTTTCAAAGTAGACCCTTTTTGAAAGTTTTCCATCTTCTAGTTTGCTTTGCAAAAATGTATAGGGGAACCAAATTGCCTCTTGAACTGCCATTAACAAATATGCAGCATAATTTAATACAAAATTATCCTCTAAGTTTGAAAATGATGACACTAAGGAATCTGAACTTTCTCAACCTCAACAGTTTATGAGTATACATGCCGTTGTATACATATCTAAATTAATAAGAAAGATGGTTGTCCTCATGTACTAACAACACGTAGACTTTAGCATCTTGCAAAGACTTTGGACTCATATATGTTGGTCTCCAAGGATCCGTCAAATGTTTAAAAGTAAATATATATGTCGAGATACAACGGGATACTGCCAAAAACTGCTCTGCGTGGCATAGCCATTCCTTGCTGCTATGGCCACCGTCCAAAGCTAGGCATCCTCAGAATTGGCATGTTCTGCCACTTCTCCTTGCCTCTATTTTACACAGAACAGTTTATCCTCTGACAACAGCTCCCTTTCCTCCAGTGAGGGTGTACGTGCTATTCTCTGCGTGTGATGAACACCTTTATTGCTCTCTACTGCCCAGATCCAGCATCTCCTTTCTGAAGGCCCTGCTTCCACTCTGTCAGCCAAGTGGCCACTCTCATTCCTCTCCTTGGTGTCGCATGCACTGGCATGACTTGTTTTCCACTTCAGAGTGTGGTCATCTCTCTTGTTGCTTTTCTGGGCAGAGATAGCTTTTAGTGGTTCCTTCCGCATTTGGGGACCCCAAAGCTGTGTGGAGATTATGGAGGGGATTATAGGGAGAAGTTCCCTCCTGTGTGTGAGGTTCAAACACAGTGTTTCTTGGGCCCAGGCATGTGACAGAGTTCAGCAAATCCACCTTTTGGCATACCTTAAGGTTTCTCCCTCCCTGGCATATGGATATGCATTCAAAGGCCTGGGCCAGCATCAGATTTTTACAACAGCAATCAGGCTGTACTCAGAATCTCTATTCCCTTTTAACTATTAGGGTCTTCTTTTTTTTTTTTTTTTTAAGATTTTATTTATTTGACAGAGAGAGACAGCGAGAGAGGGAACACAAGCAGGGGAAGTGGGAGAGGGAGAAGCAGGCTCCCCGCTGAGCAGGGAGCCCGATGTGGGGCTCGATCCCAGGACCCTGGGATCATGACCTGAGCTGAAGGCAGATGCTTAATGACTGAGCCACCCATGCACCCCAGATTTCATTTATTTATTGAGAGAGGGAGAGAGAGAAAGCACGTGAGCAGGGGAGAGGCAGAGGGCAAGAGAGAATCTAGAGCAGACTCCACGCTAAGGGCAGAGCTCAACATGGGGCTCAATCCTACCACCCTGAGATCATGACTTGAGCCAAAACCAAGAGCCCCTGATGCGGGACTTTATCCCAGGACCCTGGGATCATGACCTGAGCCGATGGCAGACGCTTAATGACTGAGCCACCCAGGCGCCCCAACTATTAGGGTCAAACTCACAGTTGCATGATCCGTGTTTCCCCCCAGAAGAATTCTTATTCTCCATGCAACTAGATGCTTCTCAATTTTGTCCCATTCATAATCCCCCCGTTATGTCTGGATGTCCAGGAGTAAACACAGTATAGATATACACTGTAAGGCAGGACTCAGTAACATTTTCAGAAGAATCTCTCATGTTTCAAAATCATTACTAGAGTACTGGAATTTCCTGGTGTACATTTCAGAAACAATCTATAAAGCATACATGAAGCTCAAAGGAAAGAGATTTCATGCCATGGAAAAATCAAATCACTATGATTGACTGCATAAAAATAACCACAGGCTGACCTTAGTTTTTTTCTTCTTCCTAGAACATCTGCAGTGCTTTCTAATTACTTTCTAAAAACGCTAGTACTGACTGGGTGAAGGAAGGATCTGTCTCCTACCCCGTCTCCTACCCGTGTAGTAGGCTCACTTTTTGGGAAGATAATCTTGGAGTCACTGACTCCCTACACCCTGTGTGAGTCGTAGCACTAGGTAGGAATCTGATCTTTGATTAAATGATTTTCCTACTATAGGATTTGAACATGCTGCCTCTTGATAACACCTTTTTTAAAGTAAGTAAAATTTGTATTCATTATTGGGATATTTTATGAATGGCATTATAGTTTGGATTTATCCAGCACTCGTTCATGCATTCTCTCTCTCTCTCTGTGTATGTATCCTTCTATATACACACATACACATACTCACATACACACATATACATAATCCGTACACGGGATTTTTGTTCAGATACACCGGTGGCCTTTTTGGACATAAACACATCAAGAGGTTTTAGGCTAGGTGCAAAGAGGACACTTGACTTCATAAAGTTCACAAATGTAAGTGTTCAGAGAAGAAACAAATTTAGATAATATCATATTCTTATCTCACTAAGGGACATATTAGGTAGGGCATGTTGCTTCCTGATTCACTGATAGTCCCTTTCCGTGTCTTATGCTATGACATATGAGCATTATCCAAGTGTTATGAACTGAATGTTTGTGTCTCTCTAAAATGCATATATTGAAACCTAATCCCCACTGTGGTAGTATTGAGAGGTTGCACTTCCTTACACTCTTGGAAGTTTGAGGTGGCCATAATTGTTTTACTTTGATGAATAATATGTGAGAGGAGATTACGTATGTCATTTCTGGGCAGAAATTTAAAGAAGCTGTGTGTTTTGCCATATTACCCTTTTCCATGTCTCAGTCACATGGGATCATGTGTTGAGATAGAGGCTCTCTCAACCTGTAACGTGAATGACTATAATGATCAGAGTCTCCATGCTACCTGTAAGGCATGGACTAAATGAGTAAAAAACAAGCTTTTCTTATGAAAAGCCACAGAGATTTGAGTATGCTTGTTAGTGCACAGCCTAGCTTATCCTGATTAGTATACTCATTAATGTAAATTAAAAAGCTAGTTTTTGGCATATGATCCCATTTAATTTACAATCACTTATTGAAATCTTCTGTGCATAAGGAACAGCGCTAGGTATTTATTTGAGATGCAGATACAGAAATCAGTAAAACTCAAGTCATTGCTTTCAAGATGCTCAGACTTTATTCTCATGAGAGTTTTATCCTTAATATCAGGGTGCAGCTTATGTTGTGCTGTGCTGTTCTATCCTGCATGTTGGAGAATAAGCATAAGAATTATCATGGGGTAGCGTGTTCCTGTGTGCGTGTGTGTCTGTATGTGCGTGGTGGAAAGGAAGGGGGTGCAGCAAGCAACTCCCTAAGTGCAAAGCAGAGGAAATGCAAATTCAAATGATAAAGTATCCCAGGTGTTGAAACCAAAGAAACAAGGCAGACACTGGTAGAAGGTATTACCAAGGATTAGATATCTTCCTAGGCGAAATGATGCCAATGAGAAGGGGAAGAATTAGTTGCCACAATCTGCAATATTAGTGTTCAGTGTTAAGTGTCATAAGGGATCTGGGGTGAGAACCAAAGATCCAGAAAGAAGGACAGTCAGGAGCATCTGCCATATAAAAGGTGGGGTTCGATATGGAAGCTGTAGCCCAAATGCACAGAAATACTCCAGGTGAAAAGAGATCATGGGCCCAAGTAGAGAGTGGGCATCCAACCAAGTTCCTACAGTACGTGACACAAAAGTAAAAAACAGGTTCTATCTTGGTCCTACCATTTCCTTATTATTTAAATTGGAGCCTGTTACGTAGTTTCTGTGTGCTTTAATTCCTTAATCTGTACAATAAGAATAATTTAATTTCACATCTACCTCATAATTGTAATGTGAGCAGAAAATGAAGTAATCCCCATAAAGTTTATATGATAGTGTCTGGCAGATAATAAATGATTAGCAAGAGTAAACTATCATTTTTATTATGGCTAGCATTATGTGATTATCCTTTCTCTAGACTTCAGAGCAGTGAGTGTATTGGTTCACAGAATTTGGGTGACTCCATTAAAAAGAAACATGTAAAATAATCCTGAAGCCTGACCCATTTGGTGGAACCAACGTGCAATGTTAAGCGTAGTAATTAAGTAATTGTTTTTCTTTATTTGCTTAGTGTCTAGTTTCATTGTTTTGGTTATATGAAAGTATATATTTGGCTTTCATAGGAGAACTTCAGCAGTTCTCTCTAAAGGGAAAAGAAAAGCTTTTGGTGAAGTTATTGCACGGTTGCTTTTTCTGATTTTATTTCATCCTCGTTAATCTGTCATGCTTTTTCTTTTTTTTTTAAATTCATTCCGTGTATTTGGTTAAAATCTTTCTCCTTCTTCCCACTTGCTTCCAAAAATGCATTTGCTATTAAACTCATTTCGTAAATGTGATACATTGTATGAGTTTCCTGCACATTTTTATGACGCTGACACCGGAGAATGCTAAGAGGAGGTTCAAACTGTTGGGGTTTTATGTGACTTTGATGACAGATATCGTCAGGCTTTCTTTTCTGCTTTATGATTTGAGCAGTGGTACCTCTTTTTTTCACAATGTATAAGATAACGTTCCTATAATGTTATGAAGAAGAAACTGTGACTCGAAAGATTAAGCAGACACCCTGGCTCTAAGAAATGAAGACATAAGGAAAATGAAAGGTACAACTTAGACTTAAGCAAGTTGTGTTTCAGGGCTCATGTCTGTTTTCGTGAATGATTTTTTTGGGTAATAAATGCTTTATCTTCTAACAAAGCCAGGCCTTCTTCTGAGGCATTCTACTAAATAAGGAAGAAGTATTTTTAAATCTTTGCTCTCTTAAGAGTTGTGAACAGGAAAATGACATTGACACCTTTGCACATATTTGGTTTGATGTCATTCTACAGAAGACTAGTATTTGGAGGAAGAAGGGATTTTTATAAAAGGAGACAGATGGGTAGACAATTATTGGGAAATGGGTAGAGACTAATTTGTGCAATAAGAAAAACACTAATATTTAGCAAAGACACTCATTTTCAAAACTGTATTCCTCTTATGCCTCTCTCCTCTCTCTTCTTTCTAAGTATTAGGCATGCACTTTTGTTTATGTGCCTATTTAACATCCTCTCATTTATTTACATGAATCTTTATCCCCTCCCCCGCCTTTTTTTCCCCCCAATCTACTCAGATGTGTTGTATGTCTGTGAATTATACCCCAAGTGTGACAGACGATGACTATTTGGAGGATGCCAAGTAGCAGTTGCCCTAGCAACAATAACCAGGGGATGCTTCTCAGAACTTCTGCCCCCTCTCTTCCCCGTCATTTTCCCTGTTTTGAGAGTTAGATAACGTGGTTACCAGAATTGGTGGAAGCTTGTTCTCTCCCCCAACCCCCGCGCCCGGCATAATGAAAGAGAGGAAACTTAGAAATGTCTGCCTTTTTCTTACTATCAGGGGAAATTCAGCATACCTCTGCAGTCAAGACTGAAAGGAAGCACACTCTTAGAAGGAAAAGAGCTGTGTGCTCTCACACTCTAATAAACCCTCGTTGATGGGAGAATCTGTCAGAACTGCTACTGCAAACCACTTGTGAGGAATGAAAAAAGTCATTGTTGAATTTCCACACGTGGGCTAAAAGAACAGTATGTAAATTGGATTGCAAGATGCTATGTTCTGCAAGTGGAAATTTCTGGTCTGTTCTGAATTCTGATGTGGCCGATTTCATTTTAGTTTCTTAAATAAAGAAAACCTAAAACAATTGAAGTGTAATCTAGACAGAGAGATGGAAAACTTCTTTTAATTACCAGTGACTTTATTGATGTTTACATCCTTTCCCCCAAATAAATATTCAGATTAAACCTCAAGAATAAAGTTTAAGGAAAAATGCTATTTGGTAAGAGAAAGAGTGGATTTCTGAGGAGCAAAAAAAGCTTAGGCCTCAGGGTTTCTCACTTGCAAGGGCCCTTCTAAGGCCTTGTCTCTAAATATGCATTTGTAAAAATATCACTATTATTCCTAAAAAGCCACTCCCTCATTATACATACTTTAAGCTCCACACATTCTGGATCCATCTCTCAAAACATATAAGTGATTTATTTGATCACATATTATTGCTATTTTATCACTTTTTATGATACTCAGATTTGTAAACTTGTTTTGTTTTGAATCCTCATGTCTGTTTTCACTTTCTTTCCTTTAGCTTTGGGGGATATTGTAGATCTTCCATTAATCTCGAGCTTGCACATTTTTATACAAAAATAACAAAGAACATGTAGTTTGCATACATTGTTGTACTTTCAAAACCATTTAATAAAAATTATGAGTAGAAAATGAAATGCTCCTTAACAGAAAATGAACAGATTGAGTGATTTTAAAATAGTTAATTTATCTCCTAACCATGCTATTTAGAGTCTATTCTATGTAACTTCTGTGGGAAACATCAGATTTCTGACTGGAAGAAGATTTTGGGTGATCTTAACGATAAATATAATTAAATAGGTGTTTAACACAGGGTTCTTCAGAATTCCTTTTCCATATCCTTTGAGTGAATAGTTTTCATCATATGTATGCCAATAATATTTGAAGGGTATGACTTATAATACCTTGGAGGTTTATATCAAATGAACAGTGTTTTATATACCATATATTAGACATTTTTAGTATTTATTTGAACCCAATACTTCATGGTAATTCTGGGAGAATTTTGAAGGTATAGTAAAACTGAAAGTCTTTGTATTCCTACTAATTACATTTATCACCATTTACCTTTTATAGAAATATCCAGTTCCTCCACCGAAATATGTTCTCCTAAGAACAGGGTCTATATTTTAATTTGATATCCCAAGAGCACAGAACTTTGAACCTAATAGATTCTAATGTGTTTTTTTTTAGCTGGATCTTACATAATGAATTTTTTAAGAACTTTGCTTTCAGACCCTATAGCTTATCAAGTTGGTAATGTGAATCCCATAGTCGACACTACTGGGAACTTTTATCTTTTAAAAAAAATCTAAATATTTAAAAAGAGATAATATATCACATAATTCAAAATTAAAAAGGTACAAAAGAAAATATGTACTTTGGAAAAGCTTCCTCCCACTTCACTTTTTTCAGGGGCATTTTTTAGGTATATACAAATAAAGGTGTATTTTAGGTATATACCAACAAAAATGTATACGTTCTTTTTAGCTTACTGTATAAACTACCAGTCTTAATGGGTTTTTTTAAAACACTCTTGTAAATTGGCTCGTATCTGCAAACAAACAAAAACCTGTGTTCTCATTCTATGTTATGGCTACACTGCATCCAATTTATATTTATGTAGTATAGTTTATTAAGCTGGTATATTTTTGATGGACATTGCTATTTTCCAAACCTTGCTTATTAAAAATGCATTGCAATGAATAACCTTGTACATGACACCATATGTTGTACAAATGAGAAAAAAATTATAGGCTTTGTTTCTATTTCTGAAGTAAGGGTCAAAAGTTATGTTTTCATATATTGATAGATATTATTAAATTGCTTTCCATACAGGATGAACTGATTTATATCCACAGTCAAAATACCCTCTTCCTTTATTCCTACTTATAGAATATGCTATCAAACTTCCAATCTTTGTCAATAAGTAGGTACAAAATGCAGTCACTATAGTTTTAATCTATATATTTTTCTCTTTGCGGAGGTTAGACTGTTTTCATATGTTTAAGAACATCGAATTTATTTTCAATTTATCCTAACGCTGTCTATCTCCTTCCTTGCACTCAGTGCAATGTGTAAATATTTTATTTATTTATTTATTTATTTTTGTCGTCGGTCATCATTTGTCTTTTTGATTATTGTATGGGCTCCTTGAAGGTCAGTACTCCACTTTCTTGTTCATCACTGACTCATCAGCTCTGGCACAGCACCTTCCCTAGCAGGCATTCTGGAAATACTTGGCAGATGAATGATTTAGTGGAATAATGTGAGCCCACCAGAAGGTCTCTAGTATGCTGCCACGGATCTCTGTCCTTGATGCCGTGCCCAATTACCTCTGAGTCTCCTAGAACAATTGGTGCCCTTTATGATTATTTTGGAAGTATGCTGAGTCATTTGAAATAGATGAGAAGCACAAATACTGAAATTAAACTACTTAGTATCTTAGAATATGAATTCCCTATGGCTTCTTCAAAAATAACTAAGTTGAAATCACAGTTTAGTTTTCCATAAGGGAGAAGGTTCCATCATGAGAATTCTAGGTTAATTTTTCCTACTCCCATGGAAAGGGAAACAAAGATGAGTCTGGGAAATAGGGAAAGAATAAATATGTTTATTTACAGACCTCAATATTACATATTGAGAACCGAAAAACTTTCCTGTTAAATAGTACACAAAATTTGCTGCATTGAAATTTGTAATTGAATAAGAAGGTAGAGTTTTTAAGAATGTAATTTTTAAAATTGTCAATTAAAATACTGGGTTCCAAAGATTACTTGGTAGGAAGGGTTTATTTATTTATTTTTGAAAATTTTATTTATTTATTTGAGAGAGAGAGAGAGAGAAAGTGAGAGAGCACACAAGTAGGGGGAGGGGCAGAGGGAGAAGCAGGCTTCCCACTGAGCAGGGAGCCCAATGCGGGGCTCAATCCCAGGATCCCAGGATCCTGGGATTATGACCTGACCCAAAGGCACATGCTTAACTGACTGAGCCCCCCAGACGCCCCTCAGCAGAAAGGGTTTAAAGGGCTTTGTCAATTATATAGAAGTTTGACTTCATTCTGAGCAGGGCCACACACCTGAGGTGTTGTCATATTGTCATGTTAACCGATTTTGGGTTTGCACTGATGAAACCAGAAGAGGGAGGCTGGAGATCTAGGTAGTTGGGAGAGAAGGGTCTCTGATTCCAGGGGAAGACAGAAAGGCACTGTACTAAGGCTTCAGCAAAAAAACCAGGCATGGGTGGTACAGTCCAAGAGACATGCTACCTTATAACCAATTTTAAGGGTTTTCCTTTCTGCATTATAATTCCTTGATGCAGTCCTTAAAACTTCAGTTCAATTTGTTAAACCAATACAGTCTCAGGTGAACTGCTGTAGGGAAGTCAAAGTATGGGTATATATATATATTCATGGCTTGGGGTGAGCTTGACTAGACAGAACAGGATCAGCAAAGAGATACAATGATGGACAGAGGCAATTGTTGAAGAATCTCAGCTCTATGGTCAGAATCGAGAGGTGACAAGTGACAACCTAGATTTATAAGTGCAGCCCACGTTGTGGGAACCTCAGACACAACAGAGGTGGGGCCTGAACTTCCTGTATTCCTAAGAATGGGCCTTGGATTAAATGGTAACAAGTAAGCTTAGAAGACTGGGAAAATGGGGACATCTACAAATGTGGCTTAAAGAAATTGCTCATGGATATTTGTTACAAGTCCTCAGTGTAGTTCACGAGTGGTTCTTGCCTCATATTTCAGTGCTTACGTTATGTACTTTCAATTACTGCTACATGTTCATGTGCACTGGTATCTTTTTTCTAACCAGATTATAAACTCTTGAAAAAATAGGGATTCATTCTTATACATCATGCTTATCTCATAGTATCTACCATGATACTGAGCCAATATTATGGTGCTCAGCATATATTTATTAAATGACACTTTATTGGACAGTTCTTTTTAGGGCTGTATGGGTCTATGGTCTTGGATGACTATCATCACCTGAAATAGGATCTTAAATATGTTTTGCATCTCCTTTCTTTTTATAATGTGGTCTTTTCACTTATGATGCATTTGCTTTCTTCTTTTCATTCCCATCTTCACTTAGCTTTGAATGTCTTGCCCTCTCAGTAACACCAGATTTTCAGGGTTCCTAATAAAGAACAAGATAACTGAACTAAATTCTTCTCTTTAGCTAAAATAAAATAAAAAATTACTTCACACCTCAAATCTATGCTCATGTCTTGGGCACGATTCACGAATGCCTAAGTCCACATGTCATGTGGCTGTCCAGCTATTTATACACACATGAAGTACAAGCATGTTTTAAAGTTCTGAGCAGAACTGTGACCAGCTGACACGTCTCAAAAAATCTTTTTTGCTCGCAAAGGACCTTGTCCTCAAACTTTTATAAGTTTAACTTATATAAGTATTCTCAAAGTCGTATATATCACACTTGTTTCTTAGGACTGCAAAAGCTACCAATCAACAAGTGTCAGGAACAGCGGTGAGTAAATAACACACATGCCATTTCCTCTGTGGGGTCGGAAAGATTAGAAGGGGAAGAGAGGAAAAGAAACAATTGGTGCCTCAGTCCCACATGTACACAGTCCCCTCACTGATGGCAATACTGAGTTTGACGAGAACTCCTGCCTACAGCTCATGTAAGAAAAGACAGCACCCCAAGGATGGGAGCGTTATTTACTTTTCCAACCATTTGCAGGAATAATACAACTGGTACTTCCAATCAGGTCGGGCCTTCTCGGTGGCTCCATCATGGTTCTGAATAATGAGCTTCCGGGACTGGGTAGCAGAGAAAGTTCTTCTTAAAAAAAAATTAAAAATGGAGGAGAAGAGGGAGATGAGGGATGGTTGTTACCTCTGCTTATGCACAGCACGTTCCCAGAGACTGTGCAGCTGACGCACAGCAGACTCTTAGTTTTTGTTCAGGTCTGGTTTTGATCCGCAGTGTTCAGGGATAAGCAGTTCCTTTCAAGTTATTTGCAAACCTTGTCAAAGCCTGATTGCAGCATGACATTGATGACAGACTGATTATTACTTGTCTCAGAAAGCAGTGTAAGAACATATTGGCTTTCATGCCAACATCCAGCTTGTCATTAGCGTACAGTGCAAATGGCAATGGTTTTCCACCGGAATCCTGGAAGCATAGGCAAAAGGAGGCGTCTCTGTTCCTATTGGTTCCGGTAAGATTTCAATAAAATTGTAGGGACAGTTTTTGTGCAGTGAAATTCCTACCAGCACGGGGAAAAATGGTCTAGCTTTGAAAAGTCGTCAGTTAGCTTAGAGGCATTTATTCCAGGAGGCTAGGCAGAAAAAAATAAATAAATAAAGAAGACATATAAAATAATATTAAGGGCGCCTGGGGGGCTCAGTTGGTTAAGCGGCTGCCTTCGGCTCAGGTCATGATCCCGGAGTCCCGGGATCGAGTCCCACATCGGGCTCCCTGCTCAGTGGGGGGTCTGCTTCTCCCTCTGACCCTCCCCCCTCTCATGTGCTTGCTCTCTCTCATTCTCTCTCTCTCAAATAAATAAATAAAATCTTTAAAAAATATATTAAAATATAAACAATTTTTTTTTCCAGCAAAACAGACCTACTAAAACTTAGAAGTGAATTCAGTTGCAAAATTCTGTTTGTTTGGAAGTGCTAAGTACTCAATTTTGGTAATTTCTCAATAATTAAAGCCAGATCCAACCAGATGAATAAATTATCTACTTGGGACGTGAATTAGATCTGTAGGTACTTTCCCTTTTTAAACCACAGAAACTCAGTTACATTAAAAAAGCATGTGTGTTCTGAATCCTTTCCAGGAATTAAAAACTCTGTAATTTCAATTTTATTCCAGAGTCATGAAAATTACCTACATGCCTACTTCATGCTTAGGAGAAAGTTACTAGCTGGAAACCAGTGGTATCTGAAGTCAGGATCTTGTATTGCTTCCTCACCCATGTTCCTTTTGATCTTTCTTGCTTCTCCTGGTAGAAACATAAGGGGATAATCTCGTTAGGCCACAGCTATTCATTCATAGAAGGAACAACCACCTCAGTTTCTTTAAAAAAATATTAACTCTGTAACGAGATGACTTGTTAAAGTTCATTGGAACTTTTAATTGAAAAACATAATATATGTACATGACAAAGTTTAAGTCAAATGTGTAAAAGGGTATTTCATGAAAGAAAAATCTTGGGGTGCCTGGGTGGCTCAGTCATTAAGCATCTGCCTTTGGCTCAGGTCATGATCCTAGGGTCCTGGGATCAAGCCTTGCATCGGGCTCCCTGCTCGGCGGGAATCCTGCTTCTCCCTCTCCCACACCCCCTGCTTGTGTTCCCTCTCTCGCTGTTTCTCTCTCTGTCAAATAAATAAAATCTTAGAAAGAAAAGAAAGAAAGGAAGAAAGAAAGAAAGAAAGAAAGAAAGAAAGAAAGAAAGAAAGAAAG
>NW_023270431.1:237742-322901 GCF_011800145.1 Mirounga leonina
AAGAAAGAAAGAAAGAAAGAAAGAAAGAAAGAAAGAAAGAAAGAAAGAAAGAAAGAAAGAAAGAAAGAAAGATCTTTCCCTTATCCCAACAGGGAATCACTAATATGCATATGTATATGTTTATTGTCCCCAATTTTTACATAAATTTAAGCAGAACTCAACATAGTATTCTTTTTTTAAGATTTTATTTATTTATTTGACACAGAGAGAGAGAGAGCACAGGCAGGGGGAACAGGAGGCAAAGGGAGAAGCAGGCTCCCCACTGAGCAGGGAGCCCCATGTGCGACTCCATCCCAGGATGCTGGGATCATGACTTGAGCTGAAGGCAGACGTTTAACTGACTGAGACACCCAGTTGCCCTCAAAATAGTATTCTTATCCATGTTGTATTCTCTTAGCAATATCAGAAACTATAGAGATAGGATTTTAGGTAGTCCTGAATTCCTGTCTTATTTGGGATGCTGAGATTCCAGAGATGATTGGAATTGACATTTGATTCATGTAAATCTGATACTTCGCTTATGAGTATGCTTGAACTGGTCCATGTTAGCCCACAATTTGCTAAAAGAGATAAAGGTAATTATTATAAGAATAAGAAAAACTAGAATCCTGCTATATTTGAGTTATAGTTTGTGGCAGTTAATTCTACACCACAGGAAATAAAGAACACTCCACTCTCATCCTGAGCAGGACCTCAGGTGGCCATTCTGTGACCCAAAATGATCATCAGTTTTCTCATCTTGCTCAATTACCCATCATCCACAGAAGGATTCCTTGCAGGAGAGGGAAGCTTGCATTTCCAACATGGAGACTGCAGTTGAACCTGTAGCTAGGTGCAACTGGCTTCATACAGTTAAAACCTCATTTCCTTTACCTAAGTAAAAATATCCAATAAATTTTGCCCTTTGGAATCCATCAATCACCCTCACCTTTGTAATAATCATTCAGGTGCTATACTTTTAAATTTTTCCCTCCCTAGTCAAGGTTATAAAACAGAAGCTTTGAGTTCAAAATGGTGGACTCGGTATACAAATCTAACTCCCCTACACTCCTAAATCCCCCCAAATGAGAAATAAATATTAAAAAATCACAAGTATATTTTATTTTCTGAAGATAAAAAATCAGAACCCAGAATCAGATTCTTTCTGAAATCAGAATTGCATGGTTTTAAATGAATATGATAGTTAATTTTGTGTCAACTTGGCTGGACCACAGGATGCCCAGATATTTGGTAAACATTATTCTGAGTGTTTGTGTTTTTGGATGAGATTAGCTTTTAAATTGGTAGATTCTGAATAATCCAGACTGCCCTCCATAATGTGGGTGGGCTTCATCCAATCAGTCAAAAGCCTAAGTAGAACAACAAGACCAGCCTCTCCCACACAAGACAGAATTCTACAGTAAAAGATCTTTCAACTTAAATTGGAACACTGGCTTTCCTGGATCTCCACCTACTGGCCCCCTGGCCAGATTTTGGATTTGCCAGCTTCCATACTTGCTTATTATGAATTCCTTATAATAAATCTCTCTCTATACACACATCCTATTAGTTCTGTTAAACCAGAGAAACTTGACTTATACAATGGACAAATCAAGGTGAGTTAACAGCCATCTTAAACATACACAGTGTTAGGTACATTGAAAGTGAAAGTTGTTTTTTTCCATTAAAGTTAAGAAAGTGTTTAAGTATTGGGTTGGCAGGTAGAGAATAAGAATGGGCAATGACACTAATGTCCAGATTTGGTAATCAAAATTATAGATTAAAAATATGCTTACAGTCCAACTGACACGGTCAACTGTGTATGTGTCTGTGTGTTTGTGTTATCTCATATCATCTACCTATCTATACACACAGCTAGTATTTGAGTGCTTCCTGTGTCAGGCACCATATTGAATATATTACATAGTTCATCCCATTTAATTTTCACATCTACCCTATAAAGTAAGTACTGTTATGTTTTTTGTAGCATATAAAGGAAAATTTTACTATAGTGAATTAAAATTTTAATATAGTGAATAATTTTTCTAGGCTTACATAGCTAATGTGATCTGAGACTTCTGACACCATTTCCTAGAATTATTTGGTCAGAATTATACAACTAGTAAATCATGGAGCTGAAGTTAGAACCCAGCAATCTGACTTCAGAGACCATGCTGTTAGTCACCATGCTCTGTGAAGAATGACTCAAAAATTACACTTAGCCAGCATATCTTTAATAGCAAACCCTGATTAGGACATTACCAGGAAAGAAAATTATAGCCAAATTCTCCCATGGACATCTTTGCAAAAAATTCTAAGCAAAACATTAGCAAATTGAATCTGTATATGTATACTTAAAAACATAGTAAATAATAATGTAGTGTGGCTTACCAGAAGATTGCAAGGTTGGTTTTTAATATTAAAAAGCAATAGTGTAATTCACAACTTTAACCCTATAAAGGAGAAAATAATGTGATCATCTTAATACGTATACAAAAAACATTTTGATAAAATTCAATACCCAGTCATGACAAAAACTAAGGAAATTAGAAGTAGAAGTAGAATGCCTTGGGTGGCTCAGTTGGTTAAGCGTCCGACTCTTGGCTTTGGCTCAGGTCATGATCTCAGGGTTGTTTGATCGAGCCATACGTTGGGCTCTATGCTGGGCATGGAGCCTGCTTAAGATTCTCTTTCTCCCTCTCTCTGCCCCTCCCCACTCTCTAAAACAAAAACTGAAAAACCAAAAAACTTTAAACTGTCATTATTTGCAAATGATATGGATATGTACTTAGAAAATTCAAAAGAATCTACAAAAAATGATTAGAATAATGTCAATTTAGTAAATATAATTGTAAATCAATACACAACAAATGATTGCATTTCTATAAATTAGCAGCAAATATTAAGAAAGAAATTAATAAATACTACTTATAATAGTACAAATAAAACCCCCAGATATTTAGAAATAGTTCAAATGAAAAACCTCTTACTCTTCTGCATTGTAAACAACAACAAAAAAGAGTGCCAAGAAAAATTTTTTTAAATCCAAATAAATAGATGGATAGAACATGTTCCTGCCTTGTAGAGCTCAAAATTATTAAAATGTAAGTTCTTCCAAAATTGATACATATATTCAATGTTCTCTCAATCAAAATAACAGAAGGATATTTTCTTCTTGTTTTTGTTTGTTTGTTTGCTTGTTTGCTTTTTATGGAGGAGGGGTAATTGGCCTGCTAATTCTAAATGTGTATGGAAATGCAGAAGACCTAGAATAGCAAGACAATCTTTAAAGGAGAACAAATCTGGCGGAATTGTATTGACAGAGATCAGGTCTAATTACAAAGGTGCAATAAGCAAAACAGTGTGGCATTGAATGACACTGATGTAAAAATAAACAGATCGGCCAATGGAACAGAATTGGATATCCAGAACCTGACTCACACATATGAGCACCTGATTTATCACAAAGATGCCACAGCAGTTTAGTGCAGGAAAATGGTGGTTTTAATAAATTACTGAGTCAATTGAAAATCCATCCAAAAAATAAGTTAGTCTGTACCTCACACCATTCACAAAATTGAATTGGCTATGGAATTTAGACATAAGTGTGAAAGACCAAAGAACACTTCTAGAAAAAATCATAGGAGAATGCCTTCATGATGTTGTGGTAGGAGGATTTCATAACCGAGACAAAAATAATTAGCTATGAAAGAAAAGATTAAGAAGCTGGAATTCATTTAAATAAGTTAACTCTGTTCACTTAAAAGATAGTAGTAGTAAGAGTATGAAAAGTCAAATTAGCAAACGAGAGAGAATGATTATATCCATTTTATATATGTAACTTATGTAACTTTTATAACTATACATAAGCTTATAATTTATAAGTTACAATGTATGACTGCATATAAATAATTATATTGGCATATATATAAAATCAAAGGACTTCTATGCAAGATATATAAAGAATGCCAACAGCTCAGTGAGAAAAATTCTTTTTAATGAACCTCAACTAAATACAAATTGTAACCACAATGACATAACACTACATCCCAAGGAGAATGACTAAAATTTTGAAAGACTAAAAATATCAAGTATTAGAGAAGATAGAAATCAAGTAGAATTCTCAAACATTATACAAATTAATACCCCAGTTGATAATCATTTTGTTGGAAAATAGTTTGGTAGTACTTACCAAAGCTAAATATACATATAATCACTTCCTGAGTTTACACAATTACACAATAGACATGAATGCTTATGGCAACAAAAAGCATGTACAGTAACATTCCCTAGCTTTATTTATAGTTGTCCCAAACAGGGAACAACCCATTTATGCATAAGCAGAAAAATAAATAAATACATTGAAGTATATTTATATAGTAAAATATTTAGCAGCAATGAATAATAATTACTTACAGTGAACACTGATACTGTAGAAGAAAGAAATTGCTTGAGAGAAGTGGGAGGGTCAGTAATAAGTATGTGTATTGTTTCATAATGAACATTTAAAATTATAAAACATATTTCATATTTGAGCTTACTGAATATGAATTAAAAGCTGCAGGACTCCCATTTTGCTAATGTTGATGTATATAAAGCAGGACAGCCACTAGAAATATAGCAGAAGCCAAAACCTATCCAAGTCAAGAAGTTCAAATAGGCCTTAGCTGATAGTATTCTCACCTACCCGGCTTAATAAAGACCATTCCCTGGAACCTTACACAAACAAGCATATGCATTAGTCAGTGCATGAGATTCAGTGGAGAAGACTTGGCAGAAAGACAAAAAAGAGTCTCCAAACTTCTTTGGAAAGTGTTTTGCCACTTATCCTAAAGCTATAACTCTGCCAACTGGAGTCAGTGGGCTATTATAAATTTATATATGCATTTAATCTGCCTGGAGAATTTTTTTACTTGTATGTATATCAACATTTCAAAACAACCTTTTAAGATACAGAATCTTCCAAGAGGAGGGTTCTTTATAAGTGAGAGGCAGCTTTCCTTCTGAGGGACAGCAATGACTAGTTTGTTTGAGTACAAAACTGACAGTTGGAAAAGTCTGAAATATAATTCTGGCTTTTCTACTTCCTTAGGTTCCCATACAGAATAAACACGAACCTGTTAAGCAAGCAGAATTTTGGAAGAAGTACATACACATTTTAAAGAAGAGCTGGAAACTCTGCTGTAATCAGGGTTAGGGAAATCCCTTGACCATTATTTGAGTGACCCTGTCTGATTAGATCTGGATGGAAACCATTGGCAAAATTAGCACATGGACTTCATGAGGCTTTGCAACATGAAATGAGAGTGAGATTATAGGATTCTGTAGACAAAGTACACAATTATGTGAAATTGTTTTGCCTTTATAATCTGAAAAGAAAGAAGTTTGAGGTATTCCAAATGAGTGATTTTTTTAAATAAATGAAAATTAATGGAAAAAATAGTGAATAATGAAATAATTTTATAGCCTGAAAGAAAAGTTCTTAGAGAAATTCATTTTGTTGCATTCTGGAAGGGGAATCTTAGCCTTTGCTAAGTCTCCTATGTAGATACTGTTCCCTATCAGGATATAGCTGTTAGCCTGAGGCATCTCAGAAAGATGGTAATCACTAATTGCTGGCTGATGTACACTATGCAAATAGTTTGTATAGTTACTTATGGGGAATATTTGCAGTCTTTTTGGTTTAACTTGCTGTAAGGGGACAGAGTTCACTATAGAGTCTGAGAAAAGTTACCTCAAACTGTATCTGATGGAAAATGGAAATAAAACAAAGGGACCCATCCTCTCAACAAGAAGCAATTAGAGGATGTGGGGGTTAAATAGAGGATATAATAAGTAGGTAGAGTTGTCATTAGAAGGAATCCAATATTAAGGAGACCTTTTCTTTCAAATGGGTCATCTAAATCCTAGCTTAAGAATTGGTGGAATTATGAAATAATTAGGTTATTTGTCAGAGGTACAAGCTTCTCCAAAATGGAAGCCTAGTCTCTTAAGAGATGACTCACAAATCCAATCTTTAGCTAATTCTTTGGAGTAGGCTAAGATACTAGAAAAGAAAATGAAAAATAATTGACATGGTCATGTGTGATTTTAGTAGTTTTAGGTCCATAACTTACAAAAGGCGTAGCTTAGTAATTAAGAAGGAATTTGTGGTGAGGTTCTTTGAGACTCTGGACATGTCTTCTTATTCATCAAAGCAGAAGATTCACCCACTATTTTAGCACCTGTTGATTATTAACCCCCTCATTATATATGTATTAGTTTGTTTTCTACTGTAAGGAAGATCTTCTTTCCTTCCTTCCTACTTTTCTTCTTCTCTTCCCACCTTCCTTCCCTCCCTCTTTTCCTTTCCTTTCCTTTTCCTTTTCTTTTTCCTTTCCTTTCCCTTCCCTTCCTTTGCTTCGTTTTCCTTTCTTTTTTTCTTTCTTTCTTTCTCAGTATAAAATAGGGATTCTTATTTTATTGATTATCATGTATTTTGAGCTCAGAATGGCCATATTTGGCCAGTGGGAGCCCCTTTAAATCCTTTGTCTTTTAAATATTTTTAGTTCATTTTTGAGCACTTCCTTATTTTCTGGCCACAAAGATGTCCTAGAAAACTTTTCTTTTTTGCTAGGTTGTCCTGGAATCCAGCCTGTCCTTGCCACTTTGTGTTAAAGGACTTTAGTTTCGTTGGGTCTTCTCTATCCCCTTCCTCCTTGATTTGATGCTGTGTCCCAGCCAGGAGAATCATGAGTCAACCCCTTTTGTGATATGAAATAATTTACACTCAATCTAGCAGATTTCTTAAAGAATCTAGAAGGTTTTGATAGACTTTAATTTCCTTAGAAGATGCAGAATTTAGTTGCTTTATGTTCTACCACTCTTTGTTATGAATGTCAAAGGTGGAGGCAGTTAAATGACCTTGTTTACAGTGTTCTTCCTACTGGAAGCCAGTTAATCAATCCATAGCTATTCAGTGGGTTATTTTATTCAAGTGACCATTTAACTTAAAAAAAGAATGGTTGTATTCTTTGTCATTTAGGGTCCTAACAGGACACTGGATTCATCTCAGAAGGTTGATATGAAAAGTTCTAAATAAAGAAATAACATATAGAGTTGTAGCACGAATAAGAGAGCAAGCAAGAGTTGGTGAGGTACCCAAATACTAGCAATATTAGGGAGCCTTGGCCATTCCAAGGGCCAAAGCAACACTGGAAGGACACAGTTATGGTGGACCACTGGAGTGAGGACCATGGAGAAAGACTCTGATGGAAACATTAGGTGTAGAGGGATACAGCCACTGCCACACTTTTGGCAGGCATCAGAGCAAGGAGGAGAGGGCAAGTAAATGTAGTTTTTTCACTTTTCCCACCCTTTTCTATTGCATGTGCTCTCAGTGGCCAAACCTAACTGAAGGTCATCCTGCAGGAGAGCCAAGGACATGCGGTTCACAGTTATCATCTGTAGGAGCACTGTATTAGTAAGGTCCTCCAGACAAACAGAAGCAATAGGATATACCTATATCTATATCTCTATATCTCTATCTATCTATCTATCTATCTATCTATCTATCTATCTATCATCTATCTATACATATATAGAGAGATTTATTATAGGAATTTACTCTAATGGCTATGGAGGCTGAGAAGTCCTGTGACCTATCATCTGTAAGCCAGAGACCCAGGAAACCTGGTGGAATAATTCAGTCCCCGTCCGAAGGCCTGAGTTTGGAATGTGGTGGGAGGCCTAACAGTGTAAGACCCAGTCTGAGCCCAAGTCCCCAGGGACCAGGAGCACAGATGCCCAAGGGCAGGAGGTGATAGATGTCCCAGCTCAAGTAGAGAGAAAGTGAATTCACCATTCCTCTGCCTTTTTGTTCTATTTGGGCACAGAATGGATTTGATGATGTCTACCTGCACCAGGGAGGGCCATTTATCTGCTTTACTCAGTCTACTGAACCAAATGCTAATCTCTTCTGGAAACACTGTCACCAACACACCCAGAAATAATGTTTTACCAGCTATTTGGACATCCCTTAACCCAGTCAAGTTGACACATAAAATTAACCAACACAAGCACAATGAGGTCAGAGAGGGAAGGGCAATGTGTTCTGTGGGCAAAGAAAGAAGAGCCTGTGTGTGTGCTCAGACACAGTCTTCTTCACCACCACCTGGGAGTTCCGTGCAATTTATTCTGTAGCAAGCTTATAGATGCCGAGTTTCCCATGCTTGATGCCTCAGAAATGCACTTTTAACTCAGTTCAAAAGATTCTGCCACACACAAGAGGTATCATATTTACTTTATTAGAAGTAGCTTGTACCTTTCTCCTGCTCTTGAAAAATCCAATTTGTTGTTCCACTGAGAGAAAGTATGTCAGGTGCATATGTGGATAAGGCAGTCATAAACAAGTCTACAGTCAGCTCACACAATCTAACCCTGTTAGAAGCTATCAGTTAAGGTATTTTCAGGGGGACTGAAGTTGATTATGAGAGAACAAAGAAGCAAAAGTCATACTACATAATAAAAATGGAAATTAGTTTAAATTCTCAGCTCCAGTTCCTGAGCCAATGAACATAAAGTTCATGTTCGGCACATCTGTTTGCTGAGATGGATCTATAGTTATGTTAGGGTAAACGAAAATAAACCCCAAAGAGGTTTCTAGGGTCATCCTCATAGCTGAAAACGTGTATCTTGGTCCCTCTGTGGGCAGATTTAGGGACATACTATTTGGGGGTTTTGTGCGGGTGGTGATTTCCTCATTTTTACAAGAACTATAAAATTACGGTATTTTCCCATTATATTTTCCCTGTTAAGCTTGACAAGCAAGCTGTACTGTGCCAGTATTAGAGCCATGAGATACTTAAGGCCAAATGGCTACATTTTAGAAAATTTAATTATAAGGAAAAGAGGAATTTATAAAGTCTGCCACCAAGAAATGTTTTCATTAACTATATTTCCATCCAATTAGCACCAAAGCAACTTTCCTTTTTTTTTTTTTTTCTTTTTTCTTTCCTTGAACTGTGTTGCTCCTGTGTTTACAGCCTGATCCTGCGGCACCATGCTAGCAAGGGAGCCTAGCAAGCAGACGTGACCAGACACAAAGGTGATAAAGGCTTGTCTCATTTCAGTGTTCAACCAGAGTGGAATGCAAATAGCAAGCAGTGCATGACAAAAAGTAAATTAAATCTTTAAAATCCTTCTTTTAATAATCTTAGATGGTATTGGCAGCTTAGGTAAGGCTTTTCTACAAATAGAGGATTTTTTGCTCAGCAAAATCCCCTTAAAAGCCAGATAAGAGGTAATACAACTTTGTCCCTGCAACCTAAATGGCATTTCTTCCTTTTCCACACTGCTTTTTCAACCCACAAACACATACACACCTGCATTTCTTCTAATGGCTTCTCATTCTAATATCACTTGATTACACACTCCTAGCAAGCGTTTTTGAACACCGACCTGATAGGACACTGACCTGGATCGTGGAAGCTAATCTAAAGGTCAGCAGGATAGGGAATGGGTCCTCTGGGAGATCCCAAGTTGCCTGGAGGAGTCGTACACACAGAGACAAACAACAATCCAGTACAACATGACAAAATGCTCGAGTACAGGTACAAATACGGTGCTTGTTGGAACACCAGCAAGGCAGCAACGAGTTCTCCCTTTTGGAATTAGAGTGTGTCTAAAAACAAACGTCAGAACTAGATTGTGAAAGCTCGAGTGGAAGGAATTTGTCAGATGGAATAGAGAGAAATGCATTCCTGGCAGAGGGAACAGAATACTCAAATACACGAAGTTCTGTGGTGTTAAAATCCATTCAAATTTGTACCCAAAAAGTTCATTTCAGGATGACACGACAGCTTCAGGGAAGGTGGAATGGACTGTTTACACTTGCTTGAGTTCGGGTCAGTGGAACTTTCAGACTAGCGTTCAGATACGTATATATCGAGGTGGACCTGTGCTTGAATTTTGACCCAGCCTTAGGCCATCTGGCTGCCAAGAGTTTTAGTGTTATAATATCTGAAATAGGATAATACTCCATTAAAAGACTCATCTGGGGTTTTTTAAATGACACAGGTTGTAGAACACAGGGCATCTGGGAGACCCTTGCAAAACTGACTTATTTATGAATGATAGTTGTAGCTTGGTATAGTGTAATTAATACAGGTTTTAGAATCAGATAAGGTTGGGGCACGTGGGTGGCTCAGTCGGTTAAGTGTCTGATTCTTGATTTCAGCTCAGGTCATGATCTAAGGATCGTGAGATCAAGCCCCGTGTCGGGCTCTGAGCTGAGTGTGGAGCCTGCTTGAGATTGTCTCCCTCGCCCTCTGCCCCTACGCCCCTGCTTGCTTGTGCACGCATGCAAGCCCTCTCTCTCTAAAAAAAAAAAAAGAAAAAAGAAAGAAAAGAAAAGAATCAGATAAGCTTTGATCTAAATGACTATCACACTAATTAGCTGAGTGAGCTTGAGCATATCAACTAACTGCTCTGAACGTCACTGTGCTTATTTGTAAGATGAATACAATGGAGCACAGTTAGTAGCTACAGTTGGGAAGACAGGAAATACTGAACGGAAAGTTAGGCTTCCAGCCTACACCTAGCCCATAGTAGGTGCTCAGTAAATGAGTAATAGGAAAATGATGCAGTCAAGACATTTTATTTATCCTAAAGCATGATGCAGGGGATGAGGGCAATATTGTCTTTATATGAGAAATTACCCATTCCGACCTTTAGGGAACCATGCCATCCTACCTCCTTTCTAAAATAATATTTTGTAGCCCCCATCACTTCTGAGATGGCATTAGCATCTGCCCACTCTATTCCTCAGTTTGTGGGGAAGACGGTTGTGAGCAGTATGGTAATTACCAAGAAGAGGGTAGCATTAAAGAGGAAAGACGGACAGGAAGTCCTTGGTTTTGCCATTCTAGAACCTTCTTTCCCCATTCCCACTTTCAACAGAACAGGCTTCTGCCATGAGAATACAATGATTATATAATGGGTCCCTAAAACTATGGATTGGAGATAGATTAAAATGAGTGTGAAGATCTCCTCTCCCATTTTCCTCTTGAAGCAGGTTTCTTTGTCTCCTGCAGCCATGCTGAAGCTGAGCTCGTCAGCAGCAGCAGAGAAAGATTTGTGATCTGAATCTCAGGCTTGAAGTTGTTTACTGTTGAGTATATTCAGGCATCACTGCATTTTCTTCTCTCTTTAATACGTTGCTGGCAGTCGGATGGCTTAAAGCATCTCTGTCCAAATGGAAGCTTTTTTTGCTTTGTTCTCTATTCCCTCTGCCTCAGACACATGGCCACCTGGCATATGCTGTGTGTTCTCTGTGCAGAGACCGCCAGCACGCAAACAAAGCCCGGGTGGACATGCGTGGCCAGAGCAGGCACGATGGCTGTGAGCTCAGTCAAACCGCTGGTCATTCAGTCAAAAACTCAGATCAAATGGTTTCTTTGACTGAATTAACCATAGGAACAGCAGATCTGTCATGTGTAGACACAGAAAAGAACAGTAGTAATTCCCAAGTTTCTTTTCAATGCCTACATCGCTGAAAGACAGTTCCCGAACAATTTCGATTTTTTTAAAAATTCAAACTAGATCATTATTGGCTGAATGCACTCCAGTTGCTTTATAATTTGCAGAGGAAAGAGAGCAAGAAAAGCCAAAATACTTGGATTAAAAGACGAGTCCCCATATCTCTGTAGAAATTACAAGGATTTTTAGAAATCTTTGTAATAGCTATTGTAGACATAACAGGCAGTATTCAGGACTGGTATAGTCGAGGAGGTAATTTCTCTATATGTCTATAATTTAAATCGTTTGGAAAGGAAAGGGAACAAACTTGCATTTTTTAAAGTGGTAGCCACACGTATTTTTGGCATTCCTTTTTTCTCGAGGTGATACTTTATACCGCACAGCTTGTTTTCCACAAAGAGAAAACATAATAAAGAGGGCATAAAAGATTCAGTGTCTTAATTCCCTTGGTTTTCTAAATTTACATTTCACTATTTGAAAGATAAATACAGTACTTTTTTGGAGCTTTAGATGGATGCACAAGTGTTGCTATTTTTGCTAAGAATAATTTGTTGGCAAACATGGTACATCTCCCTAAGTTTAGCATAAACCAGTGTATTTACTGTGACAATAAGACAGTGCTTCCTCAAGCTGGCACAGTTTTTTCTGTTTTTTTGTTTTTTTTTTCCATGTGCAGTAAGATTAAACAGCAGGGACCATTGAACTATGTAAGAACATTGAAGCTAAGTGCTATAGTCTCAGGTCTTTGGAAGGCACAGTGTAGATATTTGATACATGACCAGCACTCACAACAAAACCACAGACAGGTAACTCTAACATAGCTATGCCTCTTCCATGGCCCAGGAGATGCTAATTTCAAAGAAAATAGTCAAATGCCATAGATGGCAGCAGCTGTAGGCAGGAGGTTGCATTTAGTATCGATCTGTGGTCAGATCAATTCGATTTTGTTGATGACCCAAAACTGACCACAGTCTCTGTTGAGTGGTGGGGTTTCCAAAGAGAGAATGAATGACCCTACCTTCAGTAAGCTTGTCTGGCTGATGCAAAGAAAGGAAATTAATCGTACCAGATAAGAGATAAATGATGCCTCATCAGTGGGAATTTTGACTCATCTCTTTCTGTTCTGACTTTTCCCTTTCCCTTACCTCCATTTTCTCTAGCCAGATACTGAATTATGCAGATTGCTTCTCCTAGAATTGTATATACTCTGAATTATAGTCATCCAAATTCAGGTTGTCAAAACCCTTCTACATTTTGTCAACATCCTACTATTTCATTTCTTGGCTTTAAATTTGTCCAAATATCTATGTCAATGTCTGTATCTGCATCTGTATCTAGAGCTATGGCTACGGCAGTACCCTTTAAAATATATATGTTTTTTTTTTTTTCAAGAGAAAAACAATTGTATGTGAATTTCCATAGTATCTTCCCTGAGCTAACTTTCCTACTTAATTTATTAAAATTCCTTTTCCTGACAGAATATATGTGTGTTCGTGTGTGTGTGAAGACAACAGTTCTTAAATATATCTATATTTTATTTCCTACGGAAAAAACATGAATTTATATTCTTCAGCCAGATATTAATGACCTTTACCAATGTATTCTCCAAGCTGACTTTTCTATCTTATTACAGTTCTTTACTTCGCACCCATTTTCTATTCAGATCAGATCCTCACACACAGGAGATATTTTTTTCAGCTTCTTGTTATTGATCACGAAGTTCCCTAACCTAAGCTTTTCCTCCCTTCCATTTCCGTGTTTATAAATTCTATGCATTCTTTTATGTTTGTGTCAACTACACCTTATACCGTGAAGTCTTTCCTGATTTTCTCAGCTTGATCTACTCTCTATCAACAAAGGTATAACTATTATAGTATTTCCCACATGCTATTTTGAGTTATTACTTTATAATTATGTTTTTAACTCAATATTTGTCAAGAATTCATTGTGTGTCCAATATTGCAGTAAGAGCTTGGGATTTGGAGGTCGAAAAAAGCCCTCATATTGCCTCTCCCCTCAAGATATTTGTAATATAATAGTGAGACAGACATGAGAACAAATACAATATCATGTTGAAAAGGCTCTGAATCTCTAGAACCACAGATGCTATTGTATAAATAAATGGCTATATTATTATCTGAGGCATTATGAAATATATGACAGAGGAAAAAAAAATGCTTGGACTGAGTGTGAAGGATGAGCAAAAGTTCACAGTGAGCCACATCGGCTATAGAGTGGGGTGGCATTGGGCAGTCCAGACATATGAACACGTGCAAAGACACATGTTTAATCACGTATTTGAGGACAACGAAATAATTCAGAATGACCAGAACTTCAGTTGAATGGAGGGAAGAAGTGAGAAGATGGGACAGAAAGTGAGGAGTGAGATGAAAAAGGCTTACCTTCTATACACAAGAGTTTGGAGCTCAGCTTGTAGGTGAATGATGAGGAATATGATCAGATGTGCATATTAGAGATGTCATCTTGAAGAAGCTAAGGGATTAGGGGAACTGGTTAGACAGTTATTTAGAGGGAGAAATGAGGTTAGTTTTTGAGCTACAACCTAGGTAGCAGGGATAGAGAGGTAAAGACAGAAGAAGGGATTAGGATGGTTGCTCTGTATCTGTGTTGAGAGGTCTTATTACTAAAACAGGAAATGCATGAGAAGGCACAGGTTTAGCCCAAGTCAGACTGATGATGGCTCCAGATTGGGTGAGTTTAGTTTTCACTATTTATCCAGATATTGATGTGGAATTATTACCTCTGCTCATAGACTATTAGGTCCTTCAGGGTAGGTCTTCTATACCTTTCCACTGTACATCATCCAGAGTCTTGAATTTAACAGTTGAATTGGAAATATGTAGACCTGGGAGAGGTTCTGTAGGTCTCAGAAACAGTTCTGGTTTGGCTGATTAGGGCCCCTCGGTTCCACAAGAGATCACTTCTGCAATTTCAAAGGCAAAGAAATTTCAAGCATTTATTCCCTTCTGCCCTAGGAACTCAGTGATGAGCACGAAGTTTTTCCAAGCAAAATGTGTTCTCTTTCAGACAGTGTGGAATCCCCGGAAGACTTTTGCTAATCCATGTGTCCTGTGAAGTAAGAACAATTGGTTGATGATCAGCTATGATTTTGCTAAGCCAGCTCATCAATTTCTAAATCCCAGATCCCAGGAAGTACTGAGTGGTTTTAAGTGATAAAAATATTGATGTACCAATGTCTCAAAGGTTATATCACCTCTGGTCATACCGGAGTACCCAAGTTTAATCTAACTATTTCTTGAAAACATACATCATGAAGATTTCCTGCATAAATATATTTTGATCAATGAAACCAGGAAAATTTTTTATTGAGATGGAAAATAAGGAAGCATTAGGGGCATATCCAGTGCAGTATGTTTTTCAGTTTGTGTCTATCTCAGACTAACATCATGATTCGTTTATGAATCTAATATAATATGTTATATTTTAAAACTCAAATAAACTTTTCTTGTGTTTGCTTCTGGTCTACACTGGAAAATGACTGATTTTGTTTCTTATACCAACTTCTGTCGAGTTTTACTACCACTGTAAAATAACGTTTTAGTTTTAGATATTTCTCAGGAATGAAAACACTAGTTTTTCAATTGGTGGGATTTTAATTTCCCAAGAACAACTAATTCAAGTTATGATCTTTAAAGCATTTTTTTCCTACAAAGCTATTTATCCAAATAAAGATATTTTCTAGTTCAATTCTTTTTTAAAGATTTTATTTATTTGTTTGACAGAGAGACACAGCAAGAGAGGGAACACAATCAGGGGGAGTGGGAGAGGGAGAAGCAGGCTTCCCACCGAGCAGGGAGCCTGATGCGGGGCTCAATCCCAGGATCCTGGGACCATGACCTGAGCAGAAGGCAGATGCTTAAGGACTGAGCCACCCAGGCACCCTCTAGTTCAATTTTCTGACCTCTCTGAATACTGGGAGTAGGAAAAAGAAAAATGTAATTGAGCAAATTGAGGCTTTTTTTTTTTTTTTTTTTTTTAGTTTTCCTGAAAATCTTACATAAACTTGAGAGGACAAATAATTTGCCAAATCATTGTTGCAGTATTTCATTTTTTTAGACTTGGTTGTAATAACATGATACATTATTCTAGTTTGGATATAGTTGCCATAGGTTTTCACACACAAATAATATGGTAATTTAACACAATAAAGAAGAATGGGGGAAAATAGAGAATATTTAGATACATTCTGTGTATCTTTTATGTGATACCTACAAACACAAATAAGTTCCATAATGGAAAACTAGTCAAGGTGTAAGAGTAGGGAATTCAAAACAGGTGATATCCATGATAATTGAGGATAATTAGGACAGAATTCCTCCTAGGAGCACAGCCCACATTTCTGTTGGTTCACTTGCTAAAGCAGCTGTGTCAGACCTACAGAGAAGTGAGGTGCAGTTTTATTGCCCTTGTTTTGAATCTTGGTTTGATTAACATTGATCCCCTCTCTGGCTAAAAAATGTTCAATTCTGCCACTTGGATTTTAGGAAGTTTTATAGGAGATACTGCAGTTTTATAGGAGATACTGATGAAAAAAAACACCAAACACATACTTTCCTGTATGGGGAATAAAACTAGTGTGTCAACTGGTAATTGTGTAAGAGTGGAGATATGCGGGACCATTTCTTTAGGAAATGCTGATTCTAACTTCAGTACAAGATTTGAAACTGGTTTTTATCATTTCCTAGACAAGAAAACCACAGTTTCAGGAGAGTCCCCATGGAAAACAAAACATTTAGATTAATGGAAAAAGAAACACAGTAAGGCATTACCAAAATGGCACAGCAGCCATATTCCACGTTTCCAGAGGCTATATAGCGATTGTACTTGAGGTTGTAGTCTAATTCTCAAGAAACTTCATTCAATCTGCATTTCGAGACAAAACCTATTTATAAAAGTCACGGTCATCCTTCTCTTGCTATGAAGGGAAATATCCTGGTATCAAATCCCCCTTGGATAGAAGACAAAAATACCATTATTATATGTTTTGGCCATGCAAAAATTTTCTTGTATAAATGGTATGATCTTATGCATAGAACATTTATTCTCTTTGGGAAGAGCTATTGACCTTGTAGATAAAGATTTTGTATCCTTTGCCTATTTTTTCTTAATTGCACTTTCATATCAAGGCAGGAGAATTTAGAAGTGATCACTCACAGAGGGCTACACCCGACCTTCCACCTCCTATCTTTTCTCATATCATGGGTGAGTCAAGATAGAACCGTATTTGAGCTCGTATTTGTACAGAGCACTGTAGTATGTGCTCTGGAAATTATCAAGGAAGTAAGTGAGATCTTACTCTAAGGAGTTAATTCCATAGAATGCAGAGACAGGAGACAGAATTTAGGTACATTGCTATAAGACTAACATAAATCATACTACATCGTGAATTGCCAAACCACTTAGAGGAAGAAATATTTCACCCAGTTTTAATTGTGCTAAATTTTACAATGAACAGAACATTTCCTGGGGCTTACCCAAAGGCCACATCTCAGTCTACAAAAGAGTAAAAATGTACTTTTTGTAAATTTAAATATATATATTAAAATATAATCATGATTTTGTTATGACGTTGAGGCCTAGAAGGATAGTTCAGTGTGTGTGTGTGTGTGTGTGTGTGTGTGTGTGTGTGTGTTTAGGGAACTATCCTGTTGTCAATGAGTTTTGAATCCCTTTGAAAAAGTGGTATTTCTTGAATTTTCTAATATTTATTCTTTACATGACTCGAATTACATAATTCTAGAATTGGAAAAACAGCTATTCATTATTTGCGTGTTGCAGGGAAGCTGAGGACAGGGTGCTGATAAGCAGGTTGACGAATGGCTAGACTCCAAAGCTGTTTTCCTAGGCCACAGTTTGATGAACACTGTATTAAATCATAGACCCACAGAATATTAAAAGGAGGAAGGAATTTGAAGATCGCCTAATCTAGCGCCACCTTTTTTTTCCAGATCTGGAAAGGAAACCCAGAGGATTAAGTGGCTCATCCACAATCATAGGCAAGTTAGTAACTGAACCTGAACCAAAACCCAAATCTTCTGTCTCATGGTTCAGTTCGTTTTTCCAAATCATGCTTGTTCTCTATCATGTTTTAATTTTTTGAAAAGGTAGTATATGTTTCTGCCATTCTGTATGAAACCATCTTGCCCAACCTTCCATTCTACCTGGGATCACAAGATCATTGGGTCCACTTAAAAATTTTTAATTTATAGTAAGGGACAGTTTTTTTTTTTTTAAAGATTTTATTTATTCATTTGACAGAGGAGACACAGCAAGACAGGGAACACAAGCAGAGGGAGTGGGAGAGGAAGAAGTAGGCTTCCCGCTGAGCAGGGAGCCCGATGCGGGGCTCAATCCCAGGACCCTGGGATCATGACCTGAGCCAAAGGCAGATGCTTAAGGACTGAGCCACCCAGGCGCCCTAGTAAGGGACAGTTTTACCAAATATTTTGCCACTGTCTAACATTATTTCCTCAAAGGGACTTCATCAGGGACTCTATGCATATGTTGGAGAGAACTCTACCCAACTTAAATAGCTAATATTTTAGGTTATTTTTAACTCTTCATGTTTCATTTTTCACTTCTATTCTTTATCTTACTTCTTACTATTTTTTTTTCTTTTTTAGTGACCATCCTTCTTTGTGGCCTTCATATTTCCCCTTATTTTACAATGATCTTTTTCTACTTCTTTTTTTTTTTTAAAGATTTTTATTTATTTATTTGACAGAGAAAGACACAGCGAAAGAAGGAACACAAGCAGGGGGGAGGGAGAGGGAGAAGCAGACTCCCCGCCGAGCAGGGAGCCTGATGCGGGGCTCGATCCCAGGACCCTGGGATCATGACCTGAGCCGAAGGCAGACGCCCAACGACTGAGCCACCCAGGCGCCCCTTTCTACTTCTTTTCTGAAGATAGTTCATTTCAGATCCAAATTTTCGTTTACCTGAGTTCTTTATTTGTGTTTCTAGTCTAATGTTATAAAGGCTCTTGTTTCATGAAGTTTTGTTTTTTTTTTCAATTCATGCTGAAATATTTGTTCACAATTTTCATAGGCACCATGGCAATGTGGTTTACTCTGTGGTATGCCTTATGCTTTATTTTTTATATTATTTTTGTATAGATGCTCTTCCAGTTCCTTTTGTACAACTCATCACTGAATGAGTTGAAGTTTTTCTGGACAAGCTATTATCAGAAAGTTTCTGTAGGGTTAGATATTCCAGGGTATTCTTTAAAATTTCAAAATCCGGATTCTCTCTCTTCTGCTGACAAATATCTTTCTTTTTTTCTTTAAGATCGTATTTATTTATTGAAGAGAGCGAGCACAAGCAGGGGGACCTGCAGAGGGAGAGGGAGAAGCAGGTTCCCCACTGAGTAGGGAGCTCGACGTGGGGCTCTGGGGCTTGATCCCAGGACTCTGGGATCATGACCTGAGCCGAAGGCAGACACTTAACCAACTGAGCCACCAAGGTGACCCCTGACAAATACCCTTCTGGACTACCTTTTGCTAAAATTTCTCTCCCAGGAAATTTTTGTTAGTTCTCCCTCCTCTGCTTCTCTTATCCAAACCACTGCAGGTTGGGGCTGGTGGCAGGTTGGCCATGAGTGCTGCTCAGACCCGTTCCTACTCTTGTTATGGCTAAGAATGGGTATACTTTCACAGTTCACAATGAGCCAGTCACCTCAGGAAATACACTTTTGCTGAGGCTTTCTGATATATGCTGCCACTAAGCAATTCTATAACTCCCATATTATTCTCTGCAGTTTCTTCAATGTAGCTTCTCTTCAATATGTACATTTCAATTTCACTTCCTAGTTTCTCTGAAAATGCAGTTATAAGGGTCTTTATTGTCATTGTGGCTTTTGCATGGTTTCTTGGAGGAGAAAGGGAACTTATATGCTGACTTATACAGGGAGATTCCCTTAATCATTCCTTAGCTGAGCTCCAAAAAGTAATATAAGTTTCAATTTGGGAAATAAATAGCCTTCATATTTTATTATACAGTACATGAGGTTAGGTTCTATGACATTATCTGTAGTGAACTTCATGGATCACTTCTAATATTACCTTTGTATTTATCTTTTTATTTCTTTCTTTCTTCCTCAGAGTGTTTATTATAATATCTGTTGCATAATAAGTGCTTAACTGATATTTGTTGGAATCTAATAGATGACTGAATAGTGGATATTACATATCAAAATGATGAATTTTTTAGGCTCAGCTTACACAAAATATGAGAAATTCTCTACCTACCCAAGAAAATTTTGCCTACTCAATTAGTAGGCAAATTTACCTAACCAGTCAACACTGTATCTACCCAACTACTTCCTCATTGATTTTTGTTTAAATATATTTTTAAATATAATCATTGATAGACCACAGATTTAGTCAACAGTAGTGCTGACATAAGGATAACTCCTATGTGTTATGAGAAATGCATTTACCTCACTGTAGAAATTTAATTTGAAATGCAGAATAAACCAAACAATGGTATAACTAATGTGTTATAATCGTATCTGAATCTGAGAATTAGCATAATCATTTACTTGCAACATTTGAACTTATCTGTTTCTTTTCATCTAGTTCAATAGTTTACATGGATTCACACTATGGAAATTAGCTGATTAATAGAGAATTGAAACTGATATTTTCTTAGTAGAGGACACAACATGCCCTTCATATGGACTTTTTCCCAGCAGTTCAATGATTGTTTGTTTTAACTTTTTTAGTTTTCTTCTTCTATCTTTATGTAACATTTAAATTGATATGATATGAGAGACAATTTGTGTAATTACAAAGACTTTTCTAATCTCTGGACTTATACTGATATATAATCTTCTCAAGATGAAATAAAAGCCCTTGGTTAGTATGCTGGGTAACAAGTTGTCAATTTTCAATTAAAATCCCATATAAAGTAACCCTACTGAGCATGAACACTGTATTTGGTGTTAATTATCTTAATTTAATTGCTTTTTATTAATCTTAATACTTAACAAATGATATATCTGCAATGAATTTTTTAAGAAGCTTTGCAGAGGTTTATCATCACTCCCCTCATCTTGTATTTGATTATAATAAATATGAAATGTAAAAGTATTTTATGTTCTTCACCTTTACATATTTTTAGAAAATTTTCAATTTCCGTTTCTTAAGAATAAAAATATTTTGTTGATGAAAGCTAAGAATATCAATTTTTAAACATGATATTACTATTAATATTTATTATTTCTAGGACATTTACAATGTTAAATACAGAGGCTTTTTTAAATGTATTTCCATGTAAGAAAGAATACAGTATTTCCTCATACCCCATTTTGCCATATGAAGAATATATGTATACATACCTATTTAGCAGAACTCCAAAAGTAATATAAGTTTCCAACTGAGGTGTAAATAACACCCATGTTATATTAGAAACTGTTAAGAGTTCAGGCTCATAACATATTTATCTCTGTATTCCATAGAGTACTTTCCATAATGTGTATGTGTGTATGTGTGTGTATAAATTTTGAATTTTTAAATTTAATGTTAATTTAATGTAAGTTCAAAAAACTCTGAAATGAGAAAATTTAAGTACCCTCACAAAATCTACATTAATGTCATTAGGATCACTCTTGGGTACTGTGCTAGACAGCCTCTAAAATGGCCCCAGTAATCTCTGCCTCCTAGTTCTCAGCCCTCTGTTGTCCCCATCCCTGAGTAATCCCCTTCCCTGAGTGGGTTGGGCTAATTAATTCACTTTTTTTTTTGACATATAAAAATTGTATATATTTAAGGTGTATAACTTTATGTTTTGATATGCATATGGTGAAATAATCACCACAATCAAGCTAATTAACGTATCCACCATCTCACATAGTTACTTTTGGTGTGTGTATGTGGTGAGAGCACCCAAGATCTACCCTCTCAGCAAATTTTACGAATGTAATGCACTATTTAACTGTAGTCATATTGTTATACATTTGATCTCCAGAACTTACTCATCTCGCGTAACAAACTTTTAACCCCTCGATTAACATCTCCACATTCCTCCCCCTTCCGCAGCCCCTTAGTCACCCCCATTCCAGTCTGCTTCCATGAGTTTGACTGTTTTAGAGATGACAGGATAGCACTTCCAAGATTAGGTTTTGAAAAGACCGTGCCTTCCATCTGCAGTTTTTCTCTCTCTCTCTCTCTCTCTCACTGCTTGCAGTTTTGGGGGAGACAAGCTGCCATGCTGTCAGCAGTCCTGTGCGGAGGCCTTGGTAGTCTGGTAAAGAAATGAGGCCCTCTATTCAGCAAACTGCAAGGTCTCGAAGCTTTCTGAGAACTGCTAGAGCAAGCTTCGAAGCAGATGTTTTGAGTCCCAGTTGAGTTCTGAGGTGCAGCCTTGACCTCCAGCTTGACAGCAACCTCACCAGAGACCTTGAGCCAGAGGCACACAGTTAAGTTGTGCCCAGATTCCTGACCTACAGAAGCTGTAACGTAATAAGTGTTTTGTTGTTTTAAGGTGCTGGTTTAGGAGTAATTCTTTATGTAGCAGTAGACAACAAATAGAATTTCCAATAACCTCAACCTCCCTGAACCAGGTAATTTTTCTGGTACAAGATTATTAAGCTAACTTTCCAGAGGCTATAGACATGTGTTGTTTCACAAATACAAGATTCAATGGATCATCTATTCCCAACATTCACATTTAAAAGTATATTTTCCAACATAAATTTTGGAAGTTAGTAAAATGGAAGGAAAAAGCCTCTTTTATAGCACAAGATTATTATGGTCTATTTCAGAAGAACATATATATATATATATTTTTTTTTTTTTCATGGTTGTGCAGTTGGTTTCAGAGTTGTATCGATGTTTATTTTCAGCTCTATTTTTTTCAAAGCTCTGGATCCATGTATATAGCTACCTACTCAACATCTCTACTTGAATGCTTTAAAGTTATCTCAAATTTAACATGTTTATAATGAATATGATTATAATGTGATCTTTTCCTTTTCCAAACCTGCTTGTTTCCTCCCTTAGTGGATAGTCTTATCATGCCTCCATTTCTGCACTCCAGAAAGTGGGAAGTTATCTATGACAGTTTTTACATTAAGTAGGAGACAGGTTAATTTGCTGCAATAAATAGTAACTAATTTAGCTTAGGTTAGGTAACATAAGAACACATTTCTCTTTCACATGGTTTCTAAATAAGTGGTTCTGGGTTGTGGGGCAGACTTGCTATCTGTATATGACTTCCATTTCTGGGTTCAAGGCAGTTTTTCCAGTCCTGACCATCTCTCAATGGAAGGAGAGAAAGGCAGGGAAATAAAACACAGGACCAAACAGTAGCCTGTGTTACTACTGCTCACATGCCACTGGCCAGGGCTTAGTCACAAGAATACATCAAACTGCGAGGGAGTTATAATCTGAGAAACGTAATCTCTAGCTGATTGGCCATGAGCCTAACTACAATTGGAACGGGCTAGCAAGGTTTGGAATTAAAACTGTAGATTCTCAGGGCAGACTGACTGGGTTTAAATCCCACTCACCAACTGTGTGATCTTTCATGAGTTCTCTGTGTATCAGATTCCTCCTTTGGGAAAGGTGAATGATCTCATCTACTTCAGAGAAAGATATTTGTACAGTATTTAGAATTTTGCCTGGTACATTTAAGTGTTTTTCAGTTAAAAGATGTGTTATTAAGCAAGAGATAATGGATATTGGTGAACAGCAAGCACTTCAATTTCAATTCCTCTCATTTGTTCTCCATATTTAATCTATCACCAATTTTGTTGATTTTTCTTCTTAAACTGTCTCCATGTCTACTGCAACCTCCTTGAATCTACATTTCCTTCCCTCTGTCCTGAAATCTGCTCTTTACACTGTAAGATTCTTTTCAGACTGAAAGCATGATCATTTCAGTCTCCATCTGTCATTCTCCATGGTTTCTCAAAGCTTCTTCCTTTTTAGAATAAAAGAAGGAAAGAAGGAAGGGAGGGATGGAGGAAAAAAAGAAGGAAGGATAGAAAGAAGGGAGGGAAGGAGCTTAGCTTTGCTAAGAATATATAGATTTTGAATAGGCACATTTATTTGATTTTAGTAACCACAAGCATGGCAAAATAAAAATCACAAATTTTTGAAATATTTCCTACTAAGAAGTAGTACCTGTGTCCTCTCCCCTTGAATCTTTGACAAATTCAATATGGTAGAAATGATGGTGTGCCAGTTTAGGGGAGACTTAAGAAATTGGAAGCTTCTAGCTTTTGTCTCTTAGAACATTCTCTTTCCAAACCCTGAGCTACCATGGAGGAAATCTGACTCCCCTGAGACCACTATTATGGAGAGGCTATGCTTAGGTGGTGTACTTCCAGCTGAACCAATATTCCAGTCATCCCAATCAAGACACCAGATATCTTGGACTGTTTAGGCTGCTATGACAGAATACCATAGAGAAAGTGGCTTAGAAACAACGGAAATTTTTTTCTCACAGTTCTGGAGGCTGAAAATTCCAAGATCAAGTTCCAAGCAGATTCAGTGTCTGGCCAAGATCCATTTCCTGGTTCATAGATGGCCATTTTCTCCCTGTGTCCTCATATGGAAGAAGGGGCAAGGGAGCTCTCTGGGGTCTCTTTTAGGAGAGTGCTGATCTCATTCATGAGGGTCTCATCCTCATAACCTAACTACCTTCCAAATACCTCACCTCCAAATACCATAATATTGAGGGTTAGGATTTCAACATATGAATTTTGAAGGGACACACACATGCAGTTTATGGCACTGGACATGTGAGGGAACTTGTCCTGTACCCTCCAGACAAGCCCATCAGCCAGCTGAATAGCACTGGTGACCTTTGTCAACACCAAACACCATAGGTAACAGAAGAATCACTTGGTTGAGCATTGACTAAATGCTTGGCTCACAAATTGTGAGATATTATAAAATGTTGTTTTCAGCTGCAAAGTTTCAGAGTTATTTGTTAAGTAGCAATAGCTAACAGGAACCTAACAGAAAAGAGGCTTTTCTCAGAACTATCCTGAAACCTTTAATTATTGTGTAATAACAGTAGGTCAAAATTCACCTAAATTTATTAAACATGTGTAGTAGAACCTACTAAGATAATACAAGAATATAATCATTTAACTCTCCCATTTTTTCCCCTCTGGAAAAATCTCTCTCAAACCCTTATTCTGGGGTGCATTGTTGGCAAGTTTGGTTAACTACATCTTTTGCCTATAGGTTTGCCTACAGGTTTTCCTCTTTGTTTCCAAATTCAATATAGCTGTATTTTAAATACACATCTGAGTGACCACCTTGTAAAAATGTCCATCCAGATGAGGGTCAGAGAAAGATGGAGGAAATGAAATAAAAGCTAGAGAGACAAAAATGTCTAGCAGGTAACTTACAGACTGCTTTATGCTACTACTTTAAGCCCTAATGTGGGCTTGTATTTGTCTCAACTTCAAAAGTTTAACCGATTTCATCTTACAAATATGTTTTTTTTTAATCTTTGAGGAAAAATTATCCTAACACTTGAATGTTTTTAATACTTTTCCAGTGAAGAACTAAGTTCTACTTGAAAGATACCAAAGTGTTAAAAGTTAGTAACGAGTTAATGGGCGCCTGGGTGGCTCAGTTGGTTAAGCGACTGCCTTCAGCTCAGGTCATGATCCTGGAGTCCCGGGATCGAGTCCCGCATTGGGCTCCCTGCTTGGTGGGGAGTCTGCTTCTCCCTCTAACCCTCCTCCCTCTCATGCTCTCTGTCTCTCATTCTCTCTCTCTCAAATAAATAAAATCTTTAAAAAAAAAAAGTTAGTAACGAGTTAAGTCAAAATTTTTCATGGAGTTTTATTCAGGAAGTGAGATTTCAATCAACTAAATTCTTTGCAGTATCTAAGTCTGTGTATTGTACTCCACTGACAAGATGCTCTGGTGCCCTTAAGAATTCTCTGATGCTCATCCAAACAGACGGTTCACTTCAATATTTCTGGAAATACAAGTATTTATAAAACTTTCTTTCCTAATTGTCCCTCATAAGTTTAGTTTTTTGGTTTTTTTCTTTGTTTTTTTTTTTTTTCACAAAATCATCAAAATTATCCCCTGAATAATTGTGGACAATTTCTCACTGTCATAAAAGAACCTAACATTTAATATTTCTGAAGCCAAACTAATTTTTTTGACTCACAAGTATATTGTAAGTTTTTATCTTATAGTACTCATCCATGAGGTATTCTTTTTATTTTTTTAAATCTCTTCAGTTATTTTCCACTATTTCCTGGATTCCTAACAGCTTTTTTTTTAAGTCATTTCTTTGCATTTTAAACAACTTCATTTATAAATCTAGTGACCAAGCATAGGGCCTGTAACCAAAGTACACAGTATCTTGTTCTCTTTCAAACAGACAAGAAAGTATTTCTCTTTGGAATGATCAAAGGGCCAGGACAGTTGGCAACTTTCAAAGCATGATTATGGGTTAAACATTATCCTGTTCTAAGGCTAACTGCTGAAAGAATTCTTTGGCTAAGAAAGAGTCTCACTTTTTTTGTATGAGGTTTATGTTTTAATTTTATTTATCTGGACAGTTATAAAATGCAATTCTTTCTTGTGGTTCACAAATAATAAATTTCCAATATATATGTCAATGGTAAAATGAAAACATTAAAATTCATAGTACATTTTCCAGGAACCAAATAGTTGGCATTCTGCTAAGGTATCCACAGTTAGAAACCACAACTGAAAGGTCTGTGGTGATTCCCAACCAACAGCAAGTGCTAGCAGGCTTTCCCTCCAATATCTCTCATAAAAGATAGGTCTAGGCACTCCATAACTGTAAATACTTGCCTTCCTTCTAACAAAAGTATCTGGAAAGCACCAGGATAGCACCTAAAGCAAAAATAGTCACCCATCTAATTTATATGAAAAAAACAAAACAAAACCTCCTAGTAAACTTTTAAATGAGTGAGCTACATTTCATCTTCAATAGGTAGATGACTTCCTTCTTCTCTTAGCTTTCTGGTAATATCTCACCTTCTTTCAGAAATCAGGGACACAATCATGCACTAGGAGAAAGAAAAAAAGCACCCCATATTTAATTCTAATTTGGCTGGGTTTTTTGCTAAAGAAATTTTGAAAAAAACAGGCCTGGAATTATTGTGCTACTGAAATTCATTTACAGTGGTTAGATAGCATTTAACTCACTTTGTGTCTGCTAAGAAAAATAAGTATTAGTTGCTTGCTTTAGAAGGCATTTTGATCAAATAGCAAAACTTACCATGTTCCTACTATGTACAAAGCCTAGACTTTGAAACTATAAGAGCAACTTCTAGTTATAAAATAAATAACTTATGGGGATGAAAAGTACAGCATAGGGAGTGTAGTTAATTGTATTATAATAACCTTGTATAGATATGATAACCATACTTATCATGGTGAACACTGTATAATGTATTGAATTGTTGATTCACTATGTTGTACACCTGAAACTAACTTAACATGGTATGTCAACAATATTTCAGTTAAAAAAACCCATAAAATAATCTAAGGTCTAAGAGAAAAATCTCTATAGATGATAGTACATGAGAGAGGTCTTGCATGGTTGACCAGTTCTCTCAAAGGCAGAGAGGCGTAGAAGAAAGCAAAGACATCAGTTGCATTTAACTTGGATTTATGTCTTTGGAGTCAGAATGGCTTGAAATCAAATCCTGGGTAAGCCCACAGCAGCTGGCATTGCCTTGGGGCCTGTTACTTAATTTCTCTAAGCCTCTCTTTACCTCTATAATGGGGATCAAAGAACACATTTTCTTCAGGGTGACCGTGAATATTATATTACTAGAGTAAAACAAATTCTGAACGTGTTTTACATTACTTAACTAGGAGTTTAAGTTATATAAACCTTATTATACTGAACTGGAACTGACAACACCTTAGTAAAAATTTAATAGCTAACATCAGAATGGGAGTGTCCTTAAAGTGACATATCCCCAAACAGAACTTTTGCTAAGCTTAAATTGCCAAGTTATTAAAAAAAGATACAGTTGGCTAACTTATACTAAAATTTAAAACCAAAACCTGAAAAAATGTTTCAAGACGATTGAGTTTTATCTGATTGTTTAGTGGAGCAATTTACAGCTACCACCGAGTGCTAAATTGGAGACACAGGTAAGCAGTGCCTAGTGCATGCCAATGACAGATGTTTGTAATCAAACTAAGCTAAGTGCAACTTTCTGAATTTCCTGGATTTACATTATTTGAAAAAAAAAAAAAAAAACATCAAACTGAGACCTTGTTAAATGTGGATTTATTTGGAGTGATATGAAAGGGCCAACAAAATGTAATGTAACTATAACATTGTAATTTGAATAAGTTAGAGCTCAATTGTGCCTGGATCTTTTGTATATTGGTACTTAAAATTGCAAGTAATATTATAAACTTTTTATAGAATATATAAAACATTGTTCTACATAATCTTCAGGGGGTGAGTATTTCCAATTGTCTGATATGTTTCTTCTTGATTATTCTTAAACTAAACTTGTTGCACTTCAACTTCAGTTATAAGATTAGTAAAAACAGAAGGTATTAAATATCTGTGTCTCTATGTTCAAGCTCCTTTAAAGGATTGCAACGCAATACTGGAACACCCTGTGATAAAATAATATTAATAAGAACAGCAACAACAGGAGAAACAAAATATAAAAGAAATAGTGGACTTGATTTATAAAAATAAGTTCCTTTATTTTCAGTACACTACCTTGCAATAGGAAGTGGCTGGGAGTATTTTTTTCAGGGAGTGTGTTCCTACTGAAATAATGATAGCTAGCAGATTTATCTGGTCTTTCACCTAGGAACTACTCTATCCTCCTTTAGCCATTGGTCAAAAAGAAATAATATGTAAGTATTATTCAGTAATAGCATATTTTACCCATGTATCCTTATCTAATTATAATCCTTATTATCATACTACTTTTCCCCAAAGCTAGAGGGGGATTAGAAACAGGGAAGAGGAGGAGGATGACTAATGAACCATGGAAGTTTCTTAATGGTTTACTTAAATAAAATCTAATCTTATTAAAGATTCTAGATCTAGAAAATTAAAGTTTCTAGATCTTTGAGGAACACTGTCATTGAAACACATGGCTTAGAGTGACAATATATAGCATGGGAGATAGAAAAAAATCACTGAGATCAAGAAGAAGATGAGAATATATTTTTAAATCTCATTAGGAAAAAGAAAGCAAAGGACATAGAGAAACATCAGCTTATGACTTTAAAAACTGTTATCAAGTAAGGCACACTGCTTCTAGAATTACCGACCTACCAATTTAGCACCAAGATGTTGGTCTGTTGCCTAACAGTCTCCTGAAAGGTGTATATATATTTTTAATGATACCTACTAAAAACAGAAAAAGAGATCAATCTAAAGTAGATTTCCAAACATTGTAGAGCTCTAAGGGTGATAAGTTGAATGTCAAAAGTTTGATTTGGGCCAAAAGGAAATAAATTTTTAAAGCTTTGATTTGATAATTAAATTCAAACCACAGTTGGGTCAACATTAAGCACACAAAATGTAGTTGTAATATAAGGAAAAAATGACTAATGAGATGTGTACATATTTTATTAATTTCAAAATAAGTGGTAATGTTGAACTACAGAGGTGGTCTTTTATAAATTCTATTCGAATCTGCCTATAAAGCATAGATATAAATTTATCCATATCTGTGTAAGGATGATATTGGGAAAAGTGAAGAAGCAAACTAGTTCCAGAAAACGTAGAAAATCAAGTCAGGAAATGACCACCACTAGTGGTCACACATAATAACCAGTTGGGAAAAGAGTCCAACCATGTGTAGCAAAGTGATGAATTGGCAATTTTATGATGATGGTGGCTATCTATCTATCATCCACTATCCTCAAAGATGAAACTCCTGAATGAACACGATCATTGCAGGGAGATGTTAAGGGAGTTAAATAATGAACTGAAGTGGGCATTATTTGAGCAGCTGTGATAAGTGTGGCAGTGACAAAAGGAGAGAGTGGAGAAAGAACCAGGGGCAGAGATAGAGAGAAAAGGGAAGGGTTGCTAGATCTCTGGAAAGGATGAAAGCGGAATTCCTTCCTAACTCCGTGACTTCGGAAAGGCTTTAGGCTCCCTGGTGAGTCATGGAAGGAAGTCAAAGTAGATGCTGCTTCCATGCTTTTGTCTGGTTAGTAGGGAATATAGCTCACTATGTGAGGTATGAGTGCGAAACAATCTTTATGGTAGAATTGATTTGGTTACTGTGGCTTGGCATTTTATAAGGGTTTAATGCTTGGAAAAACATGGAGGAGGGTCAATGAGGTTTTATTTATAAAACATTTACCTATTTGACTCAATTCCTAGAACATAATAGATAATTAATGTTTAGTTCCCTCCCCTTTTACATATGTATAAATATGTGTATTTTTTGGTTATATTTATTAGTTATATACATAATTAGTTATATATATATGTATAAATATATAAATATTTAGTTCTAAGCAAGTCACTTAATCTTATGATCCCTAAATTTCCTCATCTATAAAATGTTTACTTATGGTGCCTTTTCTATGAATGAAATATGTGGCAATTTTTGAGTCATCTGTACTGTAGTTAGAAATCACGAGTGAAAACACTTTGTGTTCCTCCTAGGAAAGATTCACTTTAAAGTTAGCATTGCTTCTATTGTATCTTTAAAGTGTCTTCTTGCCTCTGCAGGGTTTTATATAATCCAAAGTGCAAGCAAAAAGGAAAAATTATGACCTAACCGGCAAAACAATGTTTAAGCTTAGCTCCATTTCATTACATTAAGGATTCTCTAAGAATAACAGACACCACAATAGTACAAAACTACCTCGACATTAAGAGATAATACAATATTCATTACCCTAGCTAAAATAATGCATAATAGACGCATTCAGCACTTTCTGTACTGGTTCACTTTCAATTTGGCTTATGGCTTTTGAACCATTGTTTATGTAAGTATACCAACTTGGAGGGAGATAATACATATTATTAAATCATTATCAGTGTATCAGTGTAAGCCATCCACTTTTGAAAGGTCTAGTAGTGTTAGGCTTAGACATTTCAGTTGAATTAATCATTTTGAGTTCTATCCTATAACATAGTAATTATTTGAAATATCAAAAACTGAAAGTTTTATTTTAAATTACCCTTTTACTTTAAAAACAAAGAAACCAATTGGGGAAATTTCTGTTATCAGCATCCTTTGGATCACTAGTTGAATAAAAACCAGGATCCAGCTCTATTCAGATACTGTGTCATCTGATATCAAACATAAGGGGAAAAAACCCTCCAAATGATTTGATCTTTACTTCTCTCTCTAGCATACCGAAAGAAAGAAAGCCATAATAGAATAAATAAGCATAGTCAAATGCATAAAACATGTTATTTTGCACAAATTGTGTCATTACAGACAGTAAATAATGATAACTCCTTCCCTCCTAAAATTAGAAAACTAGAGAATGAGCTGCCATAGTTTTTATAATTGTCACTCACAGAATACATTTCTTCAGTGACTACACAGATTCTGAAGCTTTAGATTGTTTTGAATGGGTTCTGAAATATCAAATACATCTAGATCTGGATCCTATTTCTCAGCTGGGGAGAATAAAAAGGACGATAATAGGGATTTTCCGTTCTGAATTTGATGTAACCCACTCGTTATCTGAGCGTCGCATAGTGAAATGGAAGCAGGGAAGGGAGTTAAGATAAAGAGAATGGTCATCATGGCCACGCTGGCAGGATAAGTGAGAATATAAATGGAAATGTTAGTGATTTTGACAACCAACAGTGCTTCGAAGAAAGACCCAGGAGTAAGGAGCAAAGCAGTTGAGATCAGGCATTTCAGGACCCAAATCTATGACTCTCGGCTTTCTCTCTATGCTCAACCCAGTGCATCTTGCCAGGGATATGGTAGCTCCTTTTTAAAATATTATTAAATCTAACTAGAGCTAGGGAAATTAAAATTTTTGAAAATATATAGAATTTAATATTCAGTGACATCTTGGAGAGTGTATTGTGCTCAGTTTGTGAAAAAAAAGGGGGAAGGTGAAATTTAGAGGACATAGCCTAATGGAGGAAAATAAATTTAAGTAAAAATAGACAACATAACATATAAGGTTTCATGAATGTTCTAGTGTCAGTATGAGTTTGATTCTAAAATTGGCAAGATGTTGCTGCCCATTCAAAACATATGGATAAAAGATAGTCATATAAATAACTTTTCAAGGAAAGGATAGTAGAAGATAATGTATATATGTTTAAATGAAACACTGAAAACTCTGGCAAGATTATATTTGATTCTAAAGTTTTGATTCTTAATTTTTCTTTCTTTTATTGCAAAATTAATATCAGTCCCTGGACTTCCACAAGGCCTGTTTGTTTTGTTCAGGAAACCTCAAATTCAGGCCTGCTAATATGGCATATAATTGTCCACATATAATGGAATAAAGCATTATTGAAATGTTTAAATGATCCTTCAGAAGCTTAATGAGAAATACTGCTTAGCCATTAATGTCAGAGAATAGAAGTTCAAAACTCTTGGCTGAATTCAGCTGAATCTCAGCAAAAGTGTTTGTTGGACAATCTTCATTTATCTGCTTAAGTGATTCCTTTTTTGCATACTGACCTTTATTATATTCATGACTAAGCAAAATTGAGCATGATAAAATGGTATTGGCCTCCAGAGTTTGTTTTTCAGTTTCCAAACCTCAAATATTAAATCGATGAATGCTCTGGCCCACTGCAAGGCATTACATTTCAGAGACAATTTATGAAAATCCATTTTGTGTCTAACAATTCTGTTGCCACTCAAATTAAACATTCTTTGGAAGATTTTATACTATGTAGTAAAAAAAAAATGTTTTACATTATTTCCTGAAAGAGAGTTAAGGTAGCACTCTGTTTATTAGCACAATGTTGATTTAGGTAATTTAATAAAATAATCTGGATACCATTGAATTTTGCTTCTGTATTCACAATTTTGTATAGAAAAGCAAAGTTATGTATATGTATGTATATGTAAATGTATATATAAATGGATATGTAATATGTATATACATACACACACAAAGTTGTGTCTATACATATATATACACATACATATACATATCCACATATGTACACACTCAGATATATGATAGAGTTCTATTTAAGTGATTTTTGTTATATGTATCCTTTTTTTTAAATAACAGATGATGCTTCTGTCTATATACACCATTAGGATGTTGGAGAAATCTTAAGTTACCTAGTGTACTGTCACCTACCAGCATTGTATCATTTATCCTAGGTAGTTATCTACGATATCATAGACGATCAGAATTGAAAGTAATCCTTGAGCCCTTTTCTCCTTTATAAACATTGAATGATCACTGTAACATTCTGAACAAAGTTTAATCAAGTCTCTGTTTGAACATATCCAGTTTGAGGAGAATGCTCTGTCCAGGAGTCTGAGGTCCCATCTTCAAGCCCCCAGCCTTTGGCCCTTTTCCTCATCTGTAGAAAGAGTGTGCTGGAGAGACAGTTACTAAGATCTTGTCTGACTTGGATTTTATCAATATTTCACTCTCTGAGAGCCAGGGAATCTGTTCAAACCCTGTACTGGTCTTGCTGTTAGAAGGGTATTCCTTGCGTTCAGCTAAAACTTAGCCCTGTGTCCTGTCAGCATCCATTCTCTGAGTTATCCTTAGTCTTCAGAGTCTCAGAATCTAAATCCTTACACTACTCAAGAACAAGTACTAAATTCTAAAACTCCTTAAGAGCCAGGGCATTCTTATCTATGTGTAACAATACTCTTTTGATGAAAGTGAGGCCAATCTTTGGCTCTCTTCTGAAAGAAGCTAAAACAAAAGAGGCCATCAAATACACTCTCTGCTGGATTACACAAACTATTATGTATGATGGAGTAGACCCCCATCAGTAGGCATGGAGATCACCTGGAATGTCCAGATGGTTCCTCAGAATGGGGGTTTTCAAAAGACCACTGCTAGACATATGTGTCTGGTTAGAATGTTTAACCTTCATGGTCTTTAATCATGTAGCATTATGTGAAATGCCACTGGCTGAATGGCTTGATGGAGTGTTTTGAGATTGTAGAGTTTCCAATCTCTTGACTGCCACCAGAGGCCCTGCCGCCACTGGGGGTGTGGTCCCTGCAGTCTGAATGCCTCACTATTGGTCTATGAGAAAAGAGGGCAGATGGGAGTCAGCCTTCACATTGTGTAGCATGGGCATAGGAGTGCTGTGATAAAAAAACAAATGAATTAGAGAAGGGGAGGGAGAGAAAGAGAGAGAGAGAGAGAGGGAGAGGGGAGGGAAAGAGAGGGAGGGAGGGAGAGAGGAAGGGGGGGGAGAAAAAGAGAGAGGGAAGGAGGGAGGTTGATTGACTGCCGGGGAGGACAAGGGAATACCTGAAGTGCTGAGTTTATGTTCCAGTTCTTCCCTAATTGTTGATAATCTCAAAGATATTTTCTCCCCCAAATTAAATTCATGTATAGAAGATCCACTTTGGGATTTTTAACTCTCTGAGGGAAAAAAAAAATTATATCATCTGTTATGGAAGTTTATTACTCTACATACCATAAGTACTGATAAAACCAATGAAGATCAAAGCCACAGTTAATGATTTTCAGGGCAGCTGAAGTGTATGGGAACTGGTTTACAGTGGAAGACATTTGCATCAGCCTGTTCCGAGCTCAAGTACTGACTCCACCACTATTATTAGCTGGAGCAAGTATCTGAACTTCTCTGAACTTCAGTATTCTCAGCTGTAAGGTTGGAATAATTTCAGGGTTGGGGTAAGAATAAGATAAGCCATGCAAAGGGCTTATCATGGTGCCTGAAACTTGGTCAACTCATAAAGGGTAGCTATTATTAATTATTTATTAGGATTATAACGATCATATTATGCTTGTGAGTAATGATAATGCTTTAGCAGCAGAACTTGACCTACAACGCTTCTGTGTATGTAAATGCCTTGTCCTCTATGTGGTGACAACTTAGGCCATTTCAGTATTCATCTACCTATCTAACTCACAGTTCAGGCTTTACATTTTTTCTGTTTCCATTTTTGTTGTTGTTGTTTTTAAATATTGGTTACCAGACCTCACTGTGATACTTCTGAAGAGCACGGAAGCTTGATGGCAACATCTCTTGCTTGCTTTTTAGGGCCCTGATTCTGTCCAAATAGAAGCATATGAGTTCTCTCTTTCATTTCTTGGGGGTCAGCATCTTTGTTGTTGTTGCTGAAACTCTGGAAAGAGACCGATCTGTGGGACTGTGCTAGCCAATTTGGCAGCGTGCTTTTTCAGCCCACTTGGCTGTGCACAATATTCTGTCTGAGTTTGGGAAGATCTGTCTGCTTTTTTCCTTTGTAGAGAGGCTATGAGGAATGAGGCAATGGATTTGTCTTATACAACAGCCTGGAAAAATAGGCCATGGCCTAACAAATAATGAGAGTTACATGGCTTCCTTCCAGGGAGCTCCTGGCTGGAGACTGGAGGACAGGTTGAGATGCCTTCTGATAGATTTTGCACTAATTGCCCTCTTTCCTGAAAGAAGTCCTGTTTAAAATAACAGGTGGGGGGGGGGGGTTGGGGGAGGTGTGGATTCTTATATAGTATGAGATCCTTTTAAGAAGAATCAATATTGTGCAGATTCAGAGGTCACAGGTCAAATTGTATATCCCAAAGCATAGCAGTAAAGCATATAATCCTCCATATATGGCAGTGAGGTGTGCTAAGGGACAGGTTTGACCTAGCCCCAGATGCTCTTCATTTGAGACTGGCCTAAACTGTTTCCTTGTCATAGGTCCTCAAAAAACCATACACTATCCCTTTTTGCTATATTTATCTATGCAAAGCCCTTTGTCCTCGTTGGGTCCCCCTGTTCCAGATGACTTGCTGTATTTTTCTTGTTTTTCAATCCAGGAGGAAGCCTCAGACGTGAAGTCTAACTGGTGCTTCTCATTCTGTACTCCACCCGCCTCTGTACACACACTGTCATTTTAATTACCTTTTCAGTGACGACTGAGTGATGTCTTTCCTATCGGGCACTCTTGGTCATTTTGGTTTAGAATTCGAAGAATAGGAGAGAGGCTGGTGGATCATCAGTCTCCAGAGGCAGCTGATCTGACTCAGCGTCTGCACCAAAAAATATTGCTCTGAAAAAGATGCATTCCCCTCATCCCTGCTAACACCCAGAGTTTCCGCACTCCTTGGGCGTTGCTCACTTAACTCCTTGACTGCCTGCATTTATTATGATGGCCATGGACAGAATCTCTGTCTCTCTGTCTCAGAATTACGCTCCCTAGAGCTGCTTTATGGAGCTGTTCATAGATAAGAGCAATAACGAGTCCAACGGCATGGGATTCCTTTTCTGTATTCTGTGACATTCTCATCTCAGCCGACTGTGTCTGGCAGCCACACAATGAGGCCCTGCATGTGTCAGGGAGATGGATGATATCTGCAGTGGCTGCATCTCAACACTGACTCCATGAGCTCCTGCTGAACCTTACCTCAGGGATGCTAGATTCTGTGCCATTGAGTTAGAAAGACAAACCGCCCCCTTCCAAGAAATGTCTTATTTTCTCCCAATACAAAATAGTTTAATGGAAATAATGACATGCATTAGGTACTTTGATGGATAGCACGTTGTGCTTTCATCCTCAATATTCCTGATTATAGGACTCTTTTTGTTTTGTTGCTCCGTTATTATTTTTTTCAAAGCTAAAACAAAGAGCTTACGAGTAGAGGTAGTAGTTCTTTATGTGCTTTTCACACACATCTTTGCTTTCTTCAACTGAATGGAATTGGGAAATGAAATTACAAATTATATTAATGAGCTCCCTTTCCTTATCAGGGAAGTAGCCAGTTAATTTGGGGGAAGTTGGTTCTGATCTGAATTGACTGGTTTTTGTTTCAGCGTGAAATCAGCTCTGAACCATGCACAAATGTGCCGCAGTGGGGTCTTTGGTAATGGATTATCAATAAAGTCCCAGTGCTGCTAGGACCATTTAGGCACATCTGAGCAGAGTGGGATTATTTGGGATATGAACCAAAGGACTAACAGGACTATTTCTGCCACCTGTTTTCTAGGGTTGACTTCATGGACATGAAACGTGCACTGTCACACAGAGCCTTATGCTCAGATGGGTGGTTTAATGCTTTGCTAGCATCATCTTGAAATTCTTAATAATTTGTGAACAAGAGGAGCTGAATATCCATTTGTACTGGCCCAGCAAATTTGGTAGCCAATCCCAGTGCTATGAGTCCACCCCCCTTTTGTGGTTGGGAAGATAAGGACTCAAGGGGGACACGAAGGACTGATCTCTGACTCATGCCTGAGGAAGCTGCACTGGACTATGGCTTATATCCAACTCCTACTTCTGTAAGCTAAGAGAGAGGCTAAACAGAGGATCAAGGGAGGTGATCTAGTTTGTTGGAACAAGAAATGATGCTGTAGAGGTGGCCACGGGCCATCTGGAAGAGAGCCCTGGTATAGAATTATCTTAGGTCTTCCAAGATCTGTCTTGGGGCTTCTGGAGGCATGAGAAGATGCCAGGGGAAGGATGTTCAGTTGGTAAGTAGTAGCTGAGGTGGGAGCCAAGGCCCTGCAATAGAAACGTATCCGCTGAGACCAAGAGAATCATGAGAGAGATTGGCCAAAGAGAAGATTTAAATAACTCCCTAAAGGGACCATGAGGATAAGGGTCAGCTGTAAACATTTGCATGGCCTTCCACTGATTGCTGCCAGACCAGAAAACACAAAGACCTCAGATGTTACTTCTTTTCACTCTCTTCAACTTGCATTCCAAAATGCAGCTGAGGACTGGGAGAGATGGTGAACCCAAAGCGAGACATACCAGAGCCCTTGCACTGTTGTAAGTTCCAGCCTGAAACAGGTGTCAGATAGTTGAGGGGTTAAGTTGCATGTTAAATCATATTTGTAGTTTTCACTCTTATATCAGACTAAACATTCTGGTGACTGAACTGAGCCTGTGTTTTCAATTTATAGTAATGGTCGAATCCCCTTTAATGGGAGGAAAAGCAGGAGAAGCTGTCTTAGTGTTCCCTCCAGGGACAAGAGAAGGTATATTGTCTCCCACTCTCCCATGAAATTTACTCGGTGATCACAGTGCGCATACATCATGCTTGTCAACATATTGGTCACATCTTTATTACCCATTCAATCTTCCCAGTGTTTTGCAGAAAGTACTACCCAAATGTTCAAAAGAAAAAAAAAATAAGGAACACAGAAGTTAAGAAAACTTAGCAAATTAATAGATGATGGTGCTAGAATTTGAAGCTAGGTTTGTGTTTCTTATGGTTTATTCTTTTAATCATTAGACTGATTTTCTCTCCTAAATTAGAAAAAAAATGACACCATTTATTGAGTACTGACTCTATGCCAGGAATAGTGCTAATGTCCTCACATTTATTATATTATTTACTTCTCACATGAACCAGGAGTTAGATGCTATTCTTGTTATCTACAGGAGGAAATGGGTTTTGATAATTTGTCAGTAACTAGTGGGAAACTACATGAGTAGTTCTTGTCTGCCTCACCCAGATCTGTGCAGTGTGTCTAGAGAGAGAGAGGTAAAGAGAGATTTTCTCTCTACTTTTCTTCTTGAATAAGTAATATCTTTGCTAAAACAAAATACGTACAGAGGTCCTTCTAATTAGATAGCCAGTGGTAAACACCCAAAGCAACAACAACATGATTATTCGCTAGACATAGTCCCACGAATAGGTTACCATAAGTACAGAAAGAGAAAATGAATGGTCAGGACAACCTTAGTCAAAAATGAAGTGACCAACCATGTGTCACTTTAAGTGAAATTGTAACAGAGAGAGGGGTTCCCTCTCAGGTTTCCAGGAATATTCAGAGAAGTCTTCATAGAAGAGGTGAGTCATTAATAATAGTTTTATTTAGTTCAAGAACAAAAAGAAAAGCATCTAGGTTGGGGAGTGGCAGCAAAAGCTAAATCACAGAACTGGGAATAAATATAACTGATAAGGGGAGAAGGTGAGGAACGTTTTTCTTTCAGAAAGACTGCCGTTTGTTCTAGAAGAGTGGGACATATGTTGTGGCTACATTATTTATGCAGAAAGCTGAAGTCAGACTGATGTATGTGAACATGCTGTGGTAGGAAATTAGAGTCCAGTGTAGGTTCTTCATCAAGGATTAAGCAACGAAAGTAAAGTTTTTGAAATATCTGTCTGACAGTGTTATGCTGGATGGACCGGAATTAAAAAAAAAAAAAAAATAGAGACTAGAGCCAGTGAGAATGACTGAAATTTGTTCAAGTTGTCCTAGTATGATATGGCATCTCATTCAAGTCTTTCCAGAACGGACTTTTGGAATTTCTCAGCTTTCTTTCCTGAATGAAAGGAGAAAGGAAGGGCCTGGGAGCAGAGCTATATAGAATAGAGATATGTAGATACGTAGATTCCAGATATGTCTATGTCTGCCAACCCTGAGGAGAGCCATGGCACTAAATTAAAATGGGGAGTCTTTATCATTCTATATTAAATAATGCATATATAAATCTCCTAGCTCAATGAACCAAAAGAACAAGGTAGATGGCACATTTCCAATATTGATAATAGTGTAGAGAAAACTCATACTTGTGGTACGGGGAAGCATGATGCAGTGGAAATAGCAGGGACTTAAACAGAATATGTGTTTCCTTTAGAAGTACAGTATGGTTATCCGAAGAAAATTTCTCTTTCCTCTTTTCTTCATGTTTTAAAATCAGTGTACAATTGCAGTTTCTTACCTTCTGCACTTGTAGACAGAAGAACATTCAAAGAAAATGAATGCACTGAACTCTTATGGGCAAATGACTTCTATTTAAAATTCCCTAACATGCTGGCTCAGTCAGCAGAGCATGCGACTCTTGATCTCAGGGTTGTGAGTTTGAGCCCCATGTTGTGTGTAGAGATTACTTTAAATAATTAAAAACCTTTTAAAAAATAAAAAATAAAATTCCCTAACATGTTTTCTGGAGTTGGAATGCGAAGTCAAAACTTATCATCAAAGGCTTTGTTGCAAATGGCCAGGATGCCATTGAATGAGGTAACAATGAGGCATGGAGGGGACTCTTCATTTGTCTGGCAACTTCTCTTACAGTATCCTGATAATGAGGTTTGATGTTCTCTTGGGGGAAGGCTAGCAGGTGTTGGAGGGGCAGGAGAGTAAGTCATTGATGTGGTGCATTTTCCAAATCTCTCACTGGTGATATTCATATTATGGTTTCTGTTTGAAGTGTTGACAATGGAGGAAGCATCGCAAAGAATGGTTGTGGTGGATCAGCCCAGAAAGCCCGAATCGCCCTTCCCTTTCACATCCACTTGTCTAGTGTGTCTGTGACATGAAACAAAATCAACTCAGAAGGGGCAGAATAGGGTTACCTAGGATCCCAGACAAATTTCTCTAAAGTTTGGCTTATTCTTTGAATGATTTCTTAAAAATTGACCTTTCCGTTGAGGCATTTTCTAGAACAGTAGGATGTCTTATTGAAGCATGCCTGTTGAGAATCTTTGAACGCCCCCCCCTTTTTTCTTTTTTTTTTTTTCCACAGCTGCACAAGTATACTTTGGCTTCGGACCAGAAAAAACAATGTGATAACTATTTTTCCTCTTCTGGAATCCTCAGTTTCCATTCTCATGAATTATAATTTATTTGAAGTAATGAAATATAAATATCTTTGAAATCAGATGTTAATTTTTATTCTCACTTTCAAAAACACTTTTTGTCTATTTCCTTGCGAGTTATCAATCAGTTACATCCTTGTGGGCATAATGCACACATGACTGATTTCCTCAGGGATTTATATCTGGAATAAAGGCATGCTGCCCTCACAAACCTGCTCCTCAACTGGTAACAGATATATTCAATGATTTGGTCAAAATCAAAAAGCTCTCAGGAACATCATATAAAGTACTTGAAAGGCAGTTTTCCTTAGGTTGAAATGATGAATCTTTATGAAAACCCTCTAGCTGGCTCAAACATTTTGTTCAAAACATAGGGTCTTAGAGGTTTGATATTTCATAATTTTTATTTTTTTAATTGAAACAAGTCAAGGTTATTGAAATAAATATCATTTGAGAAACCTAACGGTGCAAATAAATATAAGTAGCTAGTGGAAGAAGGTAAGCTGGAGTAGTAGCAAAGGAAGTAAAAGCATAAAGTGTTTTGATGAAAAACCATGTTAGAAGAAATCCAGACCTAAATGTAACTCTTGACAATAAGCTTTCTTACTGTCACTATCTACATTCATTCTTAGTACCTTTAAACACTTATGTCACCGTTAGTAACCTGTTACACCACAAAAATGTTCCATCTTGTTTTCTGTAATTATTCCTGAGCTAAACAGAAACCATGAAAAAACTAAACAAGATCCATACGAATAGCAGAATTATAATTTTCTTCCTATCACAGTTTTCCTATACTTTTTCATATTCAACTACTGTTCTCTTTCCAAGATTATTGCTAATGGAATATTTGACACTAATAATAGTCATTAGGAGTAACTAATTATATGCCTCTTTACACAAGTGGGAAAAAAATCATGAGTCACCCAAAATTATAATGGCAGAGATAAAAAACTTTGGAAATTATTTTCGAGTCAAGATGACTCATTCTAATATTATGAGATACTATTTTATATTTGTCAAGTACTTTGTAATTATCTGGTTATGTGTTATGTGTATAAACATGCTGTTTTACAGAAATGTCCAATAAATATTTATTGAATATTTACCATATATCAGCACTATACTTGGTGATGAGCATATAATGATGGATATGAACCGTCCAATCTGGATATTGTTATCTCCTTAACCCTCTTCATGAAACAGGCAGGAGTAGTATTATTAGCTGAAGTCCAGAAATCAAATAACTTGCCAGTCTTCAGAATTAGTGAGCTGGGAATAAGGTGTCCTTATATTCAATACATGTACATTTCTCAAATCATGTTCCACCATGGATATTCCACAAAGATAAGTTTGTACTGCCAAACAACATTAGAGATGTTTTAGGCTTTATCTTCTTAGGGGAGATTCAAAACACACATTAGCACATTAAACATTTTGAGAAACAATTCAGTGGAAAGGTATTATTTAATTTAGTGAGTCCCAAACTATTAATATCTCACTGTATATAGTTTTTGGATGCAATGTGTCACATTTGTGTTTTCAGGGACTAAGCTCACGAATACATTTGCTTAGTCCATTAAGTGAGAGAATTGTCAAACCTGGTTGGCTTCCTTGCTTGGCAAACCCTTTGCCATAGTAGCACTCAACAGTCTTCACATGGTAACTTGATATTGAATAAATTTCAGAATGGTGCAATACATCAAGTACTGTGCCTCTTGTCAACCTTCTTCATCTCTTTGGAAAAGAAGAGAAAGTCTTTAAGAATTAGATATAACATTTTTAATATTTTAAATATTTTACAAGGAGCTTAATTCTTCAAATAGTAGGTGATGACGCAATATTTTATAATTTACACAATGAATAGTCAACCTAGAAAGGGCTGCCTCAAACTAATTGCATTTGGTTTCTTCGCCATTTGAGTGGATGGGTGGGTAAGAGAAACCCACACCTTTGTGGAATAGTGCTATGCCTTACTATACATAACTTGATCCCACAAACCCATCCTAATGTTTGTGTTATGCAATCTCTGTAATAAAGAACCTCTCATGAAGTTTTCCATGAAGATGATAATGAGCCATACCAAATGAGGTTCCCTGTAGCAAAATTTCAGTGTAGTGCAATATTTACTAGATTTATTAAATTGCATTATTTATTTATTTAAAGATTGTATTTGTTTATTTGAGAGAGAGCATAAGCTAGGGGGGAGGAAAGGAGGGAGAGGGAGAAGCAGACTCCCCGCTGAACAGGGAGCCTGACCCCGAGATCATGATCTGAGCCTAAAGCAGACGCTTAACCTACTGAGCCACCCAGGCACCCTTGCATAATTTATTTTTTAAAAATCACTTTATGGATGTATGATGGACATACAAAAACCTGCCATATTTAAGGTATATAACTTGATGGATTTGGAGATAAGTATACACTTGTGAAGCCATCACCACCATCAAGGCCACAAACAATATATCCATTATCTCCCAAAATTTTCTCCCACCCTCTTTATTATTATTATTATTATTATTATTATTATTATTATTATTGTGTGTAATAAGAACACTTAACAAAAGATCTCCTCTCTTAGCAAATTTTAAATATACAATACAGTACTGTTGGTTAAAGGCACAATGCTGTATTACTATATAAATCTCCAGAATTTATTTATCTTGTGTAACAAACTTACTATGTTTTGACTGTCACCTCCTCTTTTTCCCCTCCTCAACTCCTGGCAACCACCATTCTATTCTCCCCTTCTATGAGTTTGACTATTTTAGATTCCACATGTAAGTGACATTATATAGTATTTGGGTTTTTTTTTTTTTTTTTTTTTTAAGATTTTATTTATTTATTTGACAGAGAGAATGAGAGAGAGAGCACATGAGAGGGGGAGGGTCAGAGGGAGAAGCAGACTCCCTGCCGAGCAGGGAGCCCGATGCGGGACTCGATCCAGGGACTCCAGGATCATGACCTGAGCCGAAGGCAGTCGCTTAACCAACTGAGCCACCCAGGCGCCCCTAAAGAATAGTTGACATACAATGTTATATTAGTTTGAGGTGCATATCATAGTGATTTCAACAATTCTACATTATGCAATGCTCACCACAATAAGTGTAGTTACCATACATTATTACAATATTATTGACTGTATTCCCTATGCTGTACTTTTCATCCCTGTGACTTATTTGTTTTATAACTGGGAGTTTGTACCTCTTATCTCCTTTACCTATTTTGCCCATTCTTCCAACCCTTTCCCCTCTGGCAAACACCAGTTTTTTCTCTGCATTTATGAATCTTTTTCTGGTGTTTTGTTGTTGTTGTTTGTCTTTGAGATTCCACATATAAGTGAAATCATATGGTATTTGTCTTTCTCTGATTTATTTCACTTAGCATAATTATACCACATTTTCTTTACCAATCATCTGCCTATGAATATAGGCATAGCTCCTATGTCTTGGCTATTCTGGATAATATTTCCGTGAACATGGAAGTGCAGGTATCCCTTTGAGATTCTGATTTTAATTCTTTTGGATACTCAGAAGTGGCATTGCTGGATCATGTTGTAATTCTGTTTTTAATTTTTGAGGAACCTCCTTATTGTTTTCCATAATGACTGTCCTAATTTACATTCCCACCAAAAGTGTACCAGTGTTCCCTCTTCTCCAAATCCTTGCCAATACTTACTATCTTTAAAAAAAAAAAAATAGCCATTCTAAAAGTTGTGAGGTGATCTCATTGTGGTTTTGATGTTCATTTCCCTGATGATTAGTGATATTGAGCATCTTTTCATATACCTCTTGGACATCAGTATGTCATTGGAAAATGTCTATTCAGATTCTTTGCCATTTTTTAAAATCTGGTTACATTTGCTATTGAGTTGTAGCAGTTTCTTATATATTTTGCATAATAATGCATTATCAGATACGTGGTTTGCAAATATTTTATCCTATTCTGTTGGGCATCTTTTCATTTTGTTGATTGTTTTCTTTGCTGCACAGAAGTTCTTTAGTTTAATGTAGTCCCACATTATTTTTTGTTTATTTTTGCTTTTGTCGCCTTTGCTTTTGGTATCCTTTCCAAAAAATCATTGCCAAGACTAATATCAAGGAGATTTTTCCTGTTTTTTCTTCCAGAAGTTTTAGTTTCAGGTCTTATACTTAAGTCTTTAATCCATTTTGAATTGGTTTTTGCGTATAGTGTAAGATAAGGTTTCAATTTCATTCTTCTTAACGTGGATATCCAGTTTTTCCAACACTATTTACTGAAGAAACTACTCTTTACCCATTTTGTATTTGCGGACCCTTATTGAAGATTAGTTGACTGAATATGTGTAAGTTTATTTCTGGGCTCTCTGTTCTGTTCCATTGGTATGTTTTTATGCGTGTACCATGTGGCTTTGATTACTGTAGCTTTGTGGTATAGTTTGAAATAAGCAAGTATGATGCCTCCAGCTTTGATCTGCTAGCTCAAGATTGCCTTAGATATCTGGGGTCATTTGTGGATCTACATGAATTTTATGATTGTTTTTTCTAGTCTGTGAAAAATGCCATTGGAATTTTGAAAAGGATTGCATTGAATCTGTAAATTACTTTGGATAGCATAGACATTTTGATAATATTAATTCTTCCAATCCATGAACATGAAATATCTTTCCATTTGTGTCTTCTCCAATTTCTTTCATCAATATTTTATAGTTTTCAGTGTAGAGATCTTTCACCTCCTTGGTTAAATTTATTCCTAAGTATTATATTTTTTTTGATGCTATTGTAAATGGGACTGTTTTCTTAATTCATTGGTAGTGTATTGAAATGCAACTGATTTTTGTATGATGATTTTATATTCTGTTACTTTACTGAATTTATTAGTTTTAACAGTCTTTTAGTGGAGTTTTTAGGGTTTTCTATATATAAGATCATGTCATCTGCAAATAGAGAAAATTTTAATTCTTCCTTTCCAACTTGGATGCTTCTAATTTCTTGGACCAGTGTACCAAAACTTATGAGATACAGCAGAAGCAGTTCTAACCTTCAGAGGGAAGTTTATAGTCATAAATACGTACATTAAAATAAAGGAAAGATCTCAAGTAAACAATCTAACCTTACACCTCAAGGAACTAGAAAATGAACAAACTAAACCCCAACCTAGCAGAAGAAAGGAAATAATGAAGATTAGAGCAAAAATAAATGATACACAGGGGTGCTTGGGTGGCTCATTCGGTTAAGCACCCCACTTTTGATTTCAGCTAAGGTCATGATCTCAGGGTCCTGAGATAGAGCCCCACATCAGGCTGTGGGTAAGGCGCTGTGCGGGGTATGGAGTCTGCTTGGGATTCTCTCTCTTTCCCTCCCTCTGCCCCTCCCCGGGCTCATGAACACTCTCTCTCACTCTCAAATACATACATAAATAAAATCTTTATAAATAAATAAATAAATAAATAAATAAATAAATAAATAAATAAATAACTGGCATACAGACTAGAAAACAATTCACAAGGTCAACGAAAATAAGAGTTGGTGTTTTGAAAAGACCAACAAAATTGACAATTTTTTATCTAGACTAAGAAGAAAAAAGACCTAAATAAAATTAGCAGTGAAAGAGAAGACCTTACAACTCATACCACAGAAATGCAAAGGAGTATAAGAAATTCCTGTGAACAATTATATGCCAACAAATTGGATAACTTAAAAGAATGGATAAATTCCTAAAAACATACACGCTACCAAGATTGAATCATGAAGAGATAGAAAATATGAACAGAAAAATAATGAGTAAGGAGATTGAATGAGTCATGAAATATGTCCTAACAAAAGAAAGTCCAGGACCAGATGGCTTCACTGGTGATTCTATAGAACATTTAAAAAAGAATTAACCCAATCCTTCTCAAACTCCTCCAAAAAATTGAAGAGAAGGGAACACTTTCAAACTCATTTTACAAGGCCAGCATTAGCTTGATACCAAAACCAGACAAGGACACTGAAAGAAATGAAATTACATAATTTCTATATATAAAAAAAAAAACTGTCTTGAATAATGATAACCAACCTGTGGCCCAGGATCACATTTGATTCTTTGACTTCACATATAACCTTGGAAAAACACTTGAGGATAACCTAATCATTACCTATTGGACCGATAGTGTGATTGACTATATTATTTGTTTGAAATACGCTAAATGATCAAACAACATGGAAAATCAATTTATTCAGAAACAGAAAATTATAAGTAAACTTTTTAGAAAGAGAGATCCTAGAAGTCCTGAAAACCCCAGGGTTTCAAAAAGTATATTGACCAGGAGGAAATAGACCGAGATTTGTAGGGCAAATCTGCTGCTGGCTAGGCATGCATTGTTAAGTGGTTAATTTCCTTAACCATTTTAAGCCCAAGTTTCCTTATCAGTAAAGTGTACATATGAATACAACTCTGCTTAACTCAGGAATACCAGGAAGAAAACTTATGTTACTTATGTAAGAAATTTTGTAACTTAAAAATTACCATACTCTTAAGGTCATTCTGTTAAATAAGCAGAGGCAAGCAGTTTCACCAAATTACTCCATGAAAGCTGTTCTATTTCTTGATAGTTGAAAGCTAATGGAAAATTATTAGTAGAATGACCTATGTTAGGATAGGCTACAATATTCTGTGACAGCCAAAACAAATAAAACTAAACTAAACACAAACTATGGTTTAACACAGTAGAAGTGTAGTTATTGTTCATACTATATATCTAACATAGGTCAGCAAAGGCCTCTATGCACATAATCACTCAGGGACTGGGCTGATGGCCAGTATGACATCTCAGGAAAGATCTTCTGAAGTCTCAGCAGCAGGGGAGAGAGACTGGGAAACTGTAGATGGGCTTTTCATTGCCTGAACTGCTCACTGATCCATTGCCCCTTAATTTCACTGGGGCTAGGAAGTAGAGGAGAGCAAATGGATTTTGTTAAGCATTATAGTTTTTATTATGGTACTTAATTTACTTTTGTGAGAGAGAGAGAGGGAGGGAGAGTGAGAGAGAGAGAGAAGGAGGGAAGGAAATTTCTAGTAACAGTCAAAACAACATTGCAGGGGCACCTGGATGGCTCAGGTGGTTAAGCATCTGACTCTTGATTTTGGTTCAGGTCATGATCTCTGGGTCCTGGGATCATGCCCTGCCTTGGACTCCACACCAGGCATGGAGCCTGCTTAGGATTCTCTTTCTGTCACTCTCTGCCCCTCCCCCACTCACTCTCAAAAAAGGAAAAAAGAATTAAAAAGGAAACAACACTGCAGTTCTGTGATTCTTTGATTCTCTGACATTAGCTGAGGGTCCAACAATTCAACTGAATTCTGAAACTTAGTATCTGGAATTAGTGCAGTCCGCACTAGCTAAGGCCTTAGTCCCACAAGACTACCTGCACTTCATACACCAGAGTCAGAAGTTCCACGGGCCACTTGTACCTCTCACCAATCAGCTATGAATTTGACGGTTCCCACAGCCTCATCCTTAAGTCCAATAATTTGCTAGAATTCAAAACAATATACTTATGTTTACTGGTTTATTATAAAGGATACAACTCAAGGACAACGAATGGAAGAGATGCATAAGGCAATGTATGGGGGAGTGTGTGGGTGCATGGAGCTTCTATGTCCTCTCATGCACATGACCTTCAAAAAATGTCAATATGTCACCAACCCAGGAGCTCTCTAAACACCATCACTTAGAGGTTTTTATGGAGGTTTCATAACACAGGATGATTGAATTGATCATTGACCATTAGTGATTGAATTGAATCTCCAACCCCTCTCCCCTTCCTGGAGGTTGTGAGGCGGGGCTGAAAATTACAACTCTCTAATCATGCCTTGGTCCTTCTGGAGACCAGTCCTGATTCTAAAGTTACTCAGGGGACCTCAGTTACTAGTCATATTATAAGCATACAAAAGGCACTCCTATCACTCAGGAGATTTTAAGACTTAGGAGATATGTTCCAGGAACCAGGGACAAAGACCAAATATATTTTTAATTATACTACATATTTTAAAACAAATAGAACTCACCCTGTATACAAAAACTAACTCAAAATGGATCAAAGACCAAACTATTGGACCTAAAACTATAAAACTCTTAGAAGAAAACCTAGGTATAGATTTTTGTGACCTTGGATTAGACAATGGGTTCTTAAATACGACACCAAAAGTACAAGCAACAAAAGAAAAAAATTGATGTTGGATATCAGCAAAAGTAAAAATTTACTTGCTTCATATTCAAATGACACTATCAAGGAAGTGAATGAAAACCCACAGAATAGCAGAAATTTTGCAAATCATATATCTGATAAAGGACTGGTATCTGTAACACATAAAGAACTCCTACAACTTAATAATCAGAACACAAGCATTCCAATTTAAAAAGGGCAAAGAATCTGAATAGGCATTTCTACAAAGAAGATACACTAATAAGCAACTGGCACATGAAGAGATGCTCAACACCATTAGCCATTAGGAAATACAAATCAAAACCAGGGTGCGATATCTCTTCACACCCGCCAAGATGACTATAATAAAAGAAGAAAATAATAACAAATGTTGGTGAGTATGTGAAGAAATTGGAACATGTAAACATTGCTGGTGGGAAAAAATGTAGAAAAAAGTAAATGGTACAGTCTAACCGTTCCTCCAAAGGTTAAACATATGTTACCATATAACCTAGTAATTCCATTCCTAGGTATATACCCAAGAGAAATGAAAATATATGCCCATACAAATACTGGTACATGAATGTTCATAGCAGCATTAGTCATAATAGCTAAAATGTGTAAAGGACCCAAATATCCATTAACTGCTGCATAAATGGTGTATCCATACAATGGAATATTATTAGGCTAAAAAGGAATGAAGTACAGATACATATTACAATATGGATGAACCTTGAAAACATGTTAACTAAAAGAAACTCATGTAAGACCACATATTTAAGATTCCATTTATATGGAATGTCATATGGAATGTAGATTTTTGGCTGCCTAGGGTTGGAACAGGGGAGAGGAGAAGTTGGGGGGAAATGGGGAATGGCTATTAATGGGTACAGGGTTTCTCTGTAGGATGATGATAATGTTCTAAAATCGATTGTGATGATGGTTGAACAATTCTATAAATATACTAAAAACCATCAAATTGTACACTTTAAATTAGTAAATCATATAATTATATCTCAAATAAAGCTGTTTTAAAAAATAGCCACAAGAGAGTAAAAACTAAACACTGGGGAAAATTGTGTTTGCTCTGAATTCTCTTCCATTCTATTTTCTTATACTTCAGTATAAGTGTGTTTTTCAACATAGCCCTATCATATTCTTTATAGAGCATAATGCAGATACTAAAAGAGAACATTTTTAACTAATGGTTTCTAATGTGATGATATAACAAAATAAAACTTTTGTTTATATTCATTTTACATTAAGATAAAAAAGAAAGAAGTCAAGTTTTATGGAAATTTAACATGCACATTGGCATGGACATCCCTACTTGTCCAAGGTGGGCTGAAGGTCTCAGGCACTGATTGACCGATGACATTCAGGATATTTTGGAGGAAGAGAGTGGAAGTTCAGCAATTCAGTGGCACCTTTAGATTCACCCACCTTTCTTTCCTTGGAATATATATGGTAAAATATTTATCTGAATTTGTAGTTTAGATTATAGCCTCTTAAAAATAGGTTTATTGCCTTTTTTTAAACTGTCTTATTGGAAACCTTAAACAGTAAGCTAGATTTTGTACAGAATTTTGTACCTGAGATTGATTGATTGATTGATTTTAAGGATTTTATTTATTTATTTGACAGAGAGAGAGCGCAAGGAGGGGGAGCAGCAAAGGGGGAGGGAGAAGCAGACTCCCCGCTGAGCAGGGAGCCCGATGCAGGGCTCAATCCCAGGACCCTGGGACCATGACCTGAGTGGAAGGCAGACGAAGGCAGATGCTTAAGCCACTGAGTCACCCAGGTGCCCCTCTAACTGAGTTCTAAAAAAATCTTCCAAGTGGACATGTTTTTTTTTTTAATTTTTTAAAATTTTTTATTGTGATGTTAATCAACATACATTACATCATTAGTTTTTGATGTAGTGTTCCATGATTCATTGTTTGTGCATAACACCCAGTGCTCCATGCAGAACGTGCCCTCTTTTTTTTTTTTAAAGATTTTATTTATTTATTTGACAGAGAGAGACTGTGAGAGAGGGAACACAAGCAGGCAGAGTGGGAGAGGGAGAAGCAGGCTCCCCGCTGAACAGAGAGCCCGATGCGGGGCTCGATCCCAGGACCCTGGGATCATGACCTAAGCCAAAGGCAGATGCATAACGACTGAGCCACCCAGGCGCCCCATAACGTGCCCTCTTTAATACCCATCACCAGGCTAACCCATCCCCCCACCCCCCTCCCCTCTAGAACCCTCAGTTTGTTTTTCAGAGTCCATCGTCTCTCATGGTTCATCTCCCCCTCTGATTTCCCCCCCTTCATTCTTCCCCTCCTGCTATCCTCTTCTTTTTTTTTTCTTAACATATAATGTATTATTTGTTTCAGAGGTACAGGTCTGTGATTCAACAGTCTCACACAATTCACAGCGCTCACCATAGCACACACCCTCCCCAATGTCTATCACCCAGCCGCCACATCCCTCCCACCCCAAACCCCACTCCAGCAACCCTCAGTTTGTTTCCTGAGATTAAGAATTCCTCATATCAGTGAGGTCATATGATACATGTCTTTCTCTGATTGACTTATTTCGCTCAGCATAACACCCTCCAGTTCCATCCACGTCATTGCAAATGGCAAGATCTCCAAGTGGACATCTTAATGTGAGTTTGTGAACTAAGAGTCACATCCAGTGGTGGCATTGGTGAAGTTGTGGATGGAAAGCTAGGAAAGGAGAGAGAAGAGTGGGAACGTGGGGGACACAGACAGAGAAATGGATTGATGAAGAGACACAGCACAGCAATGATTCAACAAATGGGATTCGAGAACAGTACATACAAATACATTGTGAACATTTTGAGGATGTAAGAAAGAACACAAATGCTTTCTGTAGTCATAGGATACATGGTTTGACATTGAGCTTTGGGGTTTTGAATAATTATGAAGTATGATAAAAATGAATTTAATACCTGTAATTAAATAATTATAAGATAATGGAATCTAACTAATGGAAAAGTGAATTCACTTTGCCTGGAGAAGTCAAGGTAGGATCCAAACAGTGGTGATGCTGCGTTTACTGTTGCTGGCTGAGAAGACCTTTTGTAGGCTGAAAAAAAAAGAGGAAATGGGACAACAAGCCCAGGGCTACTGTGTGCAAAGGTATAGAAGAAGATATTTGGTGGATATTTTCAGTGTAGCCGGAACTCTTAGTATTTGATGGAGTGGCTAGAGATTCTGGGACATTCCACAGTCTCTTAGAAAATACTTTGCATTTATCATACATTGAAAATGACAAATGATAAATAATCTATCACAGTTGAGTAAACTGTCATATTCTACAAACGCCTTATAAATAAACCTGCTCTTTGGCCCCAGCAGCATATTCCTTCCAGTGCTTTGCCCTTTGCCTTGCCTCCTCTTTTACAGCTGAGTTCAATGAAACATCTTGATTTCAGCCGATTTCTTCTAGAATATTTTCATTTGCAAATTTCTAGGTATTAACTTGCATTCCAAATATTTGACAGCCATTTAATTTCACCACTTGACTTTAAAAGCCATTTGACCTTAGCAGGAGATTGCCAGCTCTCAAAAAAATGTGTTCTTGTAAAGAACAAGCCACTTCTAAGACATAGAACCATAGCCTGTTTGTCTGCAGTCATTTTCCTCGCAGATAAAGGGATCACTTTAGATAACTGCAATAATAGCTGTTTAAGGTAAATATTATTAACATTAGAAGTTAAGCTATCTTATGACTTAAAAATAAATTAGATGTATGGAGTAGCAGCAATGGGCGCGCGCGCACACACACACACACTTCCACTACTCTAAAGCTTTCCAAAGAAATTAATTAATTTCAAATATTCTGATTATTTGTAGCTCGAGGAGGTCAAGTGAGTGTCACAAGTCGTCATGATTATGAGCATCAATCTGTCTTGGAGCAAGAAATTTCTATATGCCTCTGGCACCAAAGAGGATTTTGTAAGAAATATGATGTCTGGATGTCATGACTTCTTACTCAACTTTCAAATAATTATAGTTCAAGTATGAGTTCTAGAACTAACTCAGCCAGAAGGGTGAGAGACTCCCTGCCCTCACCAGTGTGCTTGTCCTCCCAGCCATCCCAGTGATTCCATTTGGCTCAGGACAAGTTCATTAGAACATCTTCTGAGACACAGAGTTGCTTGGCATTGAGAAATCTGCCATGCTTGGACACCTGATTTCCCTCCTGTGTCATGATTTAATGTTAAGAATACATCTGTGCATCATGAAAAGTAGAGCAGATTTTTTAATAAATATTTAATTACTATGCCAATCTTTTGTCTCATTTGCATGGATACTTGAGAGTGACTATTTGGATTATTTTTAAAATACTTTAGCCTATTAATGGCTTTGCCATCTCATTTGAATGAACCTACATTATGCTAAACATCTGATAGAAGACTTCAGAGAATATATTAAAGACTGTATTTACATTTCTGAACTTAACTTAGAATATAATAAATTGATAGCCTGTAAGTGAAAACAGAGTTTTTGAATAACCAAATATTATTTTGCAAGAACCAAAAAGAAATAGGTTTTATTATAGTTTTTATATATAAAAGATCAAAAATAAAAAGATCTTTATCATACAGAAATACAAAACATCTAAATTTACATCATGGGAGATTTCTTTGATGGAGTCAGGGATAAAAATATAATTGTTAGGAAAAACAAAAATACATTTAAATTACTTTTGTGTTTTAAGATAAGCTTATTATCATAAAAATACTCTCTCAAGATGGTTATATAGCAGTCATGTCTTCCCTTTTGGCCTTCATAGGGAGATTAAGAATGGGATATTTTATAATCTTTGAATTTTTGTTGAGTTTAACATGCTAAAATTGTAATTATGGAGGAAAAACATAAAAACAACAACTTGGTATCAACAGTGTCTCTTTGAAAAGTCTCTGTGACTTTATCAGGCAAAAGTAGAGATGGGATAGCATTTGAGGTAAAAGTGATATAACTTTTAATTACCTCTGCCTCCCCAGAAGCTCCTTACTGGAACTCAATTCAAAAGAGAATATATAAAAACCAGTGAAATGATAACCCTTTAGAAATATTTTTAGCACTACCCAATAAAATTTCTACAGGTCCAGAAAACATTTTGTCTAACACAAAAATAACATAGTAAGCAGATGCCTTATGAAATTTACCTGAGGCAATTTACATGAGTTATTCACGCAGTGAGGGAAGAAGAAAAGCAGGGTTCCACCCTGCAGGAGGAATTAAATAAGATGACTTAAATGAAATCCTTTGAGGGGACTGAGGAGATGACTGATGATCGAACAGGATTTTCCTCAAGAGCTAAAAATATTACGGGGGTACTGTACTAGAAGTTGGAATATTTAGTATTTACCATCTGTAATTATTTTCATATTTATATGTGGATGGTTAAATATAATCTATTTAAATATAGTATCAATAGTTTAACTGCACTAAATTGTTGTCTTAGTTTTGTCAATTTAATAACTATTTAACTAGAATGAATTGCTCAATTGGGCCAATCTCTAAGACACTAGAGAAGCAGTTTAGTATCAGAGTGGAGTAGATAGAGTTATGTCCCATCCTGGGTGGAGTGGGGCAGAGCATGGTAGAACAGAGTACAGACATTTATTATAAACATGGGCTGAACCACCCCCAATATCTGTGAAGTCTGGGGGAAGGGTACAAATGGGGGCACATATACATTATATCTAAATAATTAAAAAATTATATTTCTAGTTAACCAACTGTGAAGTAAAATGTTTTATCATATACAACTGAATAATAACAAACCAGAAAACATGTTTAAATCTATGGTTTTTGAATGATTGGGCCAAATACCAGAGATTGCTAAATTCAATTATTAATGTATACGGCTGAATATTCTGCTGATTGAGGATATCTGGATAAATATAAAATAACACATAATTCATAAATTTTTATATATGTATTCCAAACATTTATTTATGCCTTTGTTTCAGCAAAATCATGAATTGTGATATTATTACCAAGATTTTCACATAATTTGTATTCTAATGATATCTAATGATGTAAAGAACTAAAATAATAACACTTAATTATATTCAGAGTTCATAATAGTCGAATTATCTTCATCAAGAAGCATACATTAAAGCAAATTTAAAAATTAAATTACTTTAATTGCCTTTCCTATGTACTTCAAAAAGTTATTTTTTCTCTAAAACATCTGATATTATCTACTAAAATTATGGGCAAATACAAATTATACTGGATGGATATAATGATTTCAAGTCCAGATTTTATATACAGCTGAGTTTTTAAATTTAATTAAAAAATTTTAATTGAATCCTCCTAAATTAGTTTATAAAAATAAAACTATTTAGAATTCTAACATTCAGTAGTAACCCAGATGGCCGGGTAGAGAATAACTTTACATGCCACATAAAATTATTGCAAATATACTCCTTCATGAATACCCCTCTCCATATTACAAATTAGAACACTGAGAAATATTTTACTAGGTAAGAATTTGTTGGCACCATGCTCTCTGAGAGAAGGACTTGGCAAGTTTCTTTGTCTTTTTTGCTTGCCTAGGGGTTTCAGCACATTACCTTCCCTCCCCCAATACTCTGAGTCAGTCAGTGTCTGTCTTCTGTGTCAGCAGCCCACCAACCCTCAAGCATGGCTTTGGATAAAGGACTCTGAAAAAATGATGTGGAGAAGTATTTTCCCAGGACCCAAGCAGTATACAGTCAAGAGAGCAGATGGTTTGGCTTGTAGATGGTGCTGTGCCAGAAATAGAAGCATCCATGTGTTCTTTAATAATTTTGTTTCTGGTGTATCTCTGTGACGTATGTCCTGCCAAAGCACTGGGTGAGAGTCACTGTTGCCCAGATTGAAGGGTGACACTGACTACAAGATCTAGAGTCGGATCGCTAGCATCTGAATTAGGATTTCACCATTTATTTGAGGGACATATCAAACTTCTCTTATGCACCTCTGCAGATCCTTTCAGCCATACCTTCTCCAGGGCTTTTGACTGTCATTCCATCCACCCTGCTGCCACAGGGTGGCACAGGGTTCAAAAGCACAGGGTGGCACAGGGTTCAAAAGCCCAGGCTTCAAAATGGCTCCAGAGGGAAATGAATCAACTGTACCTTGAATCATTCCCCTGCCTCCTCTAGTGTATCCCTGTTGATGAAAGGATGTAAAACGCCCGGGGATCCTTTCAACAGCTGTGCTTGACCAGTCCAAAAATAAATGTGGCAAAAACATTTAACTGATTGGACACATGAACCCATGGATGATTCTTCCCCTTTACTCTTCTTCAACAGATAGACAGTCCTGAAATGCATTCATTATAAAGCTCCTCAGAAGATGGTCCTGAGAGATTCAGAACGGTTGATACCAAGTGGTGATCAGCTCAGTAATGCGACCTTATATTGACTCTCCCCTCCATAGTCTCAGTCCCTTTTCCCTAACTCCTGCTTCCTTGGTTTTGTACTCTCTAATAACATTTTAGCACATAACCCTTTGCCTCAGGCTCTGCTTTCAGAGGAAACCAGACGAAGAAAATGTATGATTTTAGATACCTAAACTTCTCTATGTTTCAAATTTCTTAACATGGAAATGGATACTAATAGTATTCATCTCTTAGGATAATTGCACTGACCAAATGTATTCATACATGAAAAATGCCTAGAACATAGCCTGACACACAGAAGGCAGAATCCAAGGAAAAATTTTAAGTACCAATCACTTTTACATCTCTTTTTCCAGCTGCAGAATTTTTTCATTCATCTACATATGTTAAACATAAATGTTGGGCCACACACTACTCTATATACCAGAGATTTAGATAGGAAGGAAGCACTTACCTGAAATGAGACGCTTGAAAATTAGTTTTAGGTGAAATTATAGCTTAGCTAAATTTTGAAGGGTACTGGGATAAGTAAAGCATTGAGGTCTTTTTAGAGAGAAAGCAATGAATGAACAAGCATTCAGGAGACATGGAAAAGAAGGGTACATTCAGGTGTTGCTATCCTAAACTGCTAAAGCTGCTCTATCTACATTTTTGTACGTAAAGCTCCAAGCGGGGAGAAAGAAAAAATAACACTAACAGGGAGCAAGGATAATCATGAAGAGTTGTGTATATTATCTTAAGATGTTAGTTTTTATCCTGAAGTCATTCAAGAACCATAGTGGGAATTTAGACAGAAGGGATGGACGTTTAGAAAAAAATCACTCTGTCTGGTAGAATGAACTGGAAGGGGCAATGCAAGAGGTTGAATTCAGTAACTCAGACCAAAAAATGACCCAAACCCCGGCAGTGGCAAAGGTGGTGGGGATAGAGAGGAAGGAACTGATTCGAATTTTATTAAAGAGAAAAATAGACCTATAGGTAAACAAATACATGATAGATAGATATTACCTATAGATGGTATACATGGTAGCTATTACAGATAGTTAAGTATTTGCATCTCCATAAATATATAGAGAGATGTCTGGTGACTTATGGAGTGGCAGATTGAGAGAGAATTCCACAACATTGTCAGATCTTGGGTCAGAAGTGGTGGAAGATGGCACCAATAATCCATATAAGGCACAGCAGAGGAGGACTCAGTAGGCATAGGGTTTGGAGAGTAGAGGAGGGGTTCAGTTTTGAATATGCTGGATTTGAGAGGTCTGTATGACAATCAAGAGCAGAGACCCACAGTTCCGGAGCAGAGAAGGTAGGCAGTTGCACTGAGTTTCTGGTGAGAGAAGGGGGAAAAAAAAAAAAGACAGTGCTTATAAAACACTCTTAGAGCATTTGAAGATTTGTTCTTTTGAAAATCTTCTTATAAAGTTTAATATATAACTAAGTATAAAGAAATGCTAGCTGTTTAAGCCCTTTGACCTTATATATTCAGCTAAGAAAATTGGAACGAATTTGCTTTGTTTTCATTAATCTTTCCTAACATTCCCCAGAGTCAGGAAAGGGAAACAACTTCAAAATGCTAATAGACAATTAGCTGAAGTCCTCAGAGCAAAAACAATAAGAGCAGTTGACAGTTTCCATGTACTTGGGGCATTTAGAAATATGTTAATGTTAGACATCATATATGAAAATCTGTTACGACTTAAAATAATTTAAGGTGCAAAATGTGGTGGAAGCTACATAGATCCTTCGGGAAAGGTCTCTTATGAAGTAATATTTAAGCCGAAATCTGGAAGACAAAGAACCAGTCGTGCAAAGGCAAAGGAATGTCATGTAGCGAGAATCATGTTATGTAGAACACTGAACTGAAATATCTTTAAAAAAACATACTATTTTATGGAAATGATTCCTTCTACAAGGAAATGCTCAGAGACCAAATTATTTCAGTAGCACGGCTTCAAGGAACTGAAGCCAAGGACTCAAAAATAAAATTCAGCTTCTTAATCATATTCAAGAATTGAATGCTTGGGCAAAAGACCAACTTAGAACTGAATCCCCAGACTTTGGTTAATTATGAAATGTCAGAGTTCCGTAGACTATGGCATGGAAGTCACCCACAGACTTCATTAGAACTAACTTGTGGTATCTATTAGGGTACTGAAATGTCTCAACAGTATGGGAAAACACAAATTAAATATATTTTAAGACCTATAATTCTATATCCCAGAGTATATGCCAAGGATTTCATTTAATCTGTATCAAAACCAGAGGGCTATTATCAAATGAAAAAACTCACTGCCCTGTATAAATTCTGACTCTTACATATGCGGGAGAAGAAATTAGAAAAATTTAGATAAGTTTGTTACAGCCGCAAGTTCACGGCAGCCAAATGAACCCGCTGTTTGGAAATGTGAAGTTTCAGCACTGCCATTTTCCTTGGCAGGGACGGGATCGGTTCTAAAATAAATACCAGTAAACAGTCTTCCCCGTTAATTACATGCGCAACCACCAGCTGTTAGTCTAAATTAAGGTCCATTTTCTTTTAGTTTTCTATGCCCCAATCCCACGATCCCTGAAATAATTGGAAATAATTGAGGAAAGATAACAGCAGTAAAAGACTCAAATACAAAAACCCATCAACGTAACTCCGTACTGCAGTATGGTGTGACCTACATTCTTCTAACACCTATTCCCCATCTAGCTCCAGGTTCGCCTCGAAATGCATATAATATAATAACTAGCACCTTGTGGGCATTTGTTGAATGGACTACCACGATGAAAAACATACAATAGTAGCCCTCAAAGAGCTTTCAACCAACAAGCTTCATTTGAAGTTCTTGGGGCCAATTCTCACAAATTTAACAAAAGACGGTCTAGTCTCTTAATGGTTTATTGGTGATCACAGGCATATTTAGAAGCAAAGTTAGTATATTTACTTAGATACTGGCCAGCATCTGAAAGTCTCTGATTAAGTTAATTAGGGAATCTGAAGTTTGGAGGCAGGGTAAAAATCTATTGTAAAGATAGGGGGTTAGTGAACATTAATTAGTCAGTGCCTTAGATTTTCCCATTATAAGAGCCAGCTGCAATAAACATTAGTACATATACTGAAAAAAAAAAACCTTGATCCCCACACAAATATCCACCCCCCCAACAAAATTAGTTTTAAGTTTTTATGCATTTCTATTTATGCATACATGCTAAAAAATGACTTCTATGACTTATTTTATTTTATTTTTTAAAAGATTTTATTTATTTATTTGAGAGAGAGAGAAAAAGGGGTGGGGAGGTACAGAGAGAGAGAGAGAAGAGAGAAAGGCAGACTCCCTGCTGAGCAGGAAGCCTGATGCAAGGCTCCATCCCAGGACTTGGAACATGACCTGAGCTGAAGGCAGATGCCTAACCAACTGAGGCACCCAGGCCTCCCTGACCTGGAATAATTTTAGATAAGATTCTCATTCTTACCAGTTCCCAATCATCTTTGAAATCCTCCTTGGTTAAACCTTGCCCGACAAATTCCTCCCAGCAAGCAACATTCTCTCCTTTCCTCATGCACTGCTACTTAGGTATTTGTGTGTGTGTGTGTGTGTGTGTGGCTTTAGTGAACACTTACATAATGCCTAACACACACCAGACACTCTTCTTTACCTATCTTGACTTATATATGTGCGAATCATATCGATTCATTTAACGTTCACTTAGGTTATAAAAGGCAAATGCATTATTATTGTCCCCATTTTATAGATGAGGAAACTGAGAAGTAGTTTAAATCAGCCCAAAGATACCCAAATTGTAAGAGAATGGTAAAAGAAACGTTGAACAGAGGCAAATGGCTCCAGAGTCCATTCCCTTTGCTACTACACTCTACCGCTTCTTTCTGACCCTTGTGTTTTATACAGCACTGAAATATTATCTTTTCCATCATGCTTTCCTCTTCTCGCTGGCGTTCACAACAAAAGGTTCCATCTTTTTCATCTTTGTCTTCAGAGCCAATTACCACATCTGTTACCTTGCAGATGAGCAAAAGTATTCATTGAATAAATGAATTCACTTGCTTGGAAGGGGCATTCTTGTCAAAAGTACATAGTTTTTAAGGTTTCCATAAAGAAGTGAAATTAGCCAACACAATAAAATTCTCAAGATAAAGTATTGATTCTTGAAACTTTTTTTAAAATTTTTTTTAAAGATTTTGTTTATTTATTTATTTGACAGAGAGAGAGAAACAGCATGAGAGGGGATAGGGTCAGAGGGAGAAGCAGGCTCCCCGCTGAGCCGGGAGCCCGATGTGGGACTCGATCCCAGGACTCCAGGATCATGACCTGAGCCAAAGGCAGTCGCTTAACTAACTGAGCCACCCAGGCGCCCGATTCTTGAAACATTTCAAAATGCCTATCTTATCCAATGGTGATTTACTAATGGTCAACCTTCTATAACAGTAATAAAATGTAGCAGAAAAAAGTCCATTTGCTATCTGAACACAATTTTCTAAACACTGTTTTCTTTTTTTTATACATTTTTTAAAATTTTATTTTATTATGTTGTTAATCACCATACATTACATCATTAGTTTTTGATGTAGTGTTCCATGATTCATTGTTTGCGTATAACACCCAGTGCTCCATTCAGTACGTGCCCTCTTTAATACCCATCACCAGGCTAACCCATCCCCCCACCCTCCTCCCCTCTAGAACCCTCAGTTTGTTTTCTCAGAGTCCGTAGTCTCTCATGGTTCGTCTCCCCCTCCGATTTCCCCCCCTTCATTTTTCCCTTCCTACTATCTTCTCTCTCTCTCTTTTTTTTAACATATAATGTATTATTCGTTTCAGAGGTACAGGTCTGTGATTCAACAGTCTTGCACAATCCACAACACTCACCATAGCACATACCCTCCCCAATGTCTATCACCCAGCCACCCCATCCCTCCCACCCCCCACCACTCCAGCAACCCTCAGTTGTGTCCCGAAATTAAGAATTCCTCATATCAGTGAGATCATATGATACATGTCTTTCTCTGCTTGACTTATTTCGCTTAGCATATTACCCTCTAGATCCAACCACGTCGTTGCAAATGGCAAGATTTCAGGGTTTTTTTTTTTGATGGCTGCATAATATTCCAGTGTATATATATACCACATCTTCTTTATCCATTCATCTGTCGATGGACATCTTGGCTCTTTCCATAGTTTGGCTATTGTGGACATTGCTGCTATAAACAACAGGGTGCACCTACCCCTTTGGATCCCTACATTTAAACACTGTTTTCTATCAAATATTTGAAGACAATTTTTTTAGTTATATTTTCAATCTGGCACAAACTCTAATTCTTTTTTTTCCCTTAAATTCACCATCAGTCTAAACTCTGATGAAGAAAAGCCATTCTATTTCCAATGACTACAAGCCAGGCCAGTTTTTTTTTTCTTTCCTGCCATTATTTTCTGAGCCAGTTAAGCTGGCATTTTGTTGCTTTCAGCTGTGAAGTTATCTGCTTCCCAAATTGTCATTCATGCCTTAATTATAACCTGTTCAATAAACTGTGTATATTCTCAACTCTCAATTCTTTTGTCTTTTTAAAGATCTATTTATTTGCATTTTATTTTTTTAATTATTTATTTGAGAGAGGGAGGGTGTGGGGGGAGGGGCAGAGGGAGAGCGAGAAGGAGAAAGAATACTAAGTGACAGGACACCAGTTCTTTCTCAGGAAATAAGTAATTCTGTAAGTATTTTTTTGCACACGAAATATATTGAATGACTGCCTAATTTTTCTCAGCACTTTTTGAAATTTCTGACTTTTCTGTTTCTACTGGCTGTATCAAGGAGTAATAATTCAATTAAGTGAATATGTTTTTACCTACACTGAAACTTCTGATGGGGTCCAAGCATAGAGTTGCTTTGTAGCGGCAAGTCAGTGAGAGATGGGAAGGCTTGAACTGTGGCTACATCACCAAGTCAAAGACAGTGAAATCTGTAATGGGCCTTTCAGGCATACAGTTAATATTTGGTGGAGAGAAAGATTTTAGAGTGAAACCTGGATGGACTCCTGGACAGTGGGACTATAGAATAAATTCTGTGTGATGGGATTTTTTTTTTTGCATTGATTTTTTAGTTATAAAATAGTACTGTGCTCTTTATAAAACATTTAGAAAATATGGAAAAGTACAAAAGGGAAAATGAAGATAACCTGTAATCCTACTACACACAAATACCCACTGTTAATACGATATATTCTTTAAAGTTATTTTATGCATAAAATAAGACCTATAAATATCTTTTATTATCTATTTTGTTCACTTAATACCGTGAACAATTTCCCAAAACATTAAATATTCTCCTAAAACATATTTAAGTGGCTGCAAAATATTTTGTCATATAGGCTATACACTATAATAACCAAACTCCATTTTTGTGAATATTTGGTTTATTTGGTTATTTCTCAGTTTTTGAACATTATTTAAAAATAACCACCATAATTAGTGCCTCAAATGCTTCTGATGTCCCACCAGCATGCTCTGGACCTCACCATTGATTCTAGCAACAACCATAGTAGACACTACTGTTTGGGCTTTAATTCACTGTAGGCCAACAGCATCTCTCCTAAAGCAATATCCTTCTCTCACTATGAGGCCAAGAGTGCCCAGGAATTGGCACTAATCCACGCAGAGTGTAGGGGGATGGAGAACAAAGATAATGCCTGCAGAGCAGCCCTCAACCAATGGGAGATGAGCCCTTATGGATGAATGCTTCTTCCAGTTGATTGTCAATAGTAAAACTCTGAGAGGCATGTTATAGGCTCTTGAGGAGATCCCAGGTGGGATGAAGCCCCATTGGTGACCCTGACAACAGGTACTTTTTATGTTTTTTTCTTCCATCCTTCAGTGTCTCCTGCCCTTCATTCCTGCTGGCTGGTATTACCACAGAAATGCAAGTCCTTGTCTCAGACTGTGCCTTGGGGAGTGGGGAGAGCCAGGCAGCACAGTTAGTAGCCTTTCCATAATTCTTTGTGCATATTTCTAGTGATTTCCATTGGATTTATTGCTACAGGTAGAATTGGTGAGGTGAAAGCCAGAAATTAAACAAGGATTTTGATACATGTTGCACCCTGGTACATTTTAGTTAAATAGAAAAATACCCATGCCTAATTGCCATGCTTCTTCTAAATTGACTTATTTTTATTTTTTAGCTTAAATTTTTTTCTAAAATTTTTTCTATATTTATTCAGAAGACAGCAATTTTATTATCTTTGGGATTATCTTTAATCTTAGAAAAGCCATCCAAGGAAGAGATATTTGTTGTTCAAACTCCATGACGGTGCCTCTGGTTTCTATGAAATCTTTTATCAACCAAGAATTTCACTGACCTTTCTTTCAGACTTTAACACAACTAATTCCTCAGAAAGAATAAAATGCTATAATAAAAGCTGTCAGCATTCCATTTTGACTCTTTTGGAAAATCAGTAGAATTTACCTTAATTCAGAGACATCTCTTGGTAAAATTTTCCATTTGCCAATTCTCAATCGCTTACTATTTAGTTTATAATATAATCTCTCTCTGAAATGTATTCAAGAGCAAGATATTTGTTTGACTAACTATGTAAGTGCTGTGCTTCCTTTGCCTGCAGAGGCCTAGCCTAATCATTCCCTAGACAGCTAAGGTGCAACACCATAATTTTTAATCCACCTCCTCTGGCTCACATCCAGTGATTCTATGATTATATCACATCCCCATCCTGATAAACTGTTCCATGTATTCTGGTTAGAAATGTTTTATAACAACTGCTGCTGGATCCCAAGGTTAATGAAGGCCTTTCCCTAAGAAAATTGGCTCTTTTTACTGGAGAGAGAATTCAACTGTATATAGTCCCTTAGAATTTTTTGAGCCTGGTTTTCATTGTTGCCCTCATTGCCCTTATCAAAACATTGTGTGTTTTAAGAAGAATTATGTGTGGCGTTAGGTAGTCCATATAGAAAAACAAATGCTCTCTATTTGACGTTGTTGAAAGTGGATATCTTTTTAGATAACATATTTGGACATACAGTTTTATTTCACTAGGTCCATGGTTATGTATTCTTTGAATTCTTTATTGCATCCTTTAACCATAAGATAGCCCATATTGTTGATTGCATGTTTAATTTTATCTTAATTATATATATTCTCTTTCCCTCAAGGACTTAAGGTATTTCACAAACAAGGCATGGTATCAGTGGAAATGGAAAAGGAAAATTAAAATGATGGTAAAGAGAAAAATGTAAATTTACCACCCACAATGTTTATTATGGGTGCTATGATCACTGGGGTGTCATTAAAGCCAAGAAGAAAAACTGTTTCAAGAAGGAAGTAATGGTAAATCTTGTCAAATGCTGCTAGGAGACTTAATAAGATGAGGACAGAAAATATCCTTTGGATTTAGCATTTTGTAGATTGTAAGTTGACCTGGGCAAGAGTAGGCTAAATGGCATTGTGTGGACTGTGCTTGGGAATGAAGCCAGATTGGTGTGTGAATAATGGTTGAGAAAGGAGAGACAACAAATGTAGATAACTTTTGAGGTTTGCTTTGAACAGGGTTAGAGACAGATGAGAGTATAGTGGAAAGATGGTGGGGATCAGGGGCACTGAGCATTCATTTTTAATTTGGAAGAGACTAGAGTGTGCTTGTATGAGTGTGTCTATCGTAAGATAGTTTTCTTAATGACCTTCGATAAAGGTCAAACACATACCTTTCAAAAATTATTGAAGCAAACAAAAATATCATTGGATTCTCCTTTTAAGAAATTTAGTATGCAGTTTTAAAGTCAAGTAAAACATTTCATTGCAGTTAGCTTGAGGATACCCAGTAGAACATTTAGGACATACTGGGGTAGACAAAAGAGGAAATAACCCAAAAGGAGATATCATTTGACTTTTTCCCCCACCATAAACATACTCCTGATCCATGCTATCCCCTATGGCCCTTAAGTGGACAGAAGTTATCAACCCAGGAGTCTTCTAACTCCAAATGCCTTTCTTTAAATCCATCTTTCACTCTCTCATGGTCCATTGACCCAGTTGTATGCTAACCATCCTCCACCTCTGTGTCCTGGCATCCTTGTATAAGAAACCAAAGATTTCTGTACTTCAGAGGCTGAACTTTCAATGAAAATATCCACAATCTGGCCTGTGATTGTCTATCTTACCATCTTCTCTCATACTCTATGCTGGAGATGTCTATGCAGCAGTGGAATACAATTACCTTTGTGCAGTCAGTACAATCTTATTTATAAATACATATAAATAGATATTCTTTTTTTTTAAAAGATTTTATTTATTTATTTGACAGAGAGAGACACAGCGAGAGCAGGAACACAAGCAGGGGGAGTGGGAGAGGGAAAAGCAGGCCTCCCGCTGAGCAGGGAGCCCAATGTGGGACTCGATCCCAGGACCCTGGGATCACGACCTGAGCCGAAGGCAGACGCTTAACGACTGAGCCACCCAGGGGCCCATAAATAGATATTCTTATCCCTGAATCATTTTCTCTTATCCTAAGGATAACTGACTTCTCAACCAAACTTTCTTTGCATTCCCATTGTACTTATTATGATTTCCATCATAGACATGCAGTAAAAGAGAGAAAACAAAGCCTTAATAAACTATCTCTCATTCTAAGATGTAATTTCATTCTTAGCAAAGACTACATGTTATTTATCCCTATGTTCTCTGAACCTGTACCTAGTAACACTCAAAATGTACTAGTTAATGAAATAAAAAGAACTAATGAAAATTAATTTGAAGCATTTTTCAGTGTTTATAAAATGGTTATTTTCTTATCTTCTTTAGTCATCCAATATCTTCTTTTTAAAAAAATTTATTTATTTGACAGACAGAGACACAGTGAGAGAGAGAACACAAGCAGGGGGAGTGGGAGAGGGAGAAGCAGGCTTCCTGCTGAGCAGAGAGCCCTATGCGGGGCTCGATATCAGGATCCTGGAACCATGACCCGAGCCAAAGGCAGACGCTTAACAACTGAGCCACCCAGGCGTCCCCAATATCTTCTTCTTTAATCCATTAAATAGATTCAGCTATTCATTTAACTCTTCCATAGGCTCTCACCAAATCTTTTATCACTTTTTTCTTTCTAATAAAAATGAAGATTTTTATTCTTTTTCTATCACGGTTATTTGCTTACTTTCTCTAATGTTTTATATTCAATGAACAGTGACATTATATGTTTCAATGACCATGACATAATACATTTAAAATATCTCTTCATCTGTTACATTTCTATATTATTTTGTGAGGAAATAATCATACAACTATTCAAATATGGTCTGATGTGACTTTTGAATGAAGGAATTAATTATGAGTCTATGGAGGCACCATAGCAGGGCCAGAGGAAAGATGCTATTAAAATACCTGACAAGTAGTAGAATAGCACTCGGAACTGGAGGACTGGCTTAGGAAAGAGAGAGCATTCATAATTATTTTTGAAATTAAAGCTTTCATTAACTCAGAAAAAAGGTATAGTAATGAGATTATTTGGAAAAAATACTGCATTAGAGTCAACATGATAAGAACACATAAAATAACTATATTCTAAATCTAATATAACTTGTGTAAACCACTAAACAAGGAAAGAAGTTTAATAAGGTTTTCTTTAGTCAATCGATAGTGATTTTAAAGATAAGGGTTGACAGGTACATATCAAAATGAGAATACTCAATGATAGAGTAGTTTGGAAGCAATGAGATCTCCATAGAATGGTCTCCTGTGATGAAGGTAACATTTTCCAGGGCAGACACCAGGTCTGATACTTGCTCATAGGGAAAAAATTAGATGGGCTTCTAATAGTAGAAAGAAACCTTAAGGAAACAATCACAAGTTGATGAAATTGAATTCCTTTCCCTAAGGGAAGGGAATGGAAATGTCAGCAAGATTAAGAAAATTAACTTCAGGAAGCTAATTGTATCAAGTTTAAAGACTAGTACAGTGAATCTTTGGGTTTCTCTTAGAAAGTGGGAGTTCAAGGAAATTGGCTATCAAAAAGAATATACTTCTGCCCATTCAAAACAAATCATACCAGGATATCTGAATACCAAGCAGAGAAACAAGCCAATATGACTAAACCCAGAACTTTGGATGAAGTTGAAGGGCAATTGAGAAGATCACACATAGTTAAATTTAGAAACAACATTACAAAAGGGAATAATAGAATCAGCACAAATTAAATACCTAATAATTTGATATAAAATATTTAGAGAGAATTCTTTTTTCAGAGAGGCATAAAAAATCACAACTAAGATAACATACATATTTTCCTCATTTATTCACTTCATAGATATTTATTGAGAGCCTACTGTGTATAAGGTATTGTTTTAGGCACTGGATATTCACCAGTGAACTGAACAAACAATATCCCTCCCTTCTGGACTTAAATTCTTAAAATATTATATCATAAAAATTCATTAAAACATCTTCCAATATATTTTGTGATATTGTAGTAGTTTAGTTCTCTACACTTTTACATTATTTTTTGTAATGATGATTCATGCTAATGCAAATTGATAACCCTGGGGATGAACTCCTTTACAAATTCTATTTACTCAAGTAAGAAGAAGTAATACATTTTAGAATAATATTCAACAATAAAGGTTGGGATGCAAACTATTGTTACTGTTCTTTATTCACTGAACCATATCATCATGATATAACAGACATTACTTTTTCCACTCATGATAACCTTTCTTTTCTTACTTTCGTGATTTCTTTTTTTCAGGTAACTACTACTGTACACCCAAGACCCAATGGCTAGATATCTTGATGAGGTAAATCCCACTCTCCCTCCAGGAATAGAATGATGGTCCAAGAGGGAATCCCATTCCCCTTGCCAATGATTAGCTCAAGAATGGACATGTGACCCTACTTAGGTTTTTGAGGCATTTACTCACCAAGGCACCCAATTATTCTTCAATATTTAAGTGAAACTATTGACAATGACATACTTGTCATCACTTAACAAATACATGAAAGGGAAAATAAACCTTCCTTTAATTTTGTCCCTGAAAATAAAGCAAGGCATATTTTAGAACCTCGCTTGAATGGGTTTGTTGGTGTTTCTTTTTTCTCATATATCAGTTAAATTAAAAAAAAATACAGCTAGTATAAGAAGGTCATGATTGCTCAGTGGAACTGTGTTCCTAGGTGATTTACAGTTGATTGATGTTCCATTTGACAGTCCTTTCCTAACTGATTTTACTCACACTTCCCAAATAGTTCCCAGGAGACCTATGACCCAAACCCTGGACCCTCTTAAGTTTCAGATTTACACCCTCAACCATTTCTCTGAATGTAAAAAACGTGTCTTGTTCATACAGCAAACCTAAAATGTCTCAAACTGAGCTTATTAATTTCTTCCCCTCAGTCAGCCTGTCTGCCTTTGTTTTCTACTATGGTTTATACAGCACCACTATCCTCTAGATTAATCAACCAGAAAGCACTCCTTCAATTTCCTCTGTCTCATTTATTCCTGAAAACAGATTGACTATTATGACCTGTTATTTCTAAATCTAATTCTTCTCTCAAATTAATCCACCCCATTTCCCTCTCTATAACCAATGTGCTATTTAAGAACTCATCCACTTTCCTGGACTTCACAGTGGTGATATAGCTGGTCTCTCTCCCTCCTTTCTCTCCCTCAAGCTACCATCAAGTTATTTTCTTACCAAGTGTGTGTGTGTGTGTGTGCACGTGTGCACGCACGTGTGTGTGTGTCTATGTGCATGTGTCTGTGTGTATCAGTACCAAAAGTTTGGCAGAACATCAAGGTCATCCAAGATGTGAACCTTACAACTTTTTCCAGACTTGTCCTCTGTTTTATTCTTCTTCATAAAACCTTGTATTACAGTCAACCCAGGACATTCATCATTTCCATAACATGGCTTTTATTCTTTTCCTTGGTTCACAGTATTCTCTGAGATGCCATTTCCTTAGATCTCTACCTGTTGAAATACTACATTCATTCCTAAAATCTCAAAGCAAACTTTGCCCACACTGAGGAATTTTGTTTTAGATTTCTGAGATCAATCATTCTCTTCCTCCAGGTTTTACCACCAGGTTTTCTTTGGGCTCTATCAGGCACTTACCTGCTTTCTCTGCAACTCATATGAATATGAATCATTAATGTATTGTTATTAGGTAAAAAGCCAGCTTATTTCTAGAAATATCACATTCAAGAGCCAGATAATAATACTTGTTCCATATACTATATTAATATAATAATAATTTTAATCCCACTTTGTCAGTACATTTTATTTGAGTACATTGAGTTTACCAATAAATCAAAAAGGGCATGGAAATGAAGACAAAAACATTTATTAAAAAGGTAGAAAACACAAGAGAAAGACAATATTTTTTTTTAAGATTTTATTTATTTATTCATAAGAGACAGAGAGAGAGGCAGAGGGAGAAGCAGGCTCCCCGCTGAGCAGAGAGCCCGATGCGGGAATCGATCCCAGGACCCTGGGATCATGACCTGAGCCGAAGGCAGACCCTTAACCATCTGAGCCACCCAGGCACCCGAGAAAGACAATATTAAAAAGCCAGGGATTTAGCAGGACCCATTGCACCCTGCCCCCCTTTGCAGGTCTGTAAATTGACTAGGCTACTAGAAAAACATTTTCACAAAATCTGTGCCTTCCCTTCCCACTGCCCTTGTGTGGGCCTATATCCAAGAGTTTGGTAGCGTTCACTTCTTTCCATTCCCGGAACCAAGATTCCCTTTTTGATAGGTGTGACCCTCTGAATATATGGCATAACTCAGAAGAAGACATACAAAGATCTGACTCAAGGAACTTAAGATAAATATTTATTAATTTCAGATGGTGCTTGTCATACCATAAGACTTATTATGTAGTTACTTGTTTGTGCATTTACTTCCCCATCCTCTACCCCTACAAGAATGAAATCTCCATGAATGGAAGGACTTTATCTAGCTATAAACTACAGTATCCCCAGTACTTAAAACCATGCTGGTTCCATGGTAAATCTCATGGGTATCTGTTTATTCAATCAATGAATCAATGAATTAAAATATACCAGTCCAAGAATGAAAAATGGAAGACCTCCTCTATGCTCACCTTCCTTCCTGCTGGTTTGGAGCAGACAAGGGCAGAGTTCTTAGCCCTTCAGGGCCTGTAGACAGAATTCAGAGGATTCATGAACTTGGATGGGAACAAATTATATCCTTTAGCTAGCCTCTAACTGAAAGTTAGCATTTCTTTCACTTGTGATGGCAATCAAATAACCCCACTAGTACTAGTAATACTTGTGATTTGGTTGCCAGTCAAAATCACAGATATTTTATATCACATTTCTACTGCTACAGATATCTTGAAATATTATTTACCCTCATCACTACCTCAAAACTATGGTGGTTATTAAAACTGTAGTACTAGATCTAGTTAATGTTAATTAAAAAGCGCATATATTTACTGTGTCATAAATTCATTGTACACACATTTTAATAAATTATGTCAATATAATTGCTTTCCTTTATAATCCCATATCTTTTATGTACTTAAAAATGTTATACTTAGGGGTGCTTGGGTGGCTCAGTCATTAAGCATCTGCCTTCAGCTCAGGTCATGATCCCAGGGTCCTGGGATAGAGCCCTGCATCGGACTCCCTGCTCGGCGGGAAGCCTGCTTCTCCCTCTCCCACTCCCCCTGCTTGTGTTCCCTCTCTAGCTGTCTCTCTCTCTCTGTCAAATAAATAAAATCTTAAAAAAAAAAATGTTATATTTAGGCTTTACCAGAGTGCAAGATGGGTCCATGGCAACACACACAAAATGAAGGACCCTGCATCGGAAGTGGCATCAGAAGATGTAAGTAAGGAGTGTGGGTCCTTGAATTACCACACGAGGAGAGCTGCCAACCAAAAAGTAGCCCCTTCCTTCAACTATTAAGGGTATGAGAAAAAAATTTCTATGGTTTTTGATCCTTTGTTTATTTGGAGGACTATTTCTTAATGCCATCTATACTACCAAACTAATACTACAGTATTATCTTCAGTCTTCAATCCCTATGTCATAAAACACTATAAACCAGAACGAAGTGGGAAATAGCAAAAATGTTCCAAAGAATTATATGGCATGAACAACAACAACAAAAAAGAAATATACTCATCTAAGTATTTTAGCTCTTCAAGGCTATTTGGCTTAGGCCTGATTTATTATAACCCCATTTGTATAATAAGGTTTCTTATTATTAATAAGGGCTTCCATCTTATCAAGTCTCTGAGAACATTGCTTGCTAATTCTCCTTCATAGTTAGAATGGAGAATTCTATTTTTGTTACAAGGGAGAAAAAATGGTTCTTCCCACTATGTGCCTGAAACAGCTCTGCCACGTGGTGACATGTATCCAAATGTCAGCTTTCGTATTTTTTGCTGGTATTAAAACTGCAAAAACAATGGGGTAATGTCCATAATATCAAAAGTGCATCTCCTTTCCTATCCTTTCTTCTGTACCAAGCCAGCTAAGGCATTTTTACTTCTCTTTTTATATTGAATGTTTTAAACTGGCCACAATTTCCAGAAAACCAGATGTGATTCATTTTGGACAAGATATAAACATATAAATTTCATATGAGTTTAGAGGCCACTAAAGTCATGGAAGAAGCATCTTATGACTTGTAAACATGACCCATTCTGGGCGAGTGACCAGTTAAGGTGATAAGGGCAAGAGAACTATCTGAGAGCACTTAAGGTGAACTATTCTTGACTAAACTGTAAACTAAATTCATGGTTATTTCAGATTATTATAAAATTGCTTTTTTAATTTAATACAGCAAAATTTGATTGATTATTATACTCTCTCTTACTATAGCCTCTTTTGTAGGTGTCACCCTATGTGTTTGCACAAAGTCCAAATAATCAGTCACATTCCAGGCATTTCTTTTGGCTTTGTGTGTTGCTCTTCTCTCTCCACCCATCTGCCCAAGCCTGTTTTGACCCTACAAGAGTCAGACTTTTACAATTTAAAAATGATAAAGCTCTTTAGAAGCTAGGTCCTTAATAATTTTAATATCAAAACAGGTTTCATCATGTGGGGGTTTGAGAAATTATTTGAAACTAAATGTGTGTGTGTGTGTTTCTTTAAAGAAACAATCTTATAACTGAGCGATTTATTTTTAAAAAGAATTATTGTTATAAAATTCCCCAAACTGTACATTCAGGAAAAAAAAAATTGACTCTACCTAAGACTCTATCAAATTACATCACTATTCACTGTCTTTAAAAATAATGGAGATACATATTTTAGATTTTTGATTGGGAATTTTTTTTTTTTACTTCTTAGTTGCATGGGGTAAGTTCAGTGTGTTAATTAGAAAGTTCTTATTGTGAGAGAAATTACTTACAACTGGATCATTTACTCATACAGTTGGATGGTAAAGTCATGTGTAGGAATAAATTTTTTAGAGACATTAAATATATCAAATTATTAGTACTTTAAGTGTAATAGGACACTTATGAGTGCAAGGGTATGACCCGTGATGATGGAAATTTTATCCGTAACAGTCTTCTATATTGTGCAAGGCTATTTCCTGAGGATAAAAATGTGAATTTTGGGTTGTGTTTGTCTTACAATGTGGATGACATTTGCTTTTGTGAAAGTTTTTTTTTTTTTTCCCCTTGATTCTGAGTTTTTTGTGACGCAGAACAAGATACATGTGGGACATGGTTGAAGAGGAGTTTAATTACCACAAGCATACTATGACTCATGAACTGATTTACCTCTAATGGTCCTGCGGTATGTACCCCAAGAGTGAGGCTTCATTGTAATAGCTGTAATTGCCATTCCTTTGTGTAATTAAAGCACAAATAAAGATCTGATATGCCAATTAAACGAAAAATAGAACATAGTAGGGTTGTTTCTAAGATTAAAATCTCATCTAATTAGTGTGAGGAAAAATTAGAACTGAAACACTGAAGGATTTCTTGGTATTTTTAGAGCTGGGAGGATATTCTCATTTAGAATTATTTGGCAGTCATAGCTCTCGTCACATATTTCAAAAATCTTCCTTGTAAAGAATCTGGTTAGTCCACAGATTCACATGAATGTTGTGTACATTCTAAGAATGAAAAATTGTTCATTATAATTTGAAAATTTCTGAAGTAAGATTTGTCCTTGCTTGTCCTCTCATATTCTCCTCCACTTCACTGCCAGAAATAATAGCAAACACTTCCACAAGTTTAGAGTTCATTATTCCAGTATGGCACCAAGTAGCATACATTTAAATGTGAATGAAGGGTAAGGACAAGGCACTGGACTTCGGTCTAGTCCACCAAGTTAAAAGTATTGGTTCAAAAATATTTAAGTAACTTATATATATAGATAAATGTCTATGAATAAAATTAAATTTATCTCACATAAAGCTACTGTATGACATGAAGATGTCTGGGAAATCTGTTGATTTGGGAAAAATATGTTAAAGTCTTTATTAATAATTGTTGAGTTTTAAATTTCTCTTGAGTATTTGTCAGTGTAACTTTTTTACCAAAAAATTCTCTTCGATTTGAATCTTTGAATCTTACACAGTATTACTGATATTAATATTGCTCAATGTATAGTAGTTTGATAAATATTTGCCTGGCCTATTGTTTCCCATCCTTTTTTTTTTAAAGATCTAAATTTATGTATATTTTAGAGGCAGGGGAGGGCCACTTAATGGACTGAGCCACCCATGCCTTTATTTTCAATATTTTTATTATATTTGTCTCCCTTGTTTCTTTGCTTTCAACTGATGATTTGGAAATTATAAATCCTATTTCCATTCTTCCTATTTCCTTTTTGAGTATAAATATTTAACAATAACAAATATTTAACAACAGATAAATCAATATCTGAAGTTCACCAAGAACTATAATTTCTGCCCAGATAAAGCAAGAAATTCATCATGCTTTCATTGCCTCCTATGTCACTTCATTCTTACCAACACCCGTGTCCAGATCAACTGGCTTTTTAGTTTTAGTATAGTTAGTTAATCAGTGTTATACATCAGCATTTAGATGGTTCTGTCTTTATTTGCCATTTTCCTTTGTATTCCAAGTCATCTTGAAATTTCTTATTGTTTATTTTGTTTTGTTTTGCTTTAGAAATGTTTTTAGAGAAGACTTGCTATGGTTTTTCTCCTCACACTCCTTTATCTGTTGATTCTGAACTTAGAATGTCCAGGAGCTATTCCTCTATCTAATAGTAGTAAACAGTCTTAGGACCTAAAAAAAAATTTTTTTTTTAACTAAACCCAATGTCAAAACGCATGAGTATACCTTAAAACTATCTAGGTAGATTCAAATGCTAGCAAAACTTTCATAATCATTAGAAAAATCTTCCAAAAAGCAAGTCGAGTTTGTGAGTTAGAAGCAAGAACCCTGTGCTAAAAAGAGACAGAAAACTTCATTCTGGTGCTCAATCTACTAGTTAGTTCTGTGAGGTTGAGAAAATTGATAGATTTTTATGAATCTAAATTTCCTCATTTGAAAAATGAGTGACTTCTGACTTAATATTTTCTAATGTTCTTTGCAAATATAAATTAGATATGCACAATATTAGGCAAGATGCTGCATTGCATGAAAATATTACTTGGATATCTAGGACTGGGTCTGCTCTAATTTAATGTTTCTATGTTTTGATATCTTAAATTTTAAAGAGCACAATAGTGAAGAATAAAGAAGATATTGTGGTAGTTAATATATTTACATAACATGGATATATGATAGGTAGTCTAAAAGTTTATAAAGATTTGTTCTAAACACCTTTTTTTCTATAAATATATCATAAAGTCAATTGAAGACTATATTAAATGTCCAGTGTTTTTTTTTTTTAAGATTTTATTTATTTGCGAGAGAGAGAATGAGAGACAGAGAGCATGAGAGGGAGGAGGGTCAGAGGGAGAAGCAGACTCCCTGCTGAGCAGGGAGCCTGATGTGGGACTCGATCCGGGGACTCCAGGATCATGACCTAAGCCGAAGGCAGTCGCTTATCAACTGAGCCACCCAGGCGCCCTGTCCATTGTTTTACATATATTAAAATATCAGGCTTTGACTATAAATGGGGCAAAAATAAGTCATGAATTTTTAATAAACTTAAAGCAAAATATAATTGCACTGCAAGTCTTTCATTCACTTTAAGCTATTTGCAATATTTACTTTTTTCCTTCAAAATGGCAAGAGGCATTGTGCTTAATAACAAAAAAACAAACAAAACCGACAGAAACTTTATTAACCAAAGAATCCTTGATCTGCAAATAGCGCTGAAGTAAACTCACTTATCATCAGGAATACTTCTAACAGCATCTGCAGAAACCAAAGGCAGGATGATGTGACAGTTCCTTTGAAAACATCCGTCAGTGTCATCTGCTTCCTCTTGTTATGTCTTTCTTTTTCAAATGTTTCTTTCGGCTTGTACATTTGGAGGGTCTCCAGCTCTGGACTAAATTATCTTCATTTCATGAAATCCATGCAATTTTTACAACACTCTCAGTCGTCATTAAAATAGACAACACCCTGTCTGGGCCACATAGATTGGGCCACTGAGTGAACACTTATCATTCATTATTAGCCCTTTTGATAATGGATAATGCCACTGCCACAAACCTTTCAGCTTATTTCAAATAGGTAATACATCATATGGTTCACAAATAAAAATGACATAAAAAGAAATTTTGTTCCTACCTGTTTCCACACCTTGCCTTGTTTCTCGTCTATTCTTCTGGCTCCTGATAGCAAACATTTCAGTTCTGCATTTTTATAATTAATTCTTGAATTATTACAATGCCAGAGCTATTTTTTAATGCCTGATAATTTTTAAAAAATATTTAAAATATATATATGTATTTGGAGGCCTTTTGCCTCTGCCCGCGGTCTTGAGAAACCAGTAACCCAGGCTTTCTCGGTATGGGGGCGGGGGTGGGTACGGCTCCCCATCCCAAGACTCAGTGTGTAGATCTTTCAAGATGGTGGTGACGAAGTCCGAGGCCGGCAGGGCTGCTTCCGCCTACTTCTTCCGGCCAGATGTTTGCCTCCGCTGGTCACCATCCTGGCACTGGGCTATTTTGCATGGGTTGTCTTCTGGCCTCAGAGTATCCCTTATCAGAGCCTCCGGCCGCTGGGCCTCTTCATTCAGTACTTGGTGGCCCATCATCATACCCTCCTGCACAATGGGTATTGGCTTGCCTGGCTGATTCCACCTGGGAGAGTCCTTGTACGCCATGGTTTTGTGCAAGTCTAAAGGCATCACGATGGTTGGGCTCAACTACTCTGGTTCCTACAAACTTACGTCTTTGGGATAGCATCTCTCTCCATCTTGATAGCTTACAGACCAAAACGCCAAAAACAAACTTAAAGAAGATATCCAAAAGCTTTCTTTACACTTTTGACATTCAACTTCACTGTTTTGGGGGTGGGGGAGATGCTGGGGGATGCTGAGTTTACTTGATTTCTACTTTCCAGAATTTTAAGGCCCTCTAGTTATTCATTATTCTTTCATACGCTCTGGTTGAGCTTGACTAGATGATAGGAAAGGATTTAAGCTTCCCAGTTCTACAGACTGATCTATTTGTCCAAGGGCTTCCAAGCTACCTACTTGAGGACTTTGGCCATGTTGGTGCTCCTTGTATCATCTGGTTTAAGCTGTGTACTAAAACCGCTTTTTGGTATAACTTTGTTCCCACCTTCTGACTAAGACATCTTACCCTTACCACCACATCTTAGCTCCCCTTTCCCCCAATTTTTTCCATCTTTCTGAACCAAGACAAAGTGACATTTCTGCAACACATCAATTCCACATACACTAGGCACCTGGGAAGCAGGATCTTATCCTCTCAAACTTCCATTTCTCACACACCAAGAAAGATAAGAAGATAAGCAAATGCCTAGAATGGGCCAGGACGATCAGTAACCTAGAGGCACAGAGGACATGCTGAGTACCTAGAGGAGAAGATCGGTAATGCCTTCCTGGATAGAGCCAGCCAGAAGCCATCCTTCCCTCCACTCAGCCCCAAGGACACAGCACTCTGGTGTGCAGGGGTCTGATAGCCACTGCTAGATGGCTCCTTCTGGTCAGGACCACATCTTAGACAAGTTGATTTTTTTTTTTTCAGCACCTGTCCCATTGCCTTGCACACAGGTGTTCTGTCAGTGTTTTCTGAACCACAGACCAAAACTGAATTAACTTTCCATTTGTTCAGTATCGTTCCAGTTGTTATCTGAAAACTGCAGAACCCACCCAGTGTATTCTCTTCTCAAAGAAAAGCACAGAACTGCCCTTGACTGGTGGTAGCCCCTTTCTGTGGGTCCCCTGGTAGGAAACCTGTGTCTTTTTCACACTTGCCTATTCTTAGTCATTTTCTCTAGACTCGGTAACATCTCCCTCCAGCTCCAGCGTACTTAAACACAGACGTTCCTGAGCTAGAGATTCTAACTGGAAGCTAGTGACTACCTCTCCCATTCACCTGACTAGACCTTTTTACTACTGACAGGTCAGGGCAGGAGGGTCACTGACTCTGTCCCCTGACCTTGGCAGAATGACTGTCACCTAGTAGCCATTAGGATTCCTTTCTCGGAGGACCACCTAGGGAGTCCCTAGTTGTCTAGGGACTAGACCTTATTTTCCTTCTATGATGCAGTAGGGCATGTTCTTTATTTTAAGCAAACATTTATGAGAGATAGCCCCTTCACCCCAAAAAGAGACCCCAAGTAAAAGTACAACCCTGAAAGATTATGGACTATGAATTGTTTCTGGTGGAGATGACTTTCTACAACTATATCTCAGTTTTTCCTGTTTCTCTTGTCATGAAGGGGTTGCCTTTTAGTAGAGAAAAATATTTTTAAATCATCGAATTAAACATCATGGAAATCCAACCCAGATTTTTTAAAAGCATGGTCCTCTCGAAAGAGAAATAGTAATGACAGTAATATTAACAGTGACAGCAACAATATGGCAGATTATTGAATGAAATGAATTAACTTGAATAAATGCTGTGAATTGTCTTCTTCATTAAATATATATATATATGTATGTGTATATATATATATATATACATATTTGGATACTTCTAATCTTTAGAATCCTGAAAATGAACTTCTACTGCCATTTATTTATAGGCTGAACCAAAATAAAATAACTGGTCTTGACTTTTTTATTTTTTAGATTTATTCACTTATTTGAGAGAGAGAGAAAGAGAGTGGGAGCAGGGGAAGGGGCAGAAGTAGTGAGAGAATCTCAAGCAGACTCCATGCTGAGCCTGGAGCCTGATGCAGGGTTTGATCTCATGACCCTGAGATCATGACCCAAGCCAAAATCAAGAGTTGGATGCCTAACCGACTGAGCCACCCAAGTGCCCCCTGGTCTTGACTTTCAAATGTTATAGATAAATATCAAACAAATGGTTAGTTTTCCTTATAATCCATAGTAAAAATAAGAATGTATTATTGGAAACTAAAAATGTCAGCATAAACTTTTATCACAGTTGGCCAGGCCCTTTTAAAAGAAGATGGCAAATGTTTGGGTCCATTTATACTGATTTGCTTGCATTGGCTTCAGAATGATAAAGATACAAGAATATGTGTTCATACACACACACACATACACCCCACAACTTATTTATCCATTCAATCATCAGTGAACACTTAGGTTGTTTCCATTTCTTGGTTATTGTAAATAATGCTTCAATGAATATAGGGGTATATAGTGCATACAGATGTCGAATTATAATGTACAGCTGAAAAATAATGTTATATACTAATTTTACATCAATAAAAAAAGAATATGTGTTGCTAAGAATGAACATTAAAAAAATACAATAAATACAACTATTTATTATGTGGAAGAGAAGTCTCAGGGTCAGAAATAGAGTGACCACCAGTATGTGAGCTTATAAAAAAATTTAGTATAAAAGAGAAGGCACAATATCATTATATCAAGTCATAAGGTCTGACCACTAAGATGTACTGCTTGTTAGAACTACAGGGAGAAAATGGCTTAGGATGAACTATCCATCCTCCTTTGACTATTTGAAGTAATACAACACCAGTAATATTTCAAAATGAAGTTATAGTACAGATAGTCCACGTCCTGTCTCTTTTAAACTAAACGGAATCAATTACCACATGTGCTTCTTAGTTATTTAACCTGGGTCTTTGGAAGCAAGTAAATTCAGAGTGAACAGTTAAGTTCGTCAACTAAATCTTCAACCTCTCCCTGTGTCTCTGTATAGTTAATAATACAAATCTGCCTCTTTAACCAGAGCATAATTTTCTTCAAGGTCTGTAATAGCAGGTCTCCAAATAGCAGGTAGAGAATCAACTGCTATGTTGACAGCCTTAATTGAATATTCTCAACATTAGATTAAAAAATTAAAAGTATAATTTTCTTCACCTTGCAGGGATGTTTTAAATTTAATTACATAAACTGAATAAGAAAAAACAGTCAGCCTCATCATACATTAGGAATTGTTTTCATCATTGCCCATCATTCAATAAGAATCATGTCATATAATTTATTCCTTAAGTATTTAAAAAATTTTCTTTTTTGTCACAGTCCATTACTAAACAGACTATCTAAAAGACGCTAAGATTGTCTTCTTGCCATGGAATTTAATTTGGCCTATACATTTGAATGAAGAAACCAGAAGTGATTTATTTTATGCTATACTACCGTGGAAGGAGAAAGAGTAGACATTAAGTGAAGAAAAAAATATCCCCTCCTTTTGTGCCATCATATGGCTCAAGTTCAACACTCTATAGAGTGCTTTGTATTTCCCCATGGGGCCAGGACCCTAATTTCACTTGGGATGTGTTTGCTTTTCAAGGCAGGAGATGAGATTTTCCTTTTTTATTGTTCATTTTTAATGTCTTTAAAATTCTTTTCGTTGAGATGAAAATACTTATTGTTTTCTTTATTCATAGTCCACCATGAGTGTTTTTAAGATTCTATAAAAGTAATCAATGTATATATATTTTTCCAGATACTAAAATGTGTATAATGAAATTCAGCCATCTCCTGCCCATCCTATCCTTACTTTCTGGTTTTGATTCTCAATGGTAATTGCCTTCATCAATATATTTGATGAAGAAAGTTGATGAATTGAATTTATCTAAGTGGAAGTGTCCAGAAAACTGTTGGATGTATGGATCTGAAATTTATGAGATAAGCCTTGGACACACACATTGCATTGGGAATTTTCAGTATATAGGTGGTATTTGAGGCTATGAAAATAACATGTATGTCGGAGTTTGCTTTTTCAAAAGTGTGTATAAGAACCTTTTGCAAAGTATGCTACAAATGTAGACTATTCTTACAGAATAAATAGGTTTAAGTGTGGCACCAGGGAAGCTTAGTAGTAATAAACCTTGGCAGGCTATTGTACATCTTGAATGCAAGGAGCTAGAGGCAACAAGAACTGAGAGATGAAGCACCCAACAGTGTGAAGATACATAGCTCAAAAAAGAGCAGGAGGAGAGGGATGGAAAAGAAACTGGAATCCAATCTTACGTTTCCTCAAAGCTAAATAAACCCAGACTTCCTGTCTTGCAGCAGTTCAGAAGTTGGAAAGAAGAACACGGGGATAATGATTCTTTACAGAGCTTTGCTGAATGCTGCATAGAATTTTTCATGGAGATGGACATAACCAAAATAGAATATTCTTACAAGTTGGGCAGTAAGTAAAATTTATCTTTGCTTCTTTCATCCATAAATGCCTTTTATTGTTATACTTTGCTTTCCCAGAATTCTCTGCTTCGGTTGTCTACTTAGTTTTGCCCCTTAGGGCGATGTTCCTTTTTCTAGAAGTCTTATCATCACTTTCATCAACACTCACATGAAATTCCACTACAAGGCATGAAAGTTTAACTGCTGTGGGAATTATCTTTCTGTCAGAACATTTATAAAATGAGACAAAATATTTATTTAAAAAAATAATATTAGGCATTGGACAATAGGCAGTACCCAACTGTGATCTCTGAGATTAGGAAAATAAGTGAGGTGAATCCTAAAGTTTCCCTACCTTATATTCCCTGGGACAGTTTGTGGATCAGAGTACATGGAGGGGGAATTCAAACAGGACTGAACAAGCTAGCTGAGTTGAAGACAGAGATTACAGCTAAGGGAGGAAGTTGGTTAAATTCTGTGGGGCAGAATACCCAAAAGGAAGGGGTTACACACACACACACACACACGAAATCTACAGAAGTATCTTCTTGAGTCTTTGATTGAATAGAAATCTAGAATGCGTGGAGTAAATTTTCATGAAGCCAAGATAAACACCAACCAGAAAGTAGTACATTGAAAATTCTCTGGAGCTCATCTAGGGAAGAATTTGTGTTCCCACCAGCCAGAGTTGATAAATGTCATGATACATGCAGCACTGGCTAATTTAGAAGAGTCATGCCTATGTAGTATCCTTAGAGTGAAGGCTGTTCTAAAACTTTAATAAAAAAGTGAAAAAGCATGCCTCAAAAGGATCAAACTTATTCTAGGTAACTTCATGCCAGCGAAATTCAAAACTATTTAAGAAAGAAAATCACAATTCAAAATCACACAATTCACTATTTCTTGCATGTAAAAAAACAATAACCAGCCTCCAAAAGTGCAGGACTAAATGACCCATAGCCAGTAGAAAAAAATAATCAATAAAACAGACCCAGGTATGGCAAAAATGATGGAATAATCAGACAAAAATGCCTTAAGCACCTAATACAAAGTTTATAAGTAGATGCAAGGATATTAGGAAAACATGATGAGATAAGAAACAGAAGATCTGAAAATGAAAACTTTAGAATTTAAAGAGATTAAAAATATAATATCTGAATGAAAACTTAGAAGGAATTGCAGATAAAACTTACAGAAGGATGGGGCAGCTGGGGGGCTCAGTCAGTTAAGCATCTGACTCTTGATCTCAACTCAGGTCTGGATCTCAGGGTCATGAGTTCAGGCCCCACATTGGACTCCATGGTGGGTGTGGAGCATATTAAAAAGAAAAGAAAAGAAAAGAAGAAAACATCAGTGGGTGGACTTGAAGGCTTACAAATACAAAGAGAAACTATCCAAAATAAAGCACAAAGAGAGAAAAGAATGAAAACATAGATTGGCCCACTAGGGACCTTTACGACAATACCAAGTTGTTAAATAAAATAAAATTGGAGTCCAGTGTATGAGGGGTGATATTTGAAGAAAGAATGAACAAAATCTTTCAAATAAAAAAAGGTTGCATTCAAAAATAGCACCCAAGCTGAATAAATACAAACAATACTACACCATGACACATTATAATCAAATTATTGAAAACCACTGATTAAAAAGTAAAGAGAAGACAGAGAAATAGCTCACACACAAAGAATCACATGCAAAGAGATAACTTTTTCAGGTGAGGGAAGGAAAGGTTCTGCACTTGATTGGAGTGACAATGAAAATTCCGTTCACATTTCATCAAACTATATAGTAAAGTGAACGGAATAATCTTATGCAAACTGTTCTTCAATAAACTGATTATTTACAAATGTTCAAGTCATCTGTATTCTATTCTTTATCTAATTGACAAAGTATAATTTTATTAAGGTTCATAAAAGATAAATAAACTTCTTTTCTAGGGTACTTTAATTTCAAAACAGAAATTTTGGAGTAAAGGTTTTAACCTCAAAGAAGAACTTTTAATGTTGCTCATTTTAAGGGCTGTGATGAAAGTATTTGGGAGCAGGATAGATTTTCTAGAACTTATCAGATCTCACCATAGGACCACGTGAATAGATCCAGTCCCACACAAACAAACTGGCCTAATTTTAAAATGTCAGTTCAGGCAACAATAGGAAGAAAAACCTTAAGCTATTAGTTTCAGCAATTCAGTCACTTCTCAATAATTTGTTCTAATGAAGAAGAACAGTGGTGCTAACATTCCACAATAGCCTCAAGTCATGAGAACATTTCTATTTGGCATTATAGTGTATCATATGACTTTTAGCAAAAATTTTCCAAAAACTCAATTTTCCACGACAATGTAGTAATATCAAGCATAGAGCAATTTATTTTCACAGAAGGGAGGGAAATCAATATGACAACAAACATTTTAAGCATCCTCCATGATAGGGCTCTGTGAAGGACACTGGAAGTAAAAAGACCTATTGCCTTAATTTTAGTAATTAGCAGAATGCTTAACACATGTCAATTACTCAATGTCATTTATGGAATAAATAAATATAATAAAAGCAATATATGTCTTGTCTTCCACGGAACCACACAGTCATGCTGGTTTGGGGGTATTACAAAGAGGAGACATTTCTTTGGATAACCCATCACAGATTTTGGATGTCCATTTTTTCATTTAAATAAATTTTCTCCTTGAGAATGTCTGCTTCCCTTTGATGCTCATCCAAATCAGCCTGGTATGAAACATTTAGTTTATAAAATCTACAAAGTATAAAATATGCATGTGAATTCTCAAAAATAACTCAAACAACAAAATAAATTCTGAATAAATAATGTACATCTATTATCACTATTGATCCCCACAGCTATTAAAGAGAAAATTGATTCTGTTTGAGATCCAGTCAACTTTTATTTGTATTTTATAAGTTTAGGATTAATTTATAAATAGTACCAACCTTACTGAAAGGACATGGCTTACTAAATTAAAATAGAAATGTACAACATCTTTAAGGAGATAGATGCTTTATAGACTTTAGGTGAAAGAAGTTTAAGATAAAAGTTGGCACTTGTTTCTTTCAATAGGCTGTATTTCCAAGAAAACAAATGAAAGAGAAATTACATGACATTCTTGGGAAGCAACATACAAGACGAACTTCTCTAGATAGACTAAGTCAAAGAAATGCTATAGAGAAAGAATTCAGTCAGGTTACCAAAGTAACTTGGTTTGTAACACGTTTCTACTAAATTAGCAATCCAAGTGCAAGACTGTGAGCCTAAACCTCCACAACACTCTTTAATAACCATAGCCACAAAATTAGAAGTCCTATGACAAAACCCTTTATCAGAAACTTGACAATCACTTTGAGTTGAACATGCTGTGCCATAATATACCTAAGGACTTAACCATGACTTTTGACCCATATCATTTCCTTCAAAAATGAAAGGGAATCTGATGGTGTAGACTGAACAGATACCACTAAAAAATTTCAATTGTATTCTCTAGCCTAAAAATACTGTAAATCTAGCTTTTTTTTTCTACTTATGACATAGACAGCAGTAAAATTATTTAGATATTCAGAGTAAATATTGGTGATACAATGAAAAAGCTGCAGTTTTTGTCTTTTCTTATTACTTGTCTATTCAAATGGCCTGCCCATACCTTTTGATAGTTTTAGCTGGATTTCATTTGGACAAAGTAAGTTGTAATTTAACCCACTGATGCCATAAACCTCACTGCAATGCACGCCCATAACATGTACTCATGGGCATAATACATTCTCATTGCGTACTTGCTCTGCACACTCATTGATATAAAATGCATTCACTGGAATTAAATTTATTGACCCAATGGGTATATATGGTATGAATTGGTTTTGTAAAATGCATACTCAAATTCAGAACCATTCCTGGGCCAAATGGTGGCCTAAGTATCCCCTGATACCCACTTTCCTAAAACCTTTGCCAAAATTTTCCTCCTTATCATGGTCAAGAAGAAAAATGCAAGCAATAAAAGGTCAATTTATGATCCTATTTTTTTTATTAAGTTCAGTTAGCCAGCGTATAGTACATCATAAGTTTTTGATGTAGTGTTCAACGATTCATTAGTTGCATATAACACCCAGGGCTCATCACAACGCATGCCCTCCTTAATACCCATCACCCCACTTGCCTCTCCTCTGTAACCTTCAGTTTGTTTCCCAGAGTCCAGAGTCTCTCATGGTTTATCTCCCTCTCTGATTTCTTCCCATTCAATTTTCCCTCCCTTCCCCTGTGGTCCTCTACTCTATTCCTTATGTTCCACATATGAGTGAAACCATATGATAATTGTCTTTCTCTGCTTGACTTATTTCAGTTAACATAATCCCCTCCAGTTCCATCCATGTCGATGCAAATGGTGGGTATTCATCCTTTCTGATGGCTGAGTAATATTGCATTGTATATGTGAACCACATCTTCTTTATCCATTCATCCATTGAAGGACATCTTGGCTCCTTCAACAGTTTGGCTATTGTGGACACTGCTGCTATGAACCATTGGGGTGCATGTACCCTATTTTTTTATACCTGTGAAGAAAATTATTCATGTCCCAGTTTAATATGACTTTTTTTCTACCCATCAGTTTTCCTCTTCTCTTTTTAACCCTTCTCCCTTTCTTCTCCCTTCCTCCCTCCTTCCCTCCCTCCCTCCTTCCTTCCTTCCTTCCTTCCTTCCTTCCTTCCTTCCTTCCTTCC